>NW_019154086.1:61794075-62302775 GCF_002288905.1 Enhydra lutris kenyoni | reverse complement strand
GGAGGGGGGTTGGGAGAAGGGGGTGGGGTTATGGACATTGGGGAGGGTATGTGCTATGGTGAGTGCTGTGAAGTGTGTAAACCTGGCGATTCACAGACCTGTACCCCTGGGGATAAAAATATATTATATGTTTATAAAAAATAAAATTAAAAAAAAAAGAGTCATATTGATAAGAGTACATTAATTGTAGGGGATCTTAACATGCCACTCTCAGCAATAGACAGATCATCTAAGCAGAAAATCAACAAAGAAATAAGAGCTTTGAATAACACATTGGACCAGATATACCTCATAGATATATACAGAACATCCCACCCTAAAACAACAGACTACTCATTCTTCTCAAGCACACATGGAACTTTCTCTAGAATAAACACACATTCTCCTGAATAGACCAATATGAACATAGAGCTCATAAATCAGGGCTCAAATGATACCAAACGTTTGAGATTATTCCTTGCATATTCTCAGACCACAATGCTTTGAAACAGGAACTCAACCACAAGAAAATGTTTGGAAGGAATTCAGTCAGATTATTTTTTAAAAATGCTGTGAATCTGAAGTTACATCTCCTATCAAAGGTCGTAATCCTGAGAAAAGCCAAGAAGAACACAGGGTGATGAGGAGGTTAATGTGGGCAGTATAGAGAGCAGTAGCAATTTAATCGTGATGTAGGCATATGCCATGATAAAAACCTGTTAGAAAGTAGCTCCCAGAAGAACATCAAGATGAGAAACATGGCAGACATGATGTGAGGTCCAAAACTTCTCTGCTTACCTGAATAAAGGGTAAAAAAGGGATCACTAACTACCTACAATTGAAAAAAAGGAAAGAAATCAGAATAATGGAGACTGGAAGAAAAAAAGGTAAGTAGATTGGGAGGAAAAAAACAAAACATTACAAAGTAAGAAGGAAAAAGAAAGAAAAAAGGTGCTATTTGCCAGGTATCTTCCTTGAAAGACCATGGGGATGAGGTTTGCCAAGAGGAGCAGAGAAGAGTAAATGACATAGAGCCCTGATGAAAGAGAAGAAGAGAACAGAAATATTCCTGTGCAGGAAGACATTGTCAGTGCCATTTTTAAAAGTTTTATCAGTTTCCCAAAAAGAAACAATGTACTGTGTCACAAATGTTCAGTTTTAATAAATCTGAAACTGCTACTACTAACATAACTCTGTTGCTTAAGGGGTTAATGAAAGATTCATATTAGGAAACAAAGAACAAATAGAAATTTTATCATTGAAAAAAGGACTAGTTTAATATTGAGATTCAACTTAGTATGTCAAAATTTTAAAAAATGTTTCTTTTTTTTTGTAATGAAAGTGGACACAGGAAACATGAAATAGTTAAGGCAATTTGAGACAAAGAACAATTACATATTAAAAATAATAATTACTAATTAGAGCATTTTTTACTGTGTTAATAATGTGCCAGACATTCATCAAAGTGTTGTATCATTTCATTCATATATGCACATACACAAGTTGTCATATGTACTAATAATATTGCAAATGAAAAAAAAAAACACAAGCTGCAAAAGGATAAATGAATTTCCTTGAGACCCCAACTCTGTAAGTGTGAAAACAGGGAGTACAAATGAACTTTGAATCCAAAGCTGGTGCTCTTAATACTCATTTAAAGTGAATGTCAGTTCTTCCTCTCAAATTGGAAATGGCTATAAACTTTGTGATTAAAAAATATATATATAACTACTCACATTTCCCCAGAATATTTCTTAATAAAGCTGGGTGAGCAAAGTGTGGCTAGTTTCCTTGGCTCAAGGAAAAAACACACAGTAAATTTCTCAGTTCATATCATCTGCAGGGGAGTCTCTGGGGACTCTAGAAGATAAAAGAAATAAGAGAAGTTTTAAAAACAGACATGAAAAATAAAGAAGATGGCTTTCATGTTGTGATGAGAAAAGATAGGAGGCGTCATGTAAAGTAGCTGAGCGTCCTCAGGAGGTGCAGTGAAAAGGAGACAGCTCTTGCAGAGTAAATGAGCCGGAGCATGCTTATTTTTGAGCGCTCAACTTTGTGTGAAGTCTAAATATGAGGGAAAAAGGGAATGAAGACAGAAGATGTTAATTCAAACAAAGGGAGGATAAGCCAGTGAAAATGAAATGGGGGTCACCCAGAGATCAAAGCCAGGTTTCTGATACAGGGTAAGAAACAAACTCAGAAATCAGGTAATTGAAAACAGCCACATTTGGAGAGCTGCAGGTGAGAAAGAACAGTCTGAAAAAACCATACAAAGTCACACACTTACAGGTCAAGTAGTTCTTGAAGTAGGATCATGTAACCTAAGCAACATAACCACAGAGAAGGCACACAGTTTATGGTTCTTTAAGAAAGGAAAAAAATAAATAAATAAAATGTCAGTACAAGAAAAATTCATATGAAAAGAAAATAGTATAAAGGAAGGAACTAATTTTGGAGTTCTTCAGAATGATTGTAAAGAGAAACACAAGCATAATAAAAGGAAATTGGCATTTTACAACTATTGCTTCAATTAAAGTTATCCCCACGATGTGAATCTGTTAGATTGAGTATATTCATAACTATCTCTAGCATGTTTTCATAATCTATATATCACCTTAAATTAATGCTAAGATAAAACTTTCTTAGAATAGGTTATTTTTGTGTACCTGTATAAGACATATGAATTGGGACATATTCAAACAGAAATTTAAAAAATGACTAGTCTAAAAGTGACCTATGGAGAAATTATTTGATATCAGTTTCAAAATAAATAAGTTAATAATTTACATGTTTGTCCATTCATTTATTGGATATAATTTCAAAAGCTATCTATATCAATTGTTAAAATTTTAGAATCCCTTTTCACAGCAGCAGTGCAAACCTACAGTTGTGACATGGTGTTCTCCAGACTGTCTGTGCAAGTATCTATATATCCTTGCACATACTTTCAGTAGTTTATCAAAATGGTGAGAATACCCTTTGGGTCATCATTTTGGGGTGGTGAACTAAATGCCCATAGATCAATTTGCAGAAAATCCATTCACCAATAGCCATTCATCACAAGACCAATTTGCTGCATGACCAATTTGATAAATTATTAACTCCCCAAAATGTGTATCTACTCACTAGTTATGAAGCTGATAGCAATCTCTATTTCACCAAGACCACTCAATTTTCAATATCAGTTTAGCTATTGCAGTTTCTTTGGATTTTGAATTTTAGGTATAGAATATACCATTTGTTTCTAAGAATTTTAAAGCTATAGTATGGGTCTGTTACAAAATATTTTCAATCAAGTCCACAATGAGTGAATGTAGAGATGCTGTCTGGGGAATTGTGAATCTTTTTTTTTTTTTTTAAGATTTTATTTATTTATTTGACAGAGAGAGAGATCACAAGTAGGCAGAGAGGCAGGCAGAGAGAGAGGAGGATGCAGGCTCCCCGCCAAGCAGAGAG
This sequence comes from Enhydra lutris kenyoni, assembly GCF_002288905.1. Taxonomy (NCBI): domain Eukaryota; kingdom Metazoa; phylum Chordata; class Mammalia; order Carnivora; family Mustelidae; genus Enhydra; species Enhydra lutris. The sequence continues at coordinate 62,299,340 of NW_019154086.1, read as the reverse complement.
CCCAATGCGGGCCTCGATCCCAGGACCCTGGGATCATGACCTGAGCCGAAGGCAGAGGCTTAACCCACTGAGCCACCCAGGTGCCCGGGAATTGTGAATCTTAATGTTATGTTCAAATTGCCATAAGAACTTAAACTAGATTCATATAAATGATAAAGCTGAAGTAAAATAAATCACAATCCAAAAGAAAAAAGTTTATAAACGTAAGTTTCCCAGGCTCTTTGAGACATAGGAAACTAATGTTGTATATGTTTGCTTATTCCTGCAACTTGAACAGTTTGATTTCCATGTATTTCCAAAAAATAAGGTAACTGAGCTAAATCAATGAGTAGTTATTTTTGGCAATAGTTGTTTACACAGAGAAAAGAAATATGAATTATACAATTCAAATTCTTGAGTACTCTTTAAATGTTTAGTGTTTTATATACAGCTGGATAGCTTTTCCCATAATTACAATTTAGATTGACAAGGATATGTGAAAATAGACACTCAGATGAAACTCCCACTTGATGGTTTAAAAAATAGTCTCTACACCCATCTTTCTTGTGCATACAGTCAAGTGTGCACAAATGAGGGACAGTGTTATTTATTGGTTAAGAATATTAAGTGAATTTCTATTATACATTGGATTTATTAGATCATATATTTAGGGACTATTTTTAGAAAAATATGGACAAATTGAGTATAATTATTAAAAAGCTTTCAAACTTATTTTGGAGGAAGGAGCAGAAATAAAGAGTAAGTACATAGTGGTTTTCATCTTTCATATCTTTACAAAGTCTCAATGTACTCTATAATTTTTTAAAATTACAAAAATAACTACACACAAAAACAAAAATTAGAATATTATGTTGGTAAGAATGTAAATTGGTATAGCAACTATGGAAAACAGTACAGAAGTTCCTCAAAAACTTAAAAATAGAACTACTATATGGCCCAGCATTTCTACTTGTGGGTATTTTCCACAGGAAACAAAATCACTATTTCAAAAAGATATGTGCACTCCCATATTCATTGCATCATCATTTACAATAGCCAAGACATGGAAACAACCTGTGTCTACTGACAGATAAAGAAGATGTGGTATATTTATGCAATAGAATATGGAATATATAGCCATAAAAGAAGGAAATCCTGCACTTTTGCAACAACATGGAAAGAACTTGAATGAATTATGCTAAGTGACAAAAGTCAGAAAAAGGAAGACATGTATGATATGATTTCACTTATATGTGCAGTCTAAAACAAACAAAAACCAAACTCATAGATATAGTGAGCAGATTCATGGATTCTAGAGAAGGAATGCAGGTAAAAATGGGTAAATGTGGTCAAAAAGTGCAAACTTCCAGTTATAAATAAGCTCTGGGGATATAATGTATAGCACTGTGACTATCATTAACAGCATATTAGAAAGTTGCTAAGAGAGTGGATCTTAAAAGTTCTCATCACAAAAAATAATTTGTAGTTTTGTGTGGTGATAGATGTGAACTATACCTGTGGTGATCATTTTGCAATGTATACATATATATACCACAGATCTAAGAAGCTCAGAGAATCTTAGAAAGGTAAATACTACGCCCAAACACTGCACTTAAATACCTCCTAGGAAAATATCTAGAAATGAAAGATAAAGCCGTGAGAAAATAAAATTTTAGCTATGATAACCAAGAAAAAAAGAGAAGACACAAATTACCAATATCAGTCATGAAAGAGGAGACATAGCTATAGATCTATAGACATTTAAATGAACCAAGAGATTTAATAAAATTTAGTAAGAGAATGTTATAACAAAATTATGCTAATAAATATGACAATGTAGATAAACATATATGTGTGTGTGTGTATGTAACCGTAATAGTTCCATACTTCTAAAGATACCAAATTTATAGTTAAAAACCTTACAACAACAACAAACTCTATGCTCATATGCTTTCTCTGGAAAATCCTAATAAATATTTATTTATTTATTTTTTTAAAGATTTTATTTATTTATTTGAAACAGAGAGAGAGAGATCAGACATATGCAGAGAGGCAGGCATAGAGAGAGAGGAGAAAGCAGGCTCCCCGCTGAGCAGAGAGCCCGATGCGGGCCTCGATCCGAGGACCCTGAGATCATGACCTGAGCCGAAGGCAGAGGCTTAACCCACTGAGCCACCCAGGCACCCCCTAATAAATATTTAAAAAGAAGAAAATATACCAATTTTATACAAACTCTTCCAGTCTTAAAGTGGGAATATGATCTAACTCATGTAGTAAGGCAAAAATTATTTTGATATCAAACCAAAAACAAATACTCCAAGAAAACTACAGTCCAAAATCCCTCTTGAACAAACATGCCAAAGTCCTCAATAAAATATTAGCAGATCTAATGCAGCAAAACGGAAACAGATAAATATATCATGATCAAATGGGGTTAATCCTAGAATGCAGGGCTGCTCCAACATTCTAAAGTCAGTCAATATATTTTCCCATTTCAATAGGTAAGGGAGCAAACCACCCATATATGTGTAGATATAGGTAATTATGAATATGAATAGTCTTTTACAAAACCCAAATAGCTATATCCAACTTTCTGTACCTTGTCTTTTTCTAATCATACGTCTTAAAAATTGCTTTACAACATAATATGAATTTCTCTAAGATACCACAGTGTATGTCATTGTTTGAATGCACTATAATTTTATCCAATAAAATAATGTTTTTTAAACTTAGCTGGTCAAATTAAAGTCATTTACTAAATGTAGCTGGTGAAATAAAAGTCATTCTGATCAATTTTAATAATTTGCTATTAAAATCATATTATCACTTTAGGTTATCAATTGCTCCAAAAATGCTACATTGCAAATGACCTCCAAACCCCAAAGCCTAAACAATGATTATTTAAAATTGCTCATGAAAATATAGTTTAGATGAGCCAGTCTTCCAGCCTTGGCTAACCTCATTCGCCTGCCTGCAATCAGTTGCAAGTTGGGGACGCGGTTTTGTTGTTCTTGTCTGAATCCTCTGGTATGTTCTACATGTCTGAGAGTTAACTAGACTTTGTCTCATCTAAGATGTCCTTTGACTAGAATAGATGGGATGATAACAAAGATATGGAAGTCTCAACTTTCCTCCATGTGTCTCTCATACCACTTTCCATACTAAACAGTTTTAGTTTTATGCAGTAAAGACCTATTGAATGTTTCTGGGGACATTAACTGGAATTTGTTTTTATGTTTATAGCTATATTATCTTTTTCCCTAGAGTCCATCTCTTTGCTCATATTGGTGCTTTGCTTTTATGCTAATGGTTTACTTAAAAGGCTGTGTCCTTGGTTATTCAATTGTATTTATTAACCAAATTCAGTTGTAGTTATTCTATTAGAATAGGTAGCTGACAAAGGTTAATATTAGACAGGTTATGGGAATGCTTTCCAAACTAACCTCTCTCTTGAATATAGTGTGAACTATGTGTTTATAACTATAACTGATATTTCAGCAGGAAGTGTTCACAAACTAGAACTGGGGAGGAAAGCAAGCAGAATGAACACAGAATCTGACTGCCAAATACATGGGGCTTTGGTCTGGAAAGATGAAGCTACTCAGTTTATTTTATTGCTCTGCCAAATTGTCTCCCCTGTTCTCCCACATATTTTTCCCTCCTTCTCTGTTGAAGAGTTTCAGTTAATACCTTACTATATTCACTGCTCTGTTAGGACAAACACCTTCCTAATCTCCCATCTGTACATATAATCTATCAAGTCATTGAACAATAGTTCTCAAGGTTTGTGCTAGGGGCAAGAGTTACTGCTGTATTACAAAGAGTAAAACAAAAGCCAAGTTATTTTAATACAGTTTTTCAATGAATTAATCTGATGCTTCCCCTCTCAACTAGTTTTCACATTCTGCTTTGTTGACTCTTGACTTAAATTTCTCTAAGCCTTCCTTGAGAAGAGCCTCACTTAGCTACAAAGACTCAGGCCATTATTTCCTTTGCTCTAAGTCTTCCTTACATTTATCTGCTATCAGTATTGCTAGAATCATGCAAAATTTCCTATGGTAATCTTTCTTGTACCTTAACACTGCTATAGTTGAAATAACTTTGTAATTATTAAGTAACACCATTTTTATGTAACTTTCATAATGATTTAGGATTGAGAGAGAAATGCTCTTGCTTCACCGTCAAGAGTTAGAAATATGTAATATAAATTTTTTTTTAAAAAGGTTAAAATAAAAGGAAACTCTTAATGATTCAATGGCAAATAATCCAGAATGTGCATTTTTAAAGTAGAATACTTTACTGAAGATATATTTAATCAAATAACTGATTCAGAACAATAATTTTTCATTGGTACATTTTCTAACAGGTAATCTGCGTTCTATTTTCCCATTTGTCAGTGGCAAATGACCTGCTATAATCTGTACTTTTCCAGAGCAAATAGATTTTAATTCTGCCAAATAATATTTTCAGACACAATTAAAGGAACTGTAAAATATTATCTTAATTGCCTAAGATTCCCAAGTTTGATGACATAAATTATGATCCAATTATAGAACGAGATTTGTTATATGTATAGAATGATGGAAATTTCCTCTCTTATCCTAAGGCCCATATGCATCTAATACACTTATATCTTTCTTTAAAATAGATGCAAATCTTCAGTCAGCTAACTCTTTATACAGAGAATCAAGCATTTAATTTTTCATCAATCAGATTCTCACAAAGTATTGTTACCACTCTTTTTGGAAATGACCATTAAGACATAGCATGTCCCTATCTAATAAACTTGTAACAGATACAAAATTGCTTGTGGGAATTCTTCTTAGAAGTCCATATCTAAACTGGACAGCTGGTAAGAAAACATCTCTGTCATCTTAGAATAAATCATTTATTTTTCAGCCTTTTTAAGAGAGTACACCTTTGGCAACCAAAAGCTTTTTGCCATCTACAGCAGGTGGGAAACATGGATAGTTTGTGAAATCTCGTTCATTTCAATGGTTAAAGTAAGTATCTGCAGAAAAAAATTTTTTGTCTTTATGATAGAAATTTTATATATTTTTAATAAATGTTCCTTCCCCTTGATGTCTGTCAGGATGTTGTCCCTTTTCCAACAATATTGCTGCTTTCCTTCTCGGAGATATCTAAGATGGTGTCAGGAATTAGCCATTTAATATAATCATAAATTATCCAGGAGTTATTTAATAACCATATTTCAATCTGTGACTTCTGTTTTAAATTCCTTTATTATCTTATATCAACCCAGTTAACATCCAAAAGATTCAATCCTATTTCAAATTTCACCATTTTTTTTCACTCACTTCTCTGTTTTCTCACTCTGTTCAACTCTTAAGCTTATGGAAGCATTGTACACTATCCATACAGGATAGCAGGGACTCAAAATTACCATATGGTTTGGAGAATAATAATTTTTATGTTTTTCTGTTTCCTAAAGCCTTCTACATTTTCATGCTAGATTTAGGACTGTCCAAGTCTTATAATTTAAGCAAATGTATGGACAAAACTCTGCACGAATAAATATTGTAATGCATAAAAGATATATATTTATATAGTTATTATATATTTCTATGTATTAATAGTTATTATTTACATATTACATAAACTATATTATGGACTCCTTGAATTAGTACCTAATTAACTGCTCTCAAGACAAATGAATGAGGGATGCCTGGGTGGCTCAGTCAGTTAAGCGTCAGCCTTTGGCTCAGGTCATGATCCCAGGGTCCTGGATGGAGCCCCCTATTAGGCTCCCTGCTCAGGGGGGAGCCTGCTTCTCCCTTTCCCTCTGAAGCTCCCCCTGCTTGTGCTCTGTCTCTGTCAAGTAAATAAATAAAGCCTTTAAAAAAGAAAGATGAATGAATGAATAAATATTATTTCAGAAAGAATCTAGTTAACCATACAAATCAAAGTATTCTCAAGCAAGATAATTAAGGTTCCACTTTACAACTGAGTCAGTGTCCAAAACATTAGAAGAAAATATGAGGTGATTTTCAACTTTTCAAGCCATTCCTAAATTGATGCAGCCTTTTATACAAATGAAATATTGCTTGGAATTTCAGTATGTAAAATAGAAAAAAGTTGAGTACTTTCATTGAGCAGGATAAAATGAGAGGGCTTATGTTCAACCTTTTGTCCCTATTATCTCACTTTGTGACATGATTCATTGCCTCTAAACTCTGTAGAATTATAGAGTCCAGTTTAAAAACTTGTGTATTATGGGAAAAATTGATTAATGCTAACTACTATGGTATATATACAATTTACATTATATGCAACTTGAAGAATAAAACTAAGGCAACATATATTACCTTGAAAGTTAAAATTTATTTTATGTTTGATCTGGAAAATATAATTCAATATGGAATAATTCTGGAAAACAAAAATAATATAGCTAAGAAGTTAAGCTTTTCAAACATTGTGGTTTACATTCATTTTATGAAAATGAAAAGTGTGGAACTTATAAAATGGAAAAGGATGTCAGCACACTAACTTCTTTATAAGGACCAGCTAGCTGAGCTAGTGATGGATGAAAGGAAACACCCTATTAGCAGTAAATGCTGGAAAGTGAGTACCAACGAATTAGTGAGCCCTAGAAATTCATTAGCACTGAGGACATCTGCTCAACTCTGGCAGCCTGGAGACACCAACGGCTTTCACAGGCAAAAGGATTGGTAGCAAATCATGGAGTCCAAGAAGAGGCTAACTCTCCCCCCACATGAAACTTGGATATAATTTAACACATCATTGCATAAGGAAAAACAAGAAAAGGCAAAATTCACCAGATAGCAGAAGATTCTCAGAATGAAAACTATTCGTAGTTTTAAAGTCAGAATTTCTACCATTATGGGTATAAAAACTCCAAGTCAAAAAGTTAAATAGTGGTAAGTTGGTCAAACTTTTAGGCAACTGATTGAAGTAAGTAGAAAAATTATTTCTAGAACAGGGCACTTTAATACAATCCTCAAATAATTCAAACATAGAAGTCAGAGGAGCAAGCACTTACAATTTTTTTTTTAAATCAACAAACAAATGAAATCTACCACCATAAATGTCAGCAGAAAAAAGTTCCATGCTAATTGAATTAAGCTCTTGAATCTCTCATACTGAAATTATAAGCTATAAAGTACAAAATAAATGTATTTTACATATTTAAAGACATTCTTTAAAAATAAAGGGAACATTTAAATACAGAAAAAAATTGACAAGCTTTTTGGGAAACAACCAAATTTAATTTTTAGAAGTCAAAAATATAATAATTGAAATTTAGAAAAAAAGTGATGTGATCAAACTGCAGATAGGCTCAAAAAAATAATGATTTAATAAAGTGAATAATGTATATATAAAGAAATTATATGAAGTAATGCATAAAAAGATCTAGAGAAATAAATATAAAAGAAAAATTAAGAGAGTAAGCAGAGAGAGACTGGAAATTAAATTTCTAGAAGCATTATAAAAAAAAAAAAGAGGAAAGAGACAATTATCAAAGGGAAATAGGCTAACAGTTTTCCAGAACTGAGAAAAGATAAAATCAGATTCAGATGGCTAAATAAAGTACAAGAAAAACAAGTACAAAATGTCCTTCAGGATGGAGTGTGTAAAATGACAGAATACCAAAGAGAAAGAGAAAATTTATAAGCAGTTAGGGATAAGATGGATAACCCACAACTACAGGACAAGTAGTCCAACAGCTGCCTTCTCAATACTGTAATAGAAATACAAATACAGTTGATAATATATTCATAGAAAATTGAGCAAATAATCATTGAATTAGAATTGTATATTAATTAAATTACCTTTCAGGAAAGAGGTCAAAGTAAAAACATTTTCAAAATAATAGAAGTTTGTATTCACTATCAAAAAAATGTCACGAAGAGAATTTATAAAGCAGTGCTATCCAATAGAACTTTTTTCAATGATGGACATATTCTACATATGTCCTGCCCAATATGGTAACCATAAGCCATAAGTGATTTTGAGCTCTTGAGATGTGGTTACTGTGACTGAGAAACTGGATTTTACATCTTAACTTTAATTAACTTAAATTTAAACAGTCACGTACGGCTAATGGCTATAAGTTAGATAGCCAATTTTAAAAAATATTATTTAAGAGGAAATTTTGTACTAAAATAACAGTAAAATTACATATAGATATTAAAATATATAAAACAATAAAAGTGTCTTATTGTATTGTGAAGAGAATCGAGAGAAAATGTAATCATAGAGAGCAATATGATCTGAGAAAGAGATAATTACAGTTAGAATATTTTAAAGTCCTTGTTTAGGAGAAGAGTAAAATAATATTGACCTTTGTTCAGCTATAATAGTTGTAGTAATTTCTAAGAAGACTAATAAGAGGAAGACACTAGATACATAATTTCCAAACTGGGAGATATATGAAAAAGAATGGGTAGAAGGGAAAACAAACTCAATCAATGTAAAATAAGACAATGAGAGAGAGAAGATCCATGTAATATGAAAAAAATAAAAGGGGAAAAGAAGTTGAGTAATAGCCATAAATCTAAATCCATTGGTAATAATACTAAATGTAAAAACTTTTTTCTACTTAAAAGATAAAAATTACCCAACTCTGTTGAAAAAAGGCCCAGTTACATGCAGGAAGTATACAAGAATATAAAATTATGTAAGACAAAGTAAAGAAAAATCTATACCAGGCAAATAAAAACTAATAGAAAATTGTTGTAGGTATATTAATATAAGGAAAAAGTAAGATTTAGAGCAAAAATTTACTATAGATAGACTTTTCTGTGTTAATAAAATGTTTAATTCATAAGGGTGGAATTAAAATGTCTAAACTTCTAAGCACATAATAAAATAGCTTCAAATACATAATAAGTCTGAAAATATTATTAGGAGAAATTCATAAATCTGACATCATTATAGGAGATTTTTCACATTTTTGCTCACAAAATTATTGATAAGGGAAAAACTCAAAAAAGACATGGGAGTTAAAACAACATAATAACAAGAATGACCAGAGAAATACATAAATACCATCATCAATATATTTTCATGCATACATATAAGTTTTTATGGAAATTGACTATGGTCAGATCCACCAAACAAGTTATACCAAATTTCAAAAAAAGGATATCAGTAGTGTTAGAGACTGTTAGATGATCATCAAACCTGTATCTTTCTCTTTTGAGAAAGTAGTCGAATTGCATTTCCCAGACTTAATTCCAACTGAGTCAAGTAAGTACATGCAGTGTATATTGCCACAGATGCTATTATATTCAGTTAAATGTGAACAGAACTAATGTATGTTTCTTCCAAGCTAGTATTATAAACACTTCTCACAAATAATTCTCCATGCTCATTCCTATACTACCTTCATGATGATGTGCACAGAGATATGGAAGTCCTTTGCAAAGATACAATAACCATGATTTGAATGGAATCTTGAAACACTGCTCAGAAAAGAGCCTCTTTGTAATCAAGAACATGTATGTTGGAGGTTTCACATAAAAGAGGAATTAATTATTTTTCTTAAGCTTTTATTTATTTGACAGACAGAAATCACAAGTAGGTAGAGAGAGAGGAGGAAGCAGGCTCCCCGCCGAGCAGAGAGCCCGATGAGGGGCTCGATGAGGGGCTCAATCCCAGGACCCTGGGATCATGACCTGAGCCGAAGGCAGAGGCTTTAACCCACTGAGCCACCCAGGCGCCCCAAGAGGATTAATTTATATTTTGTTAACTCACTGAAATTTTAGAATTTATCTCTTATAAAAACTAATGTTATTCTACCTAATACAGAAATAGATATCAGAAATGGCATACTATAGTAGAAAAACCCCAATATATATTTTATCTTAGTAATTCAGCTTTCAGTGGTTAATTTCTTACCGAAGACTAAATAGGTGGAGAGCTATGGGACAGCTAGCAAAACACTTGGAGATATGTGACCTATGATAATTTGGGAGGCAGACCATATGTCTTCTGAGTCAGATGCTCTAAATGTAGGGGTTGGAAAGAATCAGAGTAATAATGTATATCAGATTCTGATTTGGGTGAGCTATTACAGGATAGATATGCCTTCAGGTAAGCATTTTTCTTTTTTTGGCCAAAATTTAAAAAAAAAATTAAAAAGAACTGACAGAGAAATAGTAAAAATTCAACTGTTGCTTGACCTCAAGCAGTAAAGGCTAAGTAAGTCTAAACCTGTGAAGATTCAAATCTGTAAAGATCAGTGTTATTTGTTATCTGTTATTACATAGTAAATTATCTTAGATAGTGAACCCAAAGACATCAAATCTTTATCTGTGGAACCCATGAATGTTACTTTATGTGATAATTTTTTTTTTCAGATGCAATTTAGTTAAGGATTTTGAGATAAAAAATTATCTGGATTACCAGGTGGGCCTTAAATCCCATCACAAGTGTCCTTATAAGAGAGAGGGACAGGGAAATTAGAGACAGAAGTAAGACCATGTGAAGACAGAAGCAGAGAATGAAGTGATACAGTTATAATCCAATGAATGTGGCAACCACCAGAAGCTAGAAGAGACAAGAAACAGATTATCCCTTAGAATCCCCAGAGGCAATGTGGCTTGGATGATACCTTGATTTTGACACAGTAAAATTGTTTTCAAGTTCCTAAGACTCCAAAACTCTATTACATGTCTATTATTTTAAACTACCAAGTTGTAATCTGTTATAGCAGCTAATACACATTAAAACTTAGCAGCTAAAAACATTTATTTTATCATTGTTTCTCTATGTCAGGAATTCAAGAGTGGCTCAGTTGGATTTTTCTGGCTCAGGGTCTCTTCCACATTTGTGATCTAAGTATCTTAATCATCTCAACTCTCAACTAGGGAAGATCCCTCTCCAAGTTCAGTCCTATGGCTCTTGGCAGATCTCAGATCTGCTTCTAAGCTCACTCATATAGCACTTTTCACATAAATGCATCATTTCATGGCAGTTGGCTTCCCCAGAGGGCAATCAGAGAGAACTAGATAAAACCCTTAAATGGAACCACAATCTTTTTCTAACTTAATCTTGAAAGTGAAATCCCATCACATATTAGAAGTGAGTCAGTAAGTCCATCCTATATTCAAGGGGAGTATATTGCCCGAGGACACATAGCAGGAGATGGAATTACTGGGGGCCAGTGCTAGAGGCTACCAATAATATAAACATAGATTTTATGAGTAAATACTCAGAAATACTGAAGAAAGTTGTTTAATCCTAGCCTAAAGATGGCTGGACTAAGAGAAGAGGATGTTTCTTATATTCAAGGTGTAATTCTGGATATTCTGAAAGAGGCAAAAGTATAAGAATGAAAACAGATAATTGGCTGCCAGGGGCTGAGGGTGGGATAATAGACAATTAACTAAAGAATAGCAGCCTGGTGGTGGTAAAATTATTCTATATTTTGATTGTGGTTGTAGTTACCACTGCTATTTATAATTTGTCTTAAGTCATTATATTCTACAATGGATCTAGCTTAGAGTACATACATTATATCACAATAAACATAGCACCCCCCCCAAAAAAAATTCCCTCAATGTAAAATAAGGACAACATTCAAGGAACAAATTAATCATATACAAAAGTTTCTGGGGAAAGAAAAATGAAAATACCCCTCAAATTATTTTATGATATTAGAATAACCTAAGTCCCCAAATCAGAAAAGGACACTAAAACATCAGAAAATTAGAGGCCTATCTCATTCATAAATATGAACATAAAGTTTTTAAGTAAATTTTTAGCAAAACAAGTATTTTATTTCATTTTTTTAAAAGATTTTATTTATTTATTGGGCAGAGATCACAAGTAGGCAGAGAGACAGGCAGAGAAAGAGGGGGAAAAAGGCTCCCCGCTGAGCAGAGAGTCCGATGCAGGGTTCGATTCCAGGACCCTGAGATCATGACCAGCACCAAAGGCAGAGGCTTTAACCCACTGAGCCACCCAGACACCCCAAAAACAAGTATTTTAAAATATAAAAAAAGATAATACATCGTGACAGAGTTGAATACATCCAAGGAATGCAAAATCAGTTTCTCAGTTAAAAAAAAAATTAATGTTATACATCAAGATAATCTTAATAGATAATGAAAATAATATCATTTACTTTTTTTAAGTACTTCTCACAAAATTAGTAATAAGAAATTTCTTTTTATTGATCTGAAAAGACTGTAGTCACTGTTGCCAGAGTTTTGCAAGCAATAGCTATCATGGATTTTAAAGAAAGAAAACAAAATATTTTTTGACAACTCAGAATAGTTGGGTACTAGTATGAAGGAATTCATTCAATTTGCCAGATCTTTTTGGTTGCTTATTTATCTTCCTTTATTTCTCATTATTCTTTATTCTCACTTTTGCTTAGAGTTGCATAGAGTCCTTCCCAGAGTTGCATTGGTGTTCTTCCACACATTGACAGAACAAAACCAGTCTAAGCTGTCATGATAATTGTGTACTCCTTTGCCAGATATGAAGTTTTCCAGCTTCCCACTGCTGCCAGTTATGGCTCTGTGAAATCTTTCTTGCAAATGGAATATAGCATATGACTATAATTTGATTGGAATTGCTTCTAGGAAAATTTATTTTCTATCAAAAAGAAGCATACACATGACAGCACCTTTCTTGCCTTGACACGAATATAACATCTAAAACTGAGGAAGTCCTCTTATACCCATGACACAGAAAGTAACTGGCTGAGGATGAAACATGGAAGAATGAAAAGAGCCTACTTATTTGAAGACATAGTGAAGACACTTGAAGACATTGTGAAGCCACTATACCAAGAATGTGTTCTTTTCTTTAAGTTTATTTATTTTTTTCAGTAATCTCAACACCCTACATGGGGCTTGAACTCACAACCCTGAGATCAAGAGTCACATGCTCTTCATGTCTAGACTTTTTGTCAGGAACCTTATTAATGCTTTTGTTGTTTTTTTTAAAGCAAATGTAGGTAAGGAATTTTGTCTTTGCAGCTGAAAGTACTCTAATAGGTATAATTAGTAATCACCCCAATTCCTCTTATAATTAAAGTATCTTTCTTCTAACTCATGAGAATGGAGATGGGGTAGTTTGGTTCTTTTTGCTTGTAACAAAATTATTTCGTTCAAAAATCTTATACTTAAAAATAATGCATCTTCTCAAAGAAACCATGCTTCAGTTATAGATATCCCTGTAATGAGCTAATCCAAAATCTACTGGCATAAAACAGTAATGACTTATTATTTCTCATTATTTCTTATAACTTTGTAAGTTGGCTGATCTGGGTGGACTTTTTCTTCTGTGCCATGTAATGTCTGAGGATATAAACGTGTGTTTATTTGGCTGACTTTGGCTAGAAGCATGGCTGAGACAGCGCATTTAAGATGGTTTTATTCACACTCATGACACCTCCACTGTGGTATCTGTAATGACTGGGGGCTGGCTGGGGCTGTTTCTCTCTTATCGGTCAGTAATCCTGCCATAGCTTTTTTACTTTTGACTATCCCAAGAGAGTGAAATGAAGCTGCATAGCTTTAGAACTCACACAATAGCATTTCTTCCTCATTCTCTTAGTCAAAACAAGTCATAAGGCCAGCAACAATTCAAGAGAGGTAAATACCTTCATATCTTGATGAAGGGGTTTAAAATAATTGTTGGTGGCCATCTGTTGACAGGATAATCTACCTTTAAGCCACTTGTAATAATATCTATCTATTCCCATTATACTTTTATAGCATGTGTCATCTTACTATAATACTTGAGATAAAAATGTATTCTAAACAGTGAAGAATTGCTTTAAAAAAAAGTGGAAGATAAGATATTGTATAGACTCAAATACATATTCTTTATTTTATACTAATTCAGCCTAAGTTATAGTTCATTGCTGCAGGAGAATTATTGGAAGTAACCAAAAGACTAATAGAGGCAAAAGTGATCTTATTATACTTAGTGAATCTTAGTGCACTAAGATTCAACTATTTTTTTTCATGTTATATATTCTCTCTGCATTATTCTTCCCAGACATCTGACTTGACTTTAGAATGGAGATACAATATGACATTATTTTGCATTTCTATCTTATAATGTAAATTTTCCTTCATTCAAATATAAAAATTACTTTTTACAGTTTCCATAAAAATATATAATATAAAGATGATTGGAGAACATTTTTCTATTACCCAAAAAAGAACTTAAAGAAGTAAAACTACAAGTTATAAGACAGAGTCCAGAAATGTCCAGTATGATTACACATGCATAGATCACATTGATAAAATATTACATATTTCTTCTCTTTTTAAAGAACTATTACCTACTTTAAAAGTTATTAAGGACTTATCTATAAAATTGAAGTAAATTTATTGTCTTCTGTTGTGTTTTTAAGAAAGCTCCTTTACGGGGCACCTGGGTGGCTCAGTGGGTTAAGCCTCTACCTTTGTCTCAGGCCATGATCTCAGGGTCCTGGGATGAAGCCCCACATCATGCTCTCTGCTCAGCAGGGAGCCTGCTTCCCCTTCACTCTCTGCCTGCCTTTCTGCCTACTTGTGATCTCTGTCTGTCAAATAAACAAATAAAATCTTAAAAAAAAACAGCTCCCTTATGTATGTATATATGTATGCATATACACACAATGGGATATTATTCAGCCTTTAAAAAGAACTTCCTTTTAAAAGAAGAAAATCCAACAACATGGATGAACATGAGGGCTTTATGCTAAATGAATAAAGCCAGACAGAGAAAGGCAAATACTGCACGGTATCACTTATATGTAGACTCTAAAAAAAAAAAAAAAGAAGAAGAAAGAAATCTCAAACTCATCGAAAAAGAAGTGGTTGCCAGGAGGTAGGCAGTGGAGCTAGGAGGCAGGAGCTATGAGATTTGAAGAGGTTGGTAAAAGGGTACAAACTCGGTTATAAGATGAATAAGGTCTGAGACTGTAATGCATAATATGGTGACTAAAGTTGATAACACTAGAGTCTTTTTTTTTTCAAAGATTTTATTTATTCATTTGACAGCCAGAGATCACAAGTAGGCAGAGAGGCAGGCAGAGAGAGGAAGGGAAACAGGCTCCCTGCTGAGCAGAGAGCATGATGCGGGGCTCCATCCCAGGACCCTGAGATCACGACCTGAGCCGAAGGCAGAGGCTTTAACCCACTGAGCCACCCAGGTGCCCCAATAACACTATATTCTATAATTGAAATTTGCTAAGGGAATACAACTTAAATTGTTTCATTAAAAAAATAGCAAATATGTGAAGTGATGGATGTGTTAATTATTTTGTTGATGAAAATTCTTTCACAATGCATATACACATCATATGTACATCATCATGTTGTGCACTTTAAGTGTCTGAAGCTTGATTTGTGAACTATACCTTGATAATCCTAAGGGAGAGAAGAAAGCATGGAAGAATTATCTAAGGCATCATAACATGCAAAATTCCAATATCTTTTTAGAGATATAACAACTTTTAAATTATAGAATTCATTTTCTCCAGTCCAGTTAATCTTAATTCTTCATTTTGTTACCAATTTTTAAAAATGCATAACTTTTTATTTTTACTTTTTTACTTTTTTGATATATTATTTGTTTCAGGGGTACAGGTCTGTGATTCATCAATCTTATATCAGTCTTATATAATATTCTGTGCTCATCACAACACATACCCTCCCCAATGTCTGTCACCCAGTTACCTGCCCCCGACCCAGCAACCCTCAGTTTGTTTCCTATAATTAAGAGTCTCTTATGGTTTGTCTCCCTCTCTGGTTTCATCTTGTTTCACTTTTTTCCTCTCATAACTTTTAAAATCCAAATTATCAAAAATTAATACCTAGAACAGATAATATCATATTACATTTTATTGGTCAGTACTACATCCATAAACTCTTAGTCTCCATCTATACACATACACATGCACACATGTACTTATATACATATTTATGCACATATATATGTGTATATATGAACACAAACATATATACATACTATAAGTACATATAAAGAAAATTGTAAGAAAATACATTTTAAAAGAAAATTGAAAGACACTGGACTTAAAGAATTACTGTCACTACATCTAGTCAGAAAGTACAGCCAAGTTGGTAATTAAACAGCCACACTCCCACTGACAGGCCTGCAGCTATGTGGCACTCATCCCAAGAATAAGAATGGATCTAGACTTATACTGAAGACCACCATTAAATAGACTTACTTCAGACAAGGTCAATCTTTCTTGTCAGAAAGAACAAATTATGAAATTAGCAAATTATGAAATAGAGGAGTTGTAAAATTCCCAATCTTTATTAATTTCAATTAGCAAATACAGGAGAGTACATACAGGAGTACTTTATCAATTAGTACATACAGGAAAGAAGCTGAAAGGATATTGTATATTTTAAAATGCTGACATTTCATAATGGTAATATTTGATGATATATATTAATAATGTTCCAACTGCACTTTTGCCTCAAGCAAAGTAAATCGGAATCAATTTCTTCAATCATTTCTAGAAAAAGTTAAACTAAAATTCAAAATGACCAAAAATATTAGTGTATACACTGCTATTACCAATAAAGTTTCACGCCTTATAATCCCAATGAATTCTATACAGTTTCTAATAATAGCAATTATATTGTAGCTCTTAAAATATGTATTTTCAAGGTGATTATTTGTCCAAAGACCCCAATTTTCTTTTATAGATGTTATTCTGCTCTACATAATACATTTATGGAAGTAGGAAAAAGTAGCATTCTCACTTGGAATGGACACTTATGCAATCAGACATTTTTATAATTATCCCAAGATCAAAGAAAACCATTGTGTGTGTGTGTGTGTGTGTGTGTGTGAAATGACAGCCCTAAAACAGATGTCTCTCTCTCTCTTTTTTTTTTCTCAAGATTTTATTTATTTGTCAGAAAGAGAGAGAGAACACAAACAGGGGGAGTGGCAGGCAGAGGGAGAAGCAGACTCCCTGCTGAGCAAGGACCCTGATGTGGGACTCAATCCCAGGACTCTGGGATCATGACCTGAGCCAAAGGCAGATGCTTAACCACCCAGGTGCCCAAAACAGATGTCTCTTAAACTCCTGGCTGATGCCTCCAATCCAAGTTTATCTTCACAAACTACCTTTATATTGAAGATTCTTAAAATATTTCTGCATGGTTTTCTGCCACTCTGTTCTGTCAAGATAGTAGGTAGCTATAAGTCAGTGGTCATAATGTGAATTTAATATATCCAAATGGGTGCTAGAGGATGAATTACTAATATATTACTGTCTTCAGCTGATTGGTTCCTAGAATGATCTCCAAGTAATAATTTTGCTTCAAAAAATTATTTTGAGCTAGATAGTTCTTTTTGGGCTTCTGACCTATGAGATGAAGGACCGCAAAACACAAATCACAGTAAGATTTTACTCTATCACTTTAAATTCTTCCCTATTGACCTCTTTACCTGTCTTTGTATTTATAATCCTGTCAATTTTTTGGCCTAAATGATCCCTGATGTAATAATAAGAATTTTCCCATTCTTTCTCTAATAGCCTGATTTTGACCCATAGACTTTCTCTGACTTATGATGCTAAATACCAGACTCATATTCTATGTCTGGATCCAACACCACTTTGACAACAATCTGTTAAAACTTCCCAGACCAGACTACTCCTCCTGCCTCTCCCACTTGGCCTTTCATTAGTCTTTTCGATCTCAAACTTTAGCAATCTGTTTTTGCAAGTGGCATTTTGACACTATCAAGAAGTTAGCATTTTGACCTTTCCTTCTCACCACCATCTCTTCTAATAACATATTTACCATCACTTTCCTACAATGCAGATTGAGTCTGTATATATGTTCCAATAAAGCACCCTCTTCAAATCCCGCTTTCATTTGGCCTAATGAAGGTAAATTTTCCATAGGATATATTTTCTATAATGGGGATTCAGTGCCATATTTAATACATGGATACATTTTGTTTAGTTGGCACAATGATATTAACAAAAATCAAATTTGGGGAGTTGCAGGAAGACCCAAGTCTTGCCTCATCCCTCAAACACAGATAGATAAAATCAAATCATTCTGAATATCCAAGACTTCAGTATAAGGACTGACAGAACAAACTGCACAATTAGTGGGAGAGAAAAAGCCACATTGTGGAAGGTAGGAGGTGCAGAGATGTGATTTGGGAGAGAAAAGGATTGTAGGTTCAGTGGAGGGGATGGAGCCCCAGTCAAAAAGGGAGGTATATAAGAGAAAGAGAGGAGCCCATGGGGGATTGCACAAGGAAAACACTTCTCCAAAACCGTTAACTAGGCAAATGAAAGGGACTGAATTTTGTGAGTTTTTCCAACTAGTAGGACTCAAAGACTGGCGTTTTAGAGGTCCCTGGTATGGCTGGAATGGAGCCTGGTCGATGCTGCAGAGAACAGATAGCCCAGTAGCAGATGATGCAATCTGAGGATCCCCTGGGACTCACTGGGAGAGACAGTTCCCCCTTCTTGGAGTGCATCTAGAAGAGGTGGCATTGCTTCCCCAAGGAGAAAAGAGTCAGTGGGTGCCATCTCCCTCCTCAAACCCTCAGCATAGGTATAGACACTTGCTGAGGGCTCCTAACCTGGACACTGGTTCTTTGCTATGCTTTAGTCCAAACTCCACACCCTTGCACTTCGGTGCGACTGCCCTTCTGGGACAAACCTGCATCCGTCCCATAATAGTGAGATCCTCCCCCAGAAGACAAGCAGAGGTCCACACCATACCAGATCCCTAAAGTTTGGAGTTTTAGAACTCATTGGCCTGCCTGGGATAGAACACAGGTGCACTGTGCTTCCGGGTGGCCAGATGTTTGGGACACAAGGTGTAGGCAGCAATCTGAGGAATGCCTGGGACACACAAGGGGATTGTTTACTCTTCTGGGAGGACTTTCTGGGCAGAGGCAGATGGGAACTCCCTTCTACAGGGCCCAGGAAGTTGGCTGAAGCTATTTTCTTCCCCCACCCTTCGGCATAAACTAACTTCATAAGCCGCACAGTGCCAACAGTGGCAGGAGAAACCACTTACATCAAAGCCCATAACCCTGGACTCAGCAGGTGCTGCTTTCCTGGACAAGAAACACCCTGAGAAACATAGTGGCAGGCCCCTCCCCGAGAAGACTACCACAAACCACCCCCATCACATGCACATCTACTGACCATAAAGTTCTGCAAAGCTTCTGCTCTAGTGGAAATAGCATCAAGTCCCTTTTAACAAGCAGACCAGAGCACACCTAGTTAAAACTCACCATACTCTGGCAAAGGTCCAAAGAAACTCCACTGTAGGCAAGGAGAAACTCTGCAGAGGACAGGCCTAAAGGAAAGAGCAGCCAAAACACAGCAGCAGAGTGCACACAGTTTACACCAGAGAAACTTCCTGAAGCACCAGGCCCTGGACAGTATATGACCTCTTCTTTATAAAGCCAGTACTCTCAGGAGTAGGAAACATAACAGATTTTCCAAACACAGAGAAGACACAGACCTAGACAAAATATCAAGACAGGAATTCACCCCAAAAGAAGGAAGAAAAGGTCATAGCCAGGGATCTAATCAAATCAAATAGAAGTAATATGCCTGATCCAGAATTTAAAGCAACAATCATAAGGATAGTAGGTGTGCTTGAAAAAAGCATAGATGACAGTAGGAAGTCCCTTATCACAGAAATAAAACCTAAAAATTGGTCAAGCAAAAAATAAAATGCCATAACTGAGCTGCAAAGCCAATTGGATGTAGAGGATAGAAGAAGGATAGAAGAAGCAGAGGAATGAATAAGTGATATAGAAAATAAAATTATGCAAATAATGAAGGTGAAATGAAAAGAGAAAGAAAATTATTGGGTCAGAAATATAGACCCTAGGAACTCAGTGACCCCATAAAGTGTAATAACATTCATATCATAGGAGTCCCAGAAGAAACAGGGAGGGTAAAATGGGTAGAAGGCCTATTTGAAGAAACTATAGCTGAAAAGTTCCCTAATCTGGGGAGGAAACAGACATCCAAATCCAGGAGGCACAGAGAACTCCCAACAAAACCAACAAAAGCAGGCCCACACCAAGACATACCATATTTAAATTCACAAAATATAGAGATAAAAAAATTCCTAACAGCAGCAAGACAACAGAAGCCCCTAAGTAAGGGGAGACAAATAAGGTTAGCAGCAGACCTCTCCACAGAAACTTGATAGGCCAGAAGAGAGTGGAAGGATATATTCAACATACTGAATGGGAAAAATACACAGCCAAGAACACTCTATCCAGCAAGGCTGTCATTCACAATAGAAGGAGAGATAAACACTTTCCCAGGCAAACAAAAACTAAAGGACTTTGGTACTACTAAAGCAGC
The DNA here is from genome assembly GCF_002288905.1 of Enhydra lutris kenyoni. Lineage (NCBI taxonomy): Eukaryota > Metazoa > Chordata > Mammalia > Carnivora > Mustelidae > Enhydra > Enhydra lutris. The sequence goes on along the minus strand of NW_019154086.1, from coordinate 62,279,026 downwards.
TCTGTAAGAAACATTAAAGGGGACTCTGAGTGGGAACAAAAGACCAAAAGTGACAAAGATTAGAAAGGAACAGAGAAAATCTCCAGAAACAATGACAAAACAAGTAATACACTGACACTAAATTCATAGCTATCAATAATCACTCTGAATGTAGATAAACTACATACTCTTGTCAAAAGATATAGGGTATAAGAATGGATAAAAAAAAAAAAAGACCCATCAAAAACAAAAATAAAAGAAACAACAAAATAATACCCACTAAAAAAAAACAAATAAAAACCAAGACCCATCTACATACTGTCTATAAGAGATTCATTTTAGACTTAAAGATGCCTACAGATTGAAAGTGAAGGTATAGAGAACCATCTACATGCCGATGGACATCAATAGCAAGCCAGAGTAGCCATACTTATATCAGAAAAACTATATTTTAAAGCAAAGACTGTAACAAGAGATGAAGAAAGACACTATATCATAATAAAGGGGTCTACTCAACAAGAAGATCTAACAATTATAAATAATTTTGCATCCAACTAGGGAGCACCCAAATTTGTGAAACAGTTCATAACAAACATAAAGGAACTCGATAATAATACAATATTCCCAGGGACTGTAACACCCCATTTACACCAATGGACAGATCATTGAAGCAGAAATCAACAAAGAAACAAGGACTTTGAATAACACATTAGACCAGATGGACTTAGAGATACTCAGAACATTTCATCCTAAAGCAGCAGAGTACACATTCTTTTTGAATGTACATGGAATATTCTCCAGAATAGATCATATCCTGGGTCACAAATCAGCCCTCAACAAGTACAAAAAGATCAAGAGCATATCATGCATATTTTCCAACCACAACACTATGAAACTTGAAGTCAACCATAAGAAAAAGTTGGAAAGACCACAAATAAATGGAGGTTAAAGAATATCCTACCAAAGAATGAACGGGTCAACCAGAAATTCAATAAAAAATAAAAAAATACATGGAAATAAATGAAAATGAAAACACAATATTCAAAAACCTTTGGGATGCAGCAAAAGCAGTCATAAGAGGGAAGTATATAGCAATACATGCTTACTTCAAGAAGCAAGAAAAATCTCAAATATACAACCTAATCTTACAAATGAAGGAGCTGGTAAAAGAACAACAAATGAAGCCTAAAGCCAGCAAAAGAAGGGGAACAATAAAGATTAGAAATCTTAAAAATAAATGACATAGGAACAAAGCAATAGAACAGCTCAATGAAACAAGGAAATAATTCTTTGAAAGAATTAATAAAATTGATAACCCCCTAGCCACACTTATCAAAAAAGAAGAGATAATGGACCCAAATAAATAAAATTACAAATGAGAAAGACATAACAACCAACATCAGAGGAATACAAACAATTTTGAGAATATTATGAAAAATTATATGTCAACAAATTGGGCCATCTGGAAGAAATGGATAAATCTGTAGAAACATATAAATACCAAAACTGAAACAGGAAGGAAAAAGAAAACTTGAACAGGCCAAAGCCAGCAAAGAAATTGAATCAATAATGAAAAATTTCCCAATAAACAAAAGTCCAGGGCCAGATGACTTCCCAGGGGAATTCTACTCAGATATGTATGTATGTACATACATATGTATGTATATATGTATGTATGTATTTTTAAAGATTTTATTTATTTATTTATTTATTTACTTCACACACACACACACACACACACACAGAGAGATAGGGAATACATGTAGTGGCAGAGAGAGAGGGTGAGGGAGAAACAGACTCCCCACCAGACAAGGAGCCCGAGCAGGGCTTGATCCCAGGACACTGGGATCATGACTGAGCCAAAGGCAGATGCTCAACTATTGAGCCACCCAGGCACCCCTCTACCAGACATTTAAAAAAGAGTTAATACCTATTCTTCTCAAACTATTCCAAAAAATAGAAGTGGAAGGAAAACATCCAAACTCATTCTACAAAGCCAGCATTACCTTGATTCTAAAAAGAGTTGATGACAACTGAAAAAAAGAATCACAGGCCAATACCCTGATGAACTAGATGCAAAAATTTTCAACAAAATACAAGCAAATCTTGGGGCACCTGGGTGGCTCAGTGGGTTGAGCCTCTGCCTTCAGCTCAGGTCATGATCTCAGGGTCCTGGGATCGAACCCTACATCAGGCTCTCTGCTCACCAGGGAGACTGCTTCCCCATCTCTCTCTGCCTGTCTCTCTGCTTGCTTGTGATCTCTCTCTCTGTCAAATAAATAAATAAAAATATTTTAAAAAAATACAAGCAAATCTAATCCAATAGTACATTAAAAGAACCATTCACCACGATCAAGTTGAATTTATTCCTGGGATGCAGGAGTGGTTCAATATTTGCAACGTGATACACCACATTAATAAAAGCAGGATAAGAAAAAAGTGATCCTGTCAATAGATGCAGAAAAAGCATTTGACAAAATACAATATTCTTGATAAAAAGTCTCAAGGAAAGAGGGAGGGAAAATAGCTCAACATTCTAAAGGCCATATACGAAAGACCCACAGCTAATATCATCCTCAACAGGGAAAAACTGAGAGCTTTCTGTCCATGGTCAACTTTGTTTTTTAACCTAGTTCTAGCCTTAGCAATCAGACAATAACAACAACAAAAATAAAAGGTATCCAGAGAAGCAAGGAAGAATTCAAACTTTCACTATTCACAGACGTGATACTCTGTGCAGAAAACCCAAAGTCTCAACCAAAAAATTGTTAGTACTGATACACAAATACAGAAATCTGTTGCATTAATATATACCTATAATGAAGCAGCAGAATGAGAAATCAAGGAATCAATCCATTTACAATTGCACCAAAAACCATAAGATGCCTAAGAATAAATCTAACCAAAGAGGTAAAAGATCTATACTCTGAAAACAATAGAACACTGATGAAAGAAATTAAAGAAGATACAAAGAGATGGAAAAACATTCCATGCTCATGGATTAGAAGAACAAATATTGTTAAAATTTCTATAGTACCCAAAGCAATCTACACATTTTTTGAAGTTTTATTTAAGTAATCTCTGAACTACACATGGGGCTCAAATTCCAAGATTGAATTATAGGCTGTGCCCACTGAGCCAGCCAGGTCAGCAATCTACACATTTAATGCAATCCTATTAAAATACCACCACCATTTTTCATAGAGCTAGAACAAAGAATCCTAAAGTGTGTTGGAACCAAAAAAGGCCCCAAATGCCAAAGCAATTTTGGAAAAGGAAAGCAGGGGCGCCTGGGTGGCTCAGTGGGTTAAGCCTCTGCCTTCGGCTCAGGTCATGATCCCAGAGTCCTGGGATCGAGCCTCACATCGGGCTCTCTGCTCAGCAGGGAGCCTGCTTCCCCCTCTCTCTCTGCCTGCTGCTCTGCCTACTTGTGATCTCTGTCTGTCAAATAAATAAATAAGATCTTTGGAAAAGGAAAGCAAAGTTGGAGGCATCACAATTCCAGACCTCAAGCTATACTACAATGCTGTAGTGATCAAGATAGTATAGTACTGGCACAAAAACAGAGAGGTAGATCAATGAACAGAATAGAAAACCCAAAAATGGACCATACTATGTGGTCAACTAATCTTCAACAAAGAAGGAAAGACTGCCCAATGGGGAAAAGACAACCTCTTCAACAAATGGTGTTGGGAAAACTGGACAGCAAGATGCAAAAGAATGAAACTGGACTACATTCTTACTCCATAAACAAAAATAAATTCAAAATGGATGAAAGACCTAAATGTGAGACAGTAGCCCTCAAAATCCTAGAGGAGAACACAGGCAGTAACCTCTTTGACACCAAGCATAGCAATTTTTCATTGGACATATCTCCCGAAACAAAGGAAACAAAAGCAAAAATGAACTATTTGTACTTCATCAAGATAAAAAGCTTTTGCACAGCAAAGGAAACAATCAACAAAACTAAAAGGCAACATTCATAATGGGAGAAGATATTTGTAAAGGACATATATGATAAAGGGTTAGTATACAAAATATATAAAGAACTTATAAAACTCAACCCCCCCCACCGGCAAAAAATAAACCAGTTAGGGAATGGACAGAAGACATGAATATACACTTTCCAAAGAAGACATCCAGATCACCAACAGACACAAGATAAGATGCTCAATGTCACTTACCATTAGGGAAATACAAATCAAAACTAAAAGGAAGCATTACCAACAGTGGAAGCAAGAGATGTTGGTGAGGAATTGGAGAAAGGGGAACCCTTTCACACTGTAGGTGGGAATACAAACTGGAGTAGCCTCTCTGGACAACAGTATGTATGTTCCTCAAAAAGTTAAAAATAGAACTACCCCATGATCTACAAATTGCACCACTAAGAATTTACCCAAAGGATATAAAAATTCCTTTTCAAAGGGACACATGCACCTTGATGATAGCACCATTATCAACAATAGCCAAATTATGGAAAGAACTCAAAAGTCCATTAACTGATCAATGGATAAAGAAGAGGTGGTATATATTTACAATGGAATATTATCCCACCATCGAAAAGAATGACATCTTGCCATTTGCAATGATATGGATCGAGTTAGAGTGTTTTATGCTAAGGAAAATAAATCAGTCAGAGAAAGACAAATACCGTAAGATTTAACTTGCATGTGGAACTTAAGAAATGCAACAGATGAACATAGGGGTAAAAAAGACAGAAGCAAACTGTAAAACAGACTCTTAACTATAGAGAACAAGCTGAGGGTTACTGGAAGGGAGGTGGGCAGGGAGATGGCTTAAATGGGTGATAGGTATTAAGGAGGTCATTATTTGTTATAAGCACTGGGTGTTACATGTAAGTAATGAATCAGTAAACTCTATTCCTGAAATTGATATTACACTCTATGTTAACTAAATGAAATTTAAATAAAAACTTGAAAGTGAGGGGCACCTGGGTGGCTCAGTGGGTTAAAGCCTCTGCCTTCGGCTCGGGTCATGATTCCATTGTCCTGGGATCAAGCCCCGCATTGGGCTCTCTGTTCAGCGAGGAGCCTGCTTCCCCTTCTCTCTCTGCCTGCCTCTCTGCCTACTTGTGATCTCTGTCTAATAAATAAGTGAAGTCTTTAAAAACAAACAAACAAACAAAAAAACAAAACAAAAAAAAACCTTGAAAGTGAAAGAAAATCAAATTTGGATGCCTTTTGCCACTGCTATTCACTATCACCTTTTGCTAAGCCCATTCACAAATGAAATTATCCTTTGAATTTGCAATTTCTAGGCTAATGATGAAAGCAAGAAAGAGTACCAAACTCTACTTCACCTTCCCCACCCTCTTATTAAATTCAAACATTTGTCAACCGTGTCCCAGGAAATACAGACTTACCGTCAGGCTAGAAAAATCTATCTTCTGACTTTGAAGGATTGAAATATTGAAAAAGAACCCTTGATTCCACAAGATCAGTGGAAAACAAGCAAGCAAACAAAGTAAGAAGACATTACAGAGACCAACTGAATGAGCACTGGATGGTGAAGAAGAAAACTTTCAACTCATTTCAGGACTTCTGTCATTATTGTTACCCCAGTGCATTCTGGAAAAAAAAAAAAGTATGAATAAATATTTAATTGAATAGAACAAAAATATTAGAATACATCTCCTTAGAAATTGGAGGGCTATATATACTTACATCTCCCTCTGCTATTATTTTTTTCACCCTTTTTAAAACCGATTGAGCTGTATTGCCTCAAGAGAAATCTTACAGGTAATTCCAATATTAAGAAATGAAATAGAGCCACTCTGGTTGAGTAAAAGTGGGAGGAACTGATCTTCTTCAGCCTCTTTCCTGACACTCTAAACCACCACAACCTTGTTATTTCCCCTGAAAAAAACATTATCTCCACTTTCTTTGCCTTTATTTTTGGTTTTTACCAGTGCCTGATACCAGTGTCCTGTCCTGATTTGCATCACACTTGCCTTACTTGGCTTTTTAAGCCATTCCATAACCCAGTTCTCATCCAGTTTATTTTGGCTAATCAAACTGCTAGCTATTAAATACGGTCTTTAACTGTCACCCACCTTTACCATGGGTTAGATTTAAAATCCATTTTCTCAACACAATGACTCCCCCAATTTAACTGAATGCTGTGTGTGTCTGTGTGTGTGTGTGTGTGTGTGAGTGAGAGAGATAGAGAGAGAGAGAGAGAGAAATGGAAAGGATTCATTACAATTGAAGGGAATTATGAAATTCAATTTAACTATAATTGAGAGCAATTACATGTTTACCCAATTCATGTTACTTCATTAGGTTTAAAGCACTGTTGCAGTCTCTACCATCAATTCCAAATTTTCCAGGTGCCTCTGCTTGACCTTGCCACTAATGACTGTGGTTCTGTGGTTTACTGATTTCCATGTTTCCCCCTAACCCTTGCCATGCTGAAATACACAACTACTTTATGATAAGCTGCTCAGAGCTCATCTAATTCTCTTTACCCCCATTTGTATTCTAAACAATTTTGCCTTACCAACTTGACTTATTGTCCTCAAACATCATAATGATTACTCTTTATCACCTAGGTAATTAAATATCATATCTCTTAGAATGTTTTTTATGAGTTTTGTGAAGTATTCCCTTATTTCTCAAAATTCTGGTCTTTGTGAATTTTTCAACTTATGGGAATTTTTTCCTACTAAAAAATAATCTCATAGGCTTATGGAATAGATTTAGGATTTCTCCAAAATCCATTCTCCATCTTCTCTTTTATTTCTTATGTTTTCTTTTTTAGCAGTGGAACCCTTAATTTTCAAATAGGCCCATAGCACAAATTTAGAGTAAGTTTGAATGACAAAATTCAGAAGATAAAATATGAAATGAAATAATGCGATGAATTGCTGGGTCATGCTGCTACAGGGAAGTAACATGCACATTTTTTTTTTTCTTCATCTTCTTATTGATTTTGTTCTTTATCTTTTTTGTGTGCTTCCCCCAAATAAACTTTACTTTAGGACAGCTGGCGATTTATTTTAGAACAGCTGGAGATAGTACAAAAACTGTCACACAGTTTCCACTGTTATTAATATCTCACATCATTATGATACTTTTGTCACAGTTAAGTAACTAATATTAATACATTATGAGTAACTAAAGGCTATTATTTGCTCATATATACTTAGTTTTGCCTAATGTCCTTTTTCTTTCCAGGATTTTATTACAGATACCACATTACACTTACTACCCATGTCTAATAAATTTCTTTTGGTTGTGAGAGTCTTGCTTTTGGTGATCTTTACAATTTTGAAAAGGCTGCTTAGTTATTTTGTAGTATGTCCCTTAATTGAGATTTATCTGATCTTTCTTTTATGTTTAAAATGGGGTTGTATGTTTTAGGGAGAAGAAAAAAGAGGTGAAGTGCCATTTTTACCATATCATGTCAGAAGTGCGTATTTTTATAAAATTACTTATTAATGTTGATGTTAACATTTGCCACTTGGCCATAGTAATGTCACTCCATTGAAATGTTGATCTTTTCAATGCCCTTTTTAGTATGTACTTTTACAAACCCTTTGGAAGGAAGTCACTTGTGCAACCCACACTTAAGTGAGAATTAAGCCCAAAGTTTTAAATAGTGGAGTATCTACATATTTTTTTTAAATCATCTACACAGTTTATTCATTCTCAATTTATTCATGTATTCAGTCATTTATTTATATAAGCTTGGACTCAAAGTATTTATTTTATAAAATGTCACACTATTTTGTTGCTAAAATTTTTCCATCCTTGGCCATTAGTAATTCTTTCAGTCGGCTTCCATGCATTAGTGCAATAGTTAGGACTTCTAGTATAATGCTGAATTGGAGTATGTAAAAGGGCACCCTTGCCTTATTTTGATCTTAGAGGAAATGTATCCAATTTTTCTCCATTAGTTGAGAACAATGTTAATTATAGATTTTTTGGCAGATAATCTCTATAAATTTGAGGAAGTTTTTTAGTCCTAGTCTGTTAAAAGTTTTATTGTGAATGAGTGGTCAATTTTGCTAAATTCTTCTTCTACATCAATTGATATGATCATATGAATTTTTTGTCCTTAGCCTGCCAATATGGTGTACCACATTGATTGATTTTCTAATGTTGAATCAGCTTTGTGTACCTGGAATAAATCCCACTTGATCTTTTAATACATTGTAGTATTTGAATTGCTAATGCATGCTTACTAGAGATATTCCTATGTACTTACTTGTTCTTATAGCATCTTCATTTGGTTTTGTTATAAGAGTAATGAACCTCACAGAATGAGTTCAAAGTGTTACTTATGCTTCTGTTTTCTGGAAGATATTTTGGAGAATTGGTATCATATTCCTTTTAAGTGTTTGATAGACTTAACCAGTAAATAATCTGGGCCAACTAGTTTGCTTGTTTGGACGATTACTGATAACTGATTCAATTCATTGAAGAGAGAAATAGGGTTATTCAAATTATCTATTTCTCCCTGTATGAGTTTCAGTAGTTTGTGCCTTTCAATTAGAAATGGAATTGACCCATTTCATCTAAGTCACCAAATTAGTAGGCATGAAGTCATTTGTAATATTATTTTATAACCCTTTTTATGACCATTAGATTGATGGTGATGACCTCTCATTGATTTATGATTTTATTAATTTGCATCTTCTCTTTTTTTTCTTAGTTTATATGGGTAGAGCTTTGTAAATTTTATTTATCTTTTCAAAAAACTAGCTTTTGGTTTTCCTGTTTTGAATTTCGTTGATTTTTTAGTCTTTTATTTTCATTGATTTTTGCTCTTTTATATTTTGTTTTTCTGTTTCCTTTAGATAGACTTAAACTATTCTTCTTTCCCTTGCTTCCTGATGTAGAAGTTGAGGCTAGTGACTTTAAGTTCTTTTTCGCCCATAATATATAAATTCAATGCTATAAATTTTTCTCTAAGCCCCTTTTGCTACATTCTACAAATTTTGATAGATTCTCTTTTAATTTTCTTTTAATCAAAAAACATGTATTAATTTTTGAGACACCTCCCTTAACTCATGTATTACCTAGAAATGTGCTGTTTAATTTCCAAATTTGGAGATTTTTCAGCTATGCTTCATTTGTTGATTTCTAGTTCAATTCCATTGTGGTCTGAGAACATATTTTTTTATGACTTCAGTGCTTTCCAACTTATAAAGCATTTTTCACTTACTGCAATAGTATAATCAAGAGACAAAAATAGATTCTGGCTCCCCAGTGTTCCATTTTCCCATGGAATAACACTAAATGGTGGTAAGATGATATGTAGCTCAGGTAGGGGGATGCATGGTAGGAGAAGAAGAAGGTTGTGATTCCAGAAGAAAAGTACTGATTTAGAGTGGGGGAAAGTGCCTCAGCAAAGGTATTGTGATAAGGAGGTATTAGAGAAGGCACCTGAGAAATACATCAGTTAAGGCCCCAGTAAGGAAATCTCCAAATGGAGGTGCCTAGGCTAGAAATGCAGGGGTTGAGTAAGTGTTCTAAGTGCCTGACTGCAACTCCTTCTAGAGAAATATAATTCACTGGCTGTGCACAAAGCCTGGTATAGAGAGAGTTGCTTTTTCTTCTTCCCTGCCCTGACAAACCTGCCAGGGAAAGCTTGTAATTGCCTGTCTGGGCCCAAAAGATCACAGCTAGAATTTTGGCCTAGAGTCAGAGAGCATCAATACTTTATAATTTTTTGTTGAAAATTAGACATCTTATTTTCTATAATAGAAATTGAGCTAAGTAGACCTTTCATATAAGGATTTATGTTAATTCAGTTAGGATATGTTTAACCTTTGTTCTAGCTATAGGTACCAAAGTCCTCACATCCCTCTAGTGTCCTTGCTTTTGTATACCTTTTGATTTGGGCTTTCCCTAAGTGCTTCTCAGAAAGATACTGCTTTGTAGCTCTTTCAGCTCTAATCAGCTATACAGGGGCTCTCGGTATGATGATCAATCTTTTTTGTGAAGGTTAGTGAGCCATCAAATATCTCTCTGTTAATACTTCTTCTCTGCTTACTACTGGCATTGTGCCAATTTAGGCCACAAAATGAGAGTCATTTTTGGAACTGGCAGTGCCCATCGGGACAGTCATACTAAAGGGAAATGACTGCATGGCAGCCACTCAAATCCTAGCTCTTACTAGAATATGTGTGGATTCTTTGGAGAGTATGAAGAGGGAACTTCTTGCTGCAGTTTCCTGATATGGAAGAACTCCACTCCACCACTTCTTATTGCTGGGGTACCTTCAGTCTGCAGTTATCCTTGGTTGGGATATTGAGAAGACAGACCCCAGCAGTCTTCCACGCATTTGTTTGACTCAGATCTTCATCTACCCAAGTTTAAAGGGCAAATGTGAGGAAGAGTATAGGTTCCTTTGCTCTTGATTCCACTACCTCTTTTTTAGTCCTTTTTCTCTGTTTAACTAACGCAGGAGCAGGTCAACAAATTTGCTGGTTAAATAAATATGTCTCTTGAGGTCTTCCTTGTTCCATCACTTTGAATTCTGCATGCTCCAAGTGCTTTAGACTCCTAACTTTCCAGGTGTCCTTTCATACTCATTTGGGTTTGGAGTGATGTTGAGGGTTGTTAGGCCAATTCTGGTAACTCTTAAGGCCAAAATGGAGAAATGCTAGTTCCAGCTGTTAAGGCCTCTCTCAACTTAGAATATTGGAAAACTTAGTGCCTTCCAGTGTTCAGTTTTGGTCCTTAATTGTAATTCAAGGAGAAACAGAAGAACATATTAGTCTTTTTTTTTTTTTTTTAAGATTTTATTTATTTACTTGACAGAGAAAGAGAGAGAGAACAAGAGAGCATGAGCATAAGTAAGGGGAGCTGCAGAGGAAAAGAGAGAAGCAGGCTCTCCGCTGAGTAGGGAGCCAGAAATGGGACTTGATCCGAGGACCCTGGGATCTGACCTGAGCCAAATACAGATGTTTAACTAACTGAGCCACCCAGGCACCCCAGGACATATTAATCTTATTATGACTTTTAAAAAAGGAGCTGGGCTGGTAGTTGCTGTTTTCCATTGAAACCAATTTCTGATTATATAGGTATATATAATAAAGGATTCTCTTTAAAACAAATTCCCAAATGCCTCTGAAAAATGCCTTCTTCCAAACACAGAGCACCTATAATTTGACCTCCCCTTTTCCATAAGACAGTATTTAACTTTATCTTACTAGTAGGCGAGAATTGAGAGTCTATGTTTGTTAAGGGTCTGAAAATATTTGAATTAATTTTTAAAAATTAAATGAATTTTATTTTTTAAATAAATAAAATTAAATTAAAATTAAAAATGTTCTAAATCCTTTCAAATCTCAAAAGCCTTTCAATAATAATTATTCACTGACAGATCAACTTTCTGTAATCATCTCATTCAGAGCATGGGATGCCAATCCAGTTTCAATTAGTTGCAAAAATACTTGGTAATTTATGAACTGTGCAGAAAATAAACCATGAGCGTTCAGTCTGTCAGCAGTCTTGTTAAAATAGTAGCCTAATAAGCCATACACACTGCCTGGAGTTTTACCTTCTCTAATCAGTGAAGTGACCTTATAGATATAATCTTCATATCCATTTTCTTACATATCAAATGACCAAATTCCACTGAACAAGGAAGGGGAACTATCCAGAAAGCAATACAAAATCATTGTAACTCACCAAAATATAAACTTGTGTTAAAATCATAACTAAAAAGCAGAATATAGCAAGTAAAGTCTTGATCTTGATCACTTTTTCTTTTTTTTAATTGATCACTTTTTCTATATGAAAATATAATTTCATATAGATAATGTATTCAATTAAAAAAAGTCAAATTATAAAAATGTCTATAAATTTGACCCTTAAACATTTTATATATTTACCAAAAGCAAAATAAACCAGTTTTTTTCAAAATAGTTTAAACATCAATCTTTATAACTATATTTCAAATGACTTTGTATTTTTTAATAGTGCATTACATACAAAGAAGTCTCATTTATATATAATGTCTAAATCATAGATAGAATCTGATACTTTAGGATCACTTTACAGAATCTTAGTTCTCTCTTACAGTAAATGAAGTTCAATTTATCCATTTAAAATGCTGAATTTTTAATATGTTCCTCTGCTTTTCCTCTGTCTCCTCTTCTCTTCAGTCCAGAAAACCCAGTTCACATCTTAAAAATCCATTAGCTTCACAACATGTTACAGGATAAGAACTATATAGGGAGGAATAGGAGCTTCTTGACCTACCACTAACTTTTGGTCAAATGTAAAGATAAACTTACAATTTTTTCTGTGTTCATCATGTATATTTTACATGATTTAAGTTCTCTTGCACTTACCTTTACCTTTTCCAAGTAAGATTTGAGTTTGACCTGAACTGTCTGCCATAGACACAAACTTTCTTACAAAGGTAATTTAGGGCAACTTAGGAAAAGTATCTATCAACTAAAACTTGAGGAAGCTTGTTAGAGAGAATTTGGGAAGTTGAAATCAAATATAATAGTGTTTTTAAAGAGAAATGTGAGTAATTTCTTCTCAGATTTTTGAAGTTAATTACATAAAACTATTCAATTTTTTTAAAAGATTTTATTTATTTATTTGACAGATAGAGATCACAAGTAGGCAGAAAGGCAGGCAGATAGAGAGGGAGAAGCAAGCTCCCCACTGAGCAGAGAACCTGATGTGGGGCTCAATCCCAGGACCCTGAGATCATGACCTGAGCTGAAGACAGAGGCCATAACCCACTGAGCCACCCAGGTGCCCCAAAACTATTCAATTTTTAATGGGTACTTTGAAACATACTTTTTCGTGCATATTAAATCATGCAAACATTTCCCCCAACAACGCATATAAAATTTTATTTTAAAATAATTGAAATAAGAATAAATAAAGTGTGAAGAGTAATAATAGATATTGTATAATTAGTACTTACTACATGATGGTTCCTCCAAAAATTTTACATATTTTATATGTTGTTTAATCCTGATCATGACAGAAAATGGTAGCTGCCATCGTCCGAATTTCTAGATGTTAAGAAGGAAACTTGAGAGGTACCTGGTGGGTCAGTTGGTTAAAGCATCTGACTCTTCAGTTTGGCTAAGGTCAAGATTGCATGATCATGAGATCAAGCCCCACATCATGTTCTGTGCTCAGTGTAGAATCTTCTTGAGATGCTCCCTGTCCCTCTAACTCTTCTCCTCCTCCTCTCTCTAAATAAATAAATAAATAAACAAATAAATAAATAAAATCTTGGGGGAAAAAAAAAGAAGCTTGAAAAGGCTAAGTAACTGGTAATAAATAACACATCAGGAATCTAACCTAGTTATGCTTAGCTCCAAAGGCTGCTCTCCTGACCACTCCCCTAATATGTATTTTTTTTAAGATTTTATTTATTTATTTATTTGACAGAGACAGAGAGATCACAAGTAGGCAGAGAGCAGAGAGCCCGATGTGGGGCTCAATCCCAGGACCCTGAGATCATGACCTGAGTCAAAGGCAGAGGCCTAACCCACTGAGTCACCCAGGCGCCCCTCCCCTAATATGTTTATAAGTAAGTGTGGCTTGTAAGCAAATTTTAGGAGCACAAATGTTCATAAAGAGAAATTTTAAGATTTTAAAATACTTCTCTTAAAGACTTAAAATTTAGGTTATATAATACAAAATGAGAATATTTTCTAACACAATTTAGATTATTTGATGTATCATTATTGTAAGATGTATTATTTCTTTTTCAAAGAGCAATCTCTAGCATCATTGATAATAGTATATCAGCAAATTGGTCTTGGAAAAAATAAAATATTTTAAGTCATCTAATGACCGACTTCTTTCTCACCTTGATCAGATTAATGAATTTATTGACTAAACATACATGGCCAAAACAATTTGTTTATTAAAGACCTTAAATATACTCTGCAGCCTGATTTTTATCTTATTAGTAGGATTCCACTCAACCCTCAATCTCTCTCTTTTTTTTAATATAAATTTTAGTTAGTTAACATACACTGCAATATTGGTTTCGTAGTAGAATTTAGTGATTCTTCACTTACATACAACACTCAGTGTTCATCAACAGGTGTGCTCCTTAATACCCTTCACCCATCTAGCCCATCCCCCATCTGCCTCTCTATTATTTCCCCTCTTGTACTGGCTTTAGGCTTTGTTTGTTCTTTTTCTAGCTCCTTTAGGCGAAAGGTTTGGTTGCGTATTTGAGACTTCTCTTGCTTCTTGAGGTAGACCTATATTGTAATATACTTCTCTCTTAGGACTGCCTTTACTGCATCCCAAAGGATCTGGACTATTGGGTTTTCATCCTCATTTGCTTCCATGTACTTATTATTTTTTCTTTAATTTTTTGGTTGATCCAATCATTCTTTAGTAGGATATTCTTTAACCTCCATGCTTTTGTGGTCTTTCCAACTTTTTCTTGTAGTTGACTTCAAGTTTCATAGTGTTGTGGTTGGAAAATATTTATGGTATGCTCTCAATCTTTTTGTACTTGTTGAGGGCTAATTTGTGAGAATGTTCCGTGTGCAGGCTATTCTGCTGTTTTAGGATAAAATGTTCTGAATATACCTCTTAAGACCATCTGGTCGAATGTGTTATTCAAAGTCCTTGTTTCTTTGTTGATTTCCTGCTTAGATGATCTGGCTATTGATATAAGTGAGGTGTTACAGTCCCTGATTGTATTGTATTATTATCAATGAGTTTCTTTATGTTTGTTACAAATTGTCTTTGGATGACCCCAAGTTGTGTCACAAATATTTATAATTGTTAGATCTTCTAGATGGATAGACCTCTTAATTATTATATAATACCCTTCTTCATCTTTTGTTATAGTCTTTGTTTTAAGATCTAGTTTTTCTCATATAAATGTGGCTACTCTGGCTTTCTTTTTATGTTCTTTAGCATGATAGATTATTCTCCATCCCTTCACTTTCAATTTGCAGGTCTTTAGATCTAAAATGAGTCTCTTGTAGGCAGCATATAGATGGATCTTGTTTTCTTTTCTATTCTGATACTGTATGTCTTTTGATTGGAGCATTTAGTCCATTTACATTCAGAGTGATTACTGAAAGATATTAATTTATTGTCATCGTGTTACATATAGAATTGGTGTTTCTGGTGATGTTCTCTAGTCCTTTCTAGTCTTTGTTCCTCTGGTCTTTGTTTCCCCACTCAAAGCGTCCCCTTTCATATTGCAGGTCTGGTTTAGTGGTCACAAACTCCTTTAGTTTTTGTTTGTCTGGGAAAGCGTATTCTATTCTATTCTATGTGACAGCTATATTGGATAAAGTATTCTTAAGTGCATAATTTCCTCATTCAGCACATTGAATATATCTTTCCATTCTCTTCTGGCCTATAAGTTTCTTTAGACAAATCTGCTGTGAACCTGATCTGTCATCCTTTGTAGGTTAAGGAATTTTTTTTTTCCCTTGCTCCTTACAGGATTCTTTCCTGTTTGTGTATTTGTGAATTTGACTATGATATGCCTTGCCAATTGTTGGCATTTGTTGAACTTACTGAGAATTCTATTCTTGGATTTTGATGCCTGTGTCTTACCCCAGATTAGGGAAGTTTTCAGCTATAATTTGTAAATCTTCTGCCCCTTTTTCTATCTCTTACTCTTCTGGGACTCCTATGATATGAATGTTATTCCATTCTATTAAGTCACTGAGTTACCTAAGTCTATCTTCATGATCCATTTTCTTTGTTTCCCTCTTCTTTCAGCCTCATTATTTTCCATAATTTTATCTTCTTTATCAGTGGTTCATTCCTCTGCTTCATCCATCCTCATTTTTATAGCATACATTCAAGTTTACATCTTGATTATAGCATTTTAAATTTTGGCCTGACTAGATTTTAGTTATTTTATCTCTGCAGTAAGGCTTTCTGTAGTGAATTCTATGCTCTTTTTCTAGTATCCTTATAATTGTGGTTTTTAAATTCTAGTTCAGATATCTTACTTATATCTGCATTGGGTTAAATCTCTGACTGTCATTTCTTCCTGTCCTTTCTTTAGGCTGAATTCCTCTGTCTTCTGTGGGCCATTTTTCTGGTTTGTAAACATGCAGCTTTGCCCAAGACTTCTGACTGATTTTACAGCTGTTCAGAATGATTTGATATTTATCTAGTTGTGTTTGAGGGAGGCGGCAAGCTTAGGGCCACCCTACTCCTCTGCCATCTTATCAACACTCAAATCTCTTTTAATAGCTCTGATATACCTTTGAAATATAGAAAGTCTTGTTATTATAGCTTGTTTTTTCCCTTACCCAATTTTGTAGCAAAAAAAAAGTATAAATTTTAAAAGATAAACACTTTCAGATGGAATTATAAAGGTTTAGAATGCATGCTCTTCCCCTACAAAATCGGTCACCACTCCTATTTTTCTAAGTTTCTGTATCAGTGAATAAATTTTTGTTAGAGGGACAAGACAGTCATTTTCTTTTCTTTATGACTGAAATTACATGATGATCATCTTAATTCCATATGATTATAACATAAATCACTTAAAAGAAAAAACAAGTCCTGCTAAATTCCAAAGGTAGCCTACATTTTATATTAAATGACAACACTTCTCTGTTCCATTTTTCAAAATTATTTTTTAAAAAATACATAGAATATGTCTGTGAAAAAGAACAGAGATAATTTAGTTTAGACAGTTTCAGTAGGGGCTTGATATGTACGTAGAATGCAAAGAATGCCAAGTTCTACCTCAAGTAGGACCCCATGCTACTAGGCATAAAAGAACTGATCCAAATCCCCCAAAAGAAGAAGCTCACAGAGAAATAGCACCAAAGTGAGAATAACAGTATATGGAGCAAGATTGATTTTTGGCAAAATCAAACCAAATTACTTTTGTTTCCCAATGTTCCTTTAAATTTTATTAGTGGAGAGGGTCATCCCTTGCCCCTGGATTAAACACGAGAAAGTCCCATGATTTTAGGATTTTCTCCTTTCTCTTAGACAGTGGAATATGCAGATTGTATAGGGCCTAAATCTTACATACTTTGAAGTGATTTCCTTAAGCAAACAAACACAAAAATACAAATTACATTAAAAATGAATATTTAGTAAGAAAGAAATAAGAAATCATAAGAATGTACACATTTTTAAAAACTTTCAAATGCCACAAACATCACAAACATCTTTCTCAGCTTTTCTCCTAGGGTAAGACAGGGATGTCCTCTGTAACCACTTTATTCAACATGGTACTGGATGTTGTAGCCACAGCAATCAGACCAAACATAAAAGGAAAAGGTACATAAATCAATAAGGAAGAAGTAAAATTTTCAGTATTTACAGATGAAATGATACTATATTTAGAAAACCTTAAAGACTCCACTAAGAAACTGCTAGAACTGATAAACAAATTCAGTAAAATAGGATACAAAATCAATATACTGCAATCTGTTGCATTTTTCTAAACCAATAATGGCAGAGAAGAAATTAAGGGATCAATCCCATTTACAATTGCACCAAAAACCATAAGATACCCAGGAATAAACCTAACCAAAGAGGTAAAAGATCTGTAGTCTGAAAACTATGGATCACTTATGAAAGAAATTGAAGATGACAAAGAAATGGGAAGAGATTCTATGCTCGTGTATAGGAAGAACAAATACTGTTAAAATATCTATACTATCCAAAGCAATCTACACATTTAATGCAATCCCTACCAAAATCCCAATAGCTTTATCATAGAGCTGGAACAAACATTCCTAAAATTATATGGAACCACAAAAGACCCCAAATAACCAAAACAATCTTGAAAAAGAAAAGCAAAACTGGAAATATCACAATTCTGGACTTCAAGTTATACTACAAAGCTTTAGTAATTTATACAGTATGGTACTGGCATAAAAATAGACATATAGATCAAGAGAACAGAATAGAAAACTCAGAAATGAACCCTCACTTATATGGCCAACTAATCTTCCAGAAAAAAGGAAAGGATATTCCATGGGAAAATGACTGTCTCTTTAACAAGTGGTGTTGGGAAAACTGGGCAGCAACATGCAAAAGAATAAAACCGTAACACTTGCTTATACCATACACAAAAACAAATTCAAAATCGATTAAAGAACTAAATGTGAGACCTAAGACCATAAAAATCCAATAAAAGAATACAGGTAGTAACTTCTTTGACATCAGCCTTAACAACTTCTTTCTAGATAAATCTTCTGAGGCAGGAGAAACAAAAGCAAAAGTAAACTATTTGGTACTAGCATCAAAAAAAAAAAATTCTTCTACACATCAGAGAAGACAATTAGCAAAACTAAAAGGCAACCTACAGAGTGGCAGAAGATATTTGCCGATGATAAATCTGGTAGATGGTTAGTATCCAAAATCTATAAAGAACTCAACACACAAAAAACAAACAGTTCAGTTAAGAAATGGGCAGAAGACATGACTATATACTTTTCCAAAGAAAATATGCATATAGCAAACAGATATATGAAAAGATGCTTATCACTCATCATCAGTGAAATGCAATTCAAAACTACAATGAGATGTCACCTCACACCTGTCTGAATGGCTAAAATCAACACACACAAAAGAACAGGTTTTGGTGAGAATGTGAAGAAAGAGGAATCCTCATGTACCATTGGTGGGAGTGCAAACACGTACAGCCACTGTAAAAAAACAATACGGAAGTTCCTCAAAAATTAAAAGTAGAACTACCCTATGATCCAGCTATTGCACTGTTAGGTATTTACCCAAAGAATACAAAAATATGAATTCAAAGTTGTACATGTATCCTTGTGTTTATAGCAGCATTGCCTACAATAGCAAATTAATAAAACAGCCTAAGCGTCCATCAATTGATAAATGGATAAAGATGTGTTAGATAAGGACACCTGGGTGGCTCAGTGGGTTAAGCCTCTGCCCTTGGCTCAGGTCATGGTCTCAGGGTCCTGGGATCCAGCCCTGCATCAGGCTCTCTGCTGAGCAGGGAACCTGCTTCCACCTATCTCTCTGCCTGCCTCTCTGCTTACTTGGGAACTCGCTCTCTTTCAAATAAATAAATAAAATCTTAAAAAATAAAAAGCTGTGTTAGATATATGAAATTGAGGGGCACCTGGGTGGCTCAGTGGGTTAAAGCCTCTGCCTTCGGCTCAGGTCATGAACCCAGGGTCCTAGGATCGAGCCCCCCATTGGGCTCTCTGCTCAGCAGGGAGCCTGCTTCCCCCCCTCTCTCTCTGCCTGCCTTTCTGCCTACTTGTGATCTCTGTCTGTCAGATAAATAAGCAAAATCTTATATATATATATATATATATATATATGTATATATATATATATATGTAATTGAGTATTACCAGCTATAAAAAAGAATGCAATCTTGCCATTTGCAATAAATGGGTGGAGCTACAGTATGTAATAATAGGTGAAATAAGTCAGTCAGAGAAAGGCAAATACTATATGATTTCACTCATGTGGAACTTAAGAAACAAAACAAATGAGTAGAGGGAAAAAGAGAGAGAGAGAGAGGCAAACCAAGAAACAGACTCTGAACTATGGAGGAAAAAAGATGGTTACCAAAAGGGAGGTGGGTGGGGGATGGTTTAAATACATGAAGGGGATTAAAAAGTGCATTTGTTGTGATGAGCACTGGGTGATGTAAGGGAGTTCTGAATCACTATATTGTATACCTGAAATTAATATTACACTATGTGTTAACTGGAATTTAAATAAAATTTTTAAAAAATATTTATCTCATGAAAATTCTGCTGTATTCATATCAATAACCTGCCTGAAACACTCATGTAATACCTATTTTTGTATACTTTTTAGCAATGTGTTCTTTGATTACCTTCACATTCCAAAAATTTTGTAATGACATCTTTTTCATACAAAAATACATCAGTTTTATCATAATTTAGCAGAAAAAAAAAACCCACATTATTATTTGCAAAGTTTCTTCAGCTTTACATTTTCTGTTAAATTTTTAAGATCATTTTGATTTGGGGGAAGTTTCTCAGGTTTTCTTTTTGTATGGGCCATCAGATATTGACGTTTTATCAAATTTCTAAATCTGTATATTACAAACCTTGCTTCTTCTTCCACTACTCACATGCTCTGGTGCCAGTAATAGCAGGGAAGCATTCAAGTCACAGTGTGATGTGTGGTTCTACTCTTTTATGTAATGGTGCCAATGAGTCTGGGCACTGGGCAGCAGAAGGATTGCTGGAAGTCATTGCTATACCTGGATAGCCAGCAATACATAAATTATTCATAGAACTGATTAAAAATATAAATATATCCCATAGAACATGAGTGAAAGTAACTTCTCAACTCAACTTCTCTGCAGCTGGATCCCGAAAGTAACCATGAACACATCAAATCCATGATTAGAAAACAAGTTTGGTCATGACAAGTCAGGGTAGAATAAAACAGCCATATGTATTGCCGTTAAAACATAATTTACAAAATTTACAAAACCAATGACCATGCTACCACATTGCCAAAGCTGATTCCAGGCTTGTGGCATTAATGACCTGAAGCTTGATGTGTGTTTCAGTAAATCCACCTCTGCTCTTTGTTTTGATAGTATCACAGGTGGTGTGCTGGAACCAATCTACAGACAGCGGGGGCACAACTGTGCATCTCTTTCCAACTCTGTTTTCAGTAACCTCATGCTGAGAGATAGAAATTAGTTCATGGTGGGAGAACTTACACCAAGAAAAGGGCAAATGACACAAATAAAGGCTTTTATTGGGGGGTAAGAGGGGGTAAGGGAGCTATTGTTTACCAGCAAAACATTTGTCCCATTGTCACTTTAAGTAACATTTAAAATGTAGAATGAGAGTTCAAGATAATAATCAGTATTTGAAACTTGAATTAACATTAGATATTCTCCCCCCTGCTCCAAGCTTCAGCCTTTTTCAGACTAGAAACCTATCCTGAGAATGGGTTTAGAACTCAGGATAGTTCTCTCTTTTCCAATCTACTTCTCCAGTTTCCAACAGCTGTAAACTCTAAGAATAAGGAGTAGAAGAGTAGAAATGAAGCAGAAAGATCTATTTTCTGGTAGTTTGCATTATTTTGGCTCAGATTTTAAACTGATCTTTTTTTCTTAGAGGTATTTTAAGTTTTTTATTTTGTTTTGTGTTTTGTTTGCATATTCCTATTGCTAATTTCTCTGCTTCAATTCATTTGATTTGAGCTGATGAGTGTGGTGTCTATTTCTAGAAACTTATTTTTAAATTTTTCCACAGCTCTTAATAATGTCAGAGTTTGCCTCCAGTCCTCTACCACTAGAGTCCCCTACCTCATAGGTACTCTCTTGAATAGAACGCCAATAAACTTATACTGTTTCTCTCTCCCATGTGGCCCCTTTCTCATTCACAGAAAATAAGCATACCTTCCTTTTCCAGAAAAAATTTTTATATCTTAAATGCATAGGTCATATAGTTTGCTGAACCTTGAGTCAATTATAAGACCTCTGTGCCCATCTTCCAGCTTCAGAGAACACCTTTTTTTTTTTTAAGATTTTATTTGTTTATTTGACAGAGATCCCAAGTAGGCAGAGAGGCAGGCAGAGAGAGAGGAGGAAACAGGCTCCCTGTTGAGCAGAGAGCCTGATGCGGAGCTCGATCCCAGGACCCTTGGATCATGACCTGAGCTGAAGGCAGAGGCTTTAACCCACTGAGCCACTCAGGTGCCCCCAGAGAACACTTTTTTAACATACTAAGCAGTATTGTGGATGTCCCTCTCCCTTATCTGGAAAAGTTTATAGCTGCTTATTCCACTGTGCTTGACTAGAAGTTTGTAATGAGCTGAATTCATATGTGGACAATGTTCACCCCAAATTCATATGTTGAAGCCCTAACCACCAATTCTTCAGAATATGAATATATCTGGAGGTAGGGCCTTTAAATTGGTGATTAAGTTAGAATGAGCCCGTTAGGATGGGCCTAGTTCATTGATATCCTTACAATAATAAATTTGGATACAGAAACACTAAGTGTGTGAATCCCCAGAGGAAAGACCACATAAGGACACAGGGAGAAGGCAGCTTGTCTGCAAACTGAGGAGAAACCTCTGGAGAAATTAAACCTGCTGACACTGATTTGGGCTTCTAGCCTTCAGATCTGTGACAAAATAATATAGGGATTAGGATATGAGTATCTTGGGGAGGAGATGGCATTATTCTACCTACCAGATAGGCCATCAACGTGCTCAATAATGTCATAGCTAAGAGTCTGGATTTTCCACTTCTACTGATCTTTGTTTGAATCCAGTTTGGTAACAAAACATTATCTGTGGACTTTGGTAAATTGTTTAACCTAAATCCAAGCATCCTTTTAATGAGAAAATAATAGTGTCTACCTAGTAGGTTGGTTGATAGAGTTACATAAGAAAATGTTAATAATATTTTTAGCATAGGGTCTGGCACATAGTAAATGCTCAACAAAATTCAGCTAATATTTGTTGTCAGTAACTGAATAAGGTGGACTTACTTCATGTCTTCAACCATTTTATTATCAATGTTTAAATATTCTTAGACATCAATCTTTCCTGTGCACCAGAGTAAGCCATGTCATACTTCAGACTTTCCTCAAAGCATTCACATGAGTGTCCAACTGCCTTGGAGTTTCTGATTAGACATTTCACAATACAATGCATATGTTCTAATTTATTCAGGTGATAAATGTTTCTTTAGAATTCTTAAACATTATAAAATGTCAATCACGATAGACAAATATATGAATTTTCTACCTATTTCTCATCTCAGCCAAATAGGCTTGCTAAGCAAATATCTTCAAAGGCAGTTCTGGTTTAACAATCTTTTAGCCTCTTCTAGGATGAGGTCTGCCTCATGTCTTCTGTCTATCTGCTTTCTATTAGCATAACAGGTCCATAGGCCTTCACATCTTTCTTATCTATCATTAATGAAGTCATTTATCCAGGACTTTCCCTTAAAACACACACACACACACACACACACCCCACACACACAGTGTGCTGCCCCTTAACCACCCTAATGAGGGTGATGGCACCTATTATGCTCAGTAATAAACTGTTGGAATAATTTGAAAACAGAGTGTTGCACAAATGCAAAACATCACAGTGTTCATTAATGATTCTTCTCTTGATAATGGAGATATTTGACATATTGAAGTGGTTAAGTATG
This sequence comes from Enhydra lutris kenyoni, assembly GCF_002288905.1. Classification (NCBI taxonomy): domain Eukaryota; kingdom Metazoa; phylum Chordata; class Mammalia; order Carnivora; family Mustelidae; genus Enhydra; species Enhydra lutris. The sequence goes on along the minus strand of NW_019154086.1, from coordinate 62,255,923 downwards.
ACTGTCTTACCACATGTATACACACCTCTTTAAAACTTTACTAGCGGGGTGTCTGGGTAACTCAGTCATTAAGCGTCTGCCTTTGGCTCAAGTCATGATCCCAGGATCCTGGGATTGAGCCCCATATTGGGCTGCCTACTTGGCAGGAGGCCTGCCTCTCCCTCTCCTGCTCCTTCTGCTTGTGTTCCCTCTCTCACTGTGTCTCTGTCAAATAAATAAAATCTTAAAAAAAAATAAATAAAACTTTACTAGCTACTCCTACTTTAATGACTAAAAGGGAAGATCTATTATTTTCCTGGGGAAATGATTAGCTTGGTTATCATATTAAGTAAAATAAAAATTTAAAAGGTTCTTGAAGTGATATTATATTTTAATTCAGAGCATAACTATTGCCTCCATAGAAGTGAAAAGAAATCCATAATAATATATGCTTTTTGGCCTATTTATCTAGTGCTACAGTTTTTCATTGTTCATTCTTACTCAAAATTAAATATGGAACTAAATAGAGGTACTACTCTTCTCTACTAGTTCTTCTTTTTAAAATGTCCCTTCCATGTTTCTATCATGTCAACACAATCATCATATATAAGACCACCTTCTTTGTGGGAAAGTTTGTCTGATTTCCTTGGGAAAATAGTTTATAAGAATATTTACTAATGCTGAGTGCTATGTTCCTGCCTGGTAGGAAACAAAACAGATAATGTTCCCATAATGCTTACATGTCAGTGAGGATATAAATAGTGTAAGAATGAAGTTTGTGTGTGTATTATATACATGTAAGTACATGCATATGTCCATGTCACTACATGTATCAGGTATACGTATGCAAGCATACTTGTATATATAGAAGTACTGTCAAAAAAAGGGGGGTAGAATAAGAGTTAGAGTCCTAGAAAGTATTAGGTAAGTAGTGGTATTTGAAAATAGGCTTAAGGGAAGATTGGAAAGGACCAAGTAATAAACTGAGGAAGAAGATGCTTCAAGGGTTGGTGGGGAGGCAAATGCCCTCAGATGGGAAGGGAACGTATTTGAGGGGTAGCAAGGAGGCAGGTGTAAGTAAATGATGGCAAAAATGGTTGGAACTAAGTTGAAGAGGTAGTCAGGGTTCAGATTATTTAGATTTATAGGCTGTGATGAGGATTTAGAGTTCTATTCTGACCACAACCGAATTCTGAATGTGACACAATGACATGATCATACCTAAATTTTTAAAGTGTCACTGAAACTGTTTTGTATAAATAGCCACTGGTGAGGAGTGCAAAAGTTGAATCAGGGCAACTGGACAGAATTTTATTATAAGAGCTCTGATGGAAGATGATGGCAACTTTGTCTTTAGTTTTAGCAAGCAATAACAAGTGGTCAGATTCTGTATTGTATTTATTTATTTATTTATTTATTTATTTATTTATTAAAGGTAGAGAGAAGGGAGTGGAGAGAGGGCAGAGGGAGAGAAAGAATCTTAAGCAGGCTCCACACCCAGTGTAGAACCTAACATGGGCTAACAACCCTGAGATCATGACCTGAGCTGAAATCAAGAGTCAGATGCTTAACCAACTGAGCCACCCAGGTGTCCCCTGTATTTATTTAAAAAATAGATCAAGAGTATGTGCTCACAGATCAGATAAAAGGTATAAGAGAATGGTCAAGGATAATTCCAAGCTTTTTGGTCTATACAACTGAAAAGATGGAATTGCCATTTACTATAATAGGAAGTCCACGGGAGATAGATAAACAGTTTTCTGAGTTAAGATACAGAATAACTCAGGTTTGGAGTAGATACATTGCTTCAGACAGTCTGGAGTTGACATTTGTCAAGATGGGGAAGACTTCTGGGTAATCAGAAGTTTACTCTGGATACTAAAAGCTTGAAATTCTAATAGATGCTCAGTTGGAATCAACAATTAGGAGGAGATTAAATACACAGAACTGGATTAAATGCACAGAACTGGAGAAAAAAAGATCTGTGTTGGAATTACACATTTGAAAGTTGTCAGTGCAATTATGGTATTTAAAGCCATATGACTGCATGAAATCATCTAGGACACAAATGTAAACAAAGAAGAGAAAATGTTCAAGGACTGAGCCAATTTATTTTGATGAATATGCTGAAGCACAGACTAACTAAGGGATTTCCTCTAGTTTAGCTAATGATCTCCAGGGCCAGGATTAGAAGGGCAGTCTCCTTAATCTCTAGCCAGTGCTCTTTCCAATAAATTTGCCTCTATCTTGGGTTAAAATGTAAATATATGTTTCCTATGTAGCCACATATTAACACACCCAAGGATAAATAAATTCTAAAGCATCCTTATAGCTTTGAATATATACATTTGTGTGTCTTCCCAAAGGTGTTCTTTAACTCAGAGCATACAACCAACAGTCATTGTGTAATGCAGATCAACACACTCTAAGACAAGGTCCTTTCATTAAAAGAAAAGGTCCTTGCTACCAAAAGAAAAGTGCAATCATCCACTAAAGCTCCAAAATAAAAATCCTTCAAAGAAAGACATAAAGTTTATGGCATCAAAGAAATAGAATAATCTTACTTATATCTTTTTCAATTGAATAATCAATTTCCACTTCTAGTACAGTGAAATTAACCATATATATATCACCCACCACTCAGGAATTCCTGAGTGTCAAGGATCTTTCGTTATAGGTATTTGTACTCTCTTGGTTATAGAAACTGGCACCTGGCAGGTTTTCAAAAATGATTTTTGAGAGAAGAATATGGAAGAATGAAGGAAGGGGGAAAAAAGATTAAAATACTGTGCTGTTGGGGCGCCTGGGTGGCTCAGTGGGTTAAAACCTCTGCCTTCGGCTCAGGTCATGATCCCAGGGTCCTGGGATCGAGCCCCGCATCATCGGGCTCTCTGCTCAGCAGGGAGCCTACTTCCTCCTCTCTCTCTGCCTGCCTCTCTGCCTACTTGTGATCTCTGTGTGTCAAATAAATAAATAAACTATTTAAAAAAAAATAATGTACTGTTAACATGAAGAAGCATAGGAATTGAAATAATTTGTTAATCGATAGTCATTAGTCCTGTGAGAACAATTACAGTCAAACAGAGAAACAGGGAAAGATAATCCTAAGAAATAGAAGGGGAAAAAAAGGAGGAATATAGAAGAAAGGGCAAGATCAGGACAAGGAGAACCCAGAAACTTATTAAAACAAGAACAACAACAAAAAGCAAACAAGAAAAATCCAGTCATGAAGATAGAGTTTAAAGGTGCAAACGAATGTAATGGATGTCTCAGGTCCTGGAGAATATGGAAAGAGAGAAAGACTAAAGAGGGTTGGTACACTGATTAGTTAAACTTGCAAGAGCATAAGAATTTTTTCTTATGATACAAATGGGGAGTAAATAGGTCAAGAACATTTTTTTTAAAGATTTTATTTATTTATTTGACAGAGATCACAGGTAGGCAGAGAGAGAGGAGGAAGCAGGCTCCCTGCTGAGCAGAGAGCCCGATGATGCGGGGCTCGATCCCAGGACCCTGGGATCATGGTCAAAGAACATTTTGATGCAGAGAACAATTCAAAGAGAAAGGTGAACCTAATCACAGTGAGGTGGGAAACAAGGTCATTCTTTTAAGTGAAGAAGATGATGGTGTGATTGGCTAGTGTATGAAGTCTCCTAAAGTATTAGAACAGCCACTGTGAGGACTCTGAGAAAAAGTCCCCAGAAGATGGATAGATGGTTTTCTAAGTTAGAATAAAGGATGAGAGCAATCTGAATTTAAAATGGAAATAATATTGTTTCAAACAGTGTTTGGTGAAAAAGTTTCACTAGCACTAATTTTATAAAATAATTATGCAAGTACAATTGAGAATAATCCCCATCTATGGAAAGATAATTTACTGAGAGTTTAATACGAATATATCATTTCTTGAGTAATTTACTGTCTGTTGAGGTTTTAATTTAAGCCCCTCTCATGAAATAAGTTACTTTATCCTCTACCAAATTCTATGAGATAGTATCTATTAACATCTCCATTTTAGGCATGACTAACTGAGGCACAGAAGTAGGTGAAACTTTGAGCTGGAGTTCAGATGCCATAGTCTTAAACACAGAGTGATGAGTGAGCAACCAAAATTAAATAAATTTGTGTTTGTATGTGCATGAAGCCTTCTCTTTTCTTATCAGTCCTGCGGTGGCAAGAAAAATGAAAGAGCTAAATCAAAAGCAGATCAAAGCTGGACAACCGTAAGACAAAGAAATGAAATGAGACTGCAGTATTCTGAAAAATGGAAAATTTCAAGTAAGAAAAACACACATAATGATTTAAAAGATGAAAAATCCATAAATATGTTGGTTCAACATATTTCACCTGGTTAAAACAATATCTTTGGTAGAGGGAATCTTTGGGAAAGGGTTTCATTTAAAATGATAATGTCCATTAAAGTTCACAACATAGAAATTTTAATCAGGTTAAAAGTGAGCCTTTTCCAGGATTATGAAGCAATATGTATGAACTGGAAAATAACTCATTAAAGAATACTATGTTTTTTTTTTTTATGTCTTGGAATAGTTTGAGAGAAGTTCATTTACTCATTCATTCCTCTAATTCACTTAACACGTACATTTGTGCTTAGAATTATGTAGCAGCAATTTAATTGTGGGGTAGTTAGGAAATTAAGAGACAATTTTTGTTTATTGATTTTAGATGCCACCTGCATAACTTTACCAGGGAAGCATTTTGTCTAAAGGAAAAGTCTGCTCTGATTGCTTAAATAGGAAAATGGGGGACTTTCTACCATAGTAGGTAAGAAAGGATGTTTAAGAAAACAGCTCCCTTGACTTAGCCTCTGGAAACCTATATCTAATAGGTCTCTCCCACCTACTAGCCTGTGACTTTGTGCAGATTGCTTATAGCCTCCACAGGCCTCAGTTCTCTCACGTGTAGAGAAGGAGTTGATGTTTCAGGATCTTTCTGGCTCTATAGTCAATGGGTTATCTAATATTAAGATTTCACACCCAAACACAAAGTATACAGTGATGACACACTGATGACTAGGACTCCCTTCTTGAACAAATTTCACTAGGACCTATCTTTGGCCTGGTGACCCCATTTTGTACAGAAACCATACAGTTGATACCTAATCAGGATCTTCATCTTCTCCACCTTGATAACTAATCAAGTTCCTCTGATAATTTTCTGTCTACTACATTTCTCAATCCATACATTGACCATAAATCCCCAGTTGTCTTTCCTGTATCAGAAGTTGAGCTCAATTCTATACTGAAGTCTCTCTCTCAAGACAGTCTTATCTGTCATTTTTATGAGATGTCCAGTGCAAATTCTTTTTGACACTAAAGATACCAGAAACTGATCTTTACATCTATTGGATGTAGAAATTTGAGATGAACACAAAGACAAAGAGAATACATGGAATCTGATTTCTTAATATTAACAAGATTTAAAAAGTAATATTTATGTGTATGGGTGGTTGTTCATGTGTGTGCAGTGACAAAGAGACAGAGATGGAGAGAAACAGAAAGAGATTTTAACAAGGAGTTATTGTGCAAATCTTTTTGGAATGAAGGTATGGACTTATCTATTTTTCTGAAAGATTTTGTGTACTGGCCACTGTAGAGAGCTCCATTTATCCCCTTTAAAATGAGATTAAATTGTGTCTCTGTTTTCGTTTCTGCTGGCTAAATGGTATGTTCATTTTCCTTATTTGAAATTTTCTAAGAATTAGATGAACTGTTGCACAGATTGTGGACTCCTAGGGAATATTTATTTTCTTCTTTGTTATATCCATGCTTAGGCATTTAATTAACATGCAAACAATATGTTTAAATGTTTAAATATTATTTATATTAGCCCAGGATGTCATATTTAAATATCCCTAATAGTGTTTAGCTCCCTTGTTCCAGGTGGAATGACCTGTTCTGGCTTCGGTGGGATTTTATGAATTATATTTATTGTAAAAATATGTGTTTGAAAATAAGACAATTTGTGCTTTCATTTATGATCTTAGAAAAGATACTTGCTGTTATGGAGAATTTTTTCAAACACATGCATAGAGAACAAGTTTGATACCTAAAAATATTCTGTTCTAAGAAACCATCTGAGAAAGGCTGCACAGACATGGAGACTACTTCACAGGTATGTTGGTAAAAATTGCCCTGGTGATTACAAAGGTTATAATTATGGAAGAAAGACCTTTACTTTCCATGAGCAGATTCTCATATATTTATTTCGGACAATAACTTACTTGAGATTTTTTTTTTTTATATCCTTACATAGGCCAATCATAATTTAAGGATTTAAGAACACCCCAAAACATTTTCTTATATTAAGAATATTGAAAAAAAATTTGAATGCAAACTTCCTGAAATATCTGGAGCTCATCCAAGCTGTCACCTTGGTGAACTTATTCATGATTTAAAATGATATGGAGGGATAAATGGAAAGAAAATCTAATTCACATTGGAAAGGAAGACTAGAAATTCAAATGGCAACTAAAATAGATTTATCACGGGATATTAAGTGAAGAAACAAAAGAAATGCATATAAAATCATAAAGAAATATTTAGAATACAAAACAGCAGCACGCTAAGATGTTTATATGTAGCACTTATATATTTAAAATTCATACATTTTTTTGATATTGAAATAACCTAAAAGAATGACTTGTAGAAAAAAGGTACACATAAGTATAGGTAAAATAGGACATATAAGAAAACATCAATGTTTAATAGGTGAAATATAGCTAATGCAACAACTACCAACAAGGTGACTTTCACTCATTTTAAAACTAAGTTGAAGATCTTTATTACTTTGGCTTTACTCAGTCTTAGGTCAAGTTTCAAAGTAGAACAGGTTTGAATTTGGTTCAGTAACAGTTTCCTTTCAAAGCTTTTTTTCTTTCTAATACTTATTCTTTTCCTAAACAATTCTCTATTCTGCATCCAAAAAGCATGCTAGACTGATCTAGTCTGTTGTCAACAAATCCCTGCTAAGCTTATTATATCTCCTAGGAGAGTTGCAATTTTAATAAGATTTCATATTATAAAAAATTCTGTCTCTTTATACAAACTATTATTAAAACAATATAATAAAAGAGAAATTTTGAAAATAAAACCAACTAAATAATAATCCCAACACAACAGGCCAATGGTGCTTTTGTAATTTGTGCTACCCTTTACTCTTTGACCATATACAAAACTAATGTTCACACAATTTTGGACTCCACTTCTTTTTTTTTCTTATTTAATGTTAAATGAAAAACTGTGTATCATTAAATCATTTTCCACTATTTGGGTAATTTCTTAGAATGCAGAATAAAACATTTTAGAGATGAAAGTTTTGTTTTGCTTTTGCATCTTTTTTAATTCATTAAAGAATAACTTTAAGAAATCAATGTGCAGGAACAATTTTCAAGGTCTTTAGAATAGTGATACTGGTTTTCAAAAGCTTTGAGCCAATTTACATTGCTACCAGTTAATGTATAAGTGTACAGGTTTTACCCCAACCTCATTAGCATTGGGTATTATGTTCATTAATAGGTTTTAAATGTACCTTTTCATTGTTTTAATTTGCAAGTCTTTAATTACTAGAGAATTATTCATGTTACCAGATGTTTATTTTCTACCTGGACTTCTTAAAAATTAATTATCTACTTTTGTTATAGGTTCACTTATCTACTGGTATTGACGTTTCATAACTTTGAAAATATACTCTTTATTTTAAACAGAATCTATTTTTAATGTTTGATGCATTTTTCATCTACTTCTAGTTTTCTATATTGCTTAAATTTATTTGTGTAAATTTAGATGAGATTCCTACCAGCTTTAAACTTTTTTGACTGTGGTAATGTGATATTTTGAAAGGCATCTGGATTTTTCTGCCACTGTTCAAAACATGCCAAATAGGCATGCTTCATTAGCATCTTTAGCATTACAGATTCCAGTAATGAGTTCTTTTATGCAGGTCTATGGTACATGAAGATTCCTGATAATGAAATGCATTCTAATAGGAATATGTATTTAAATTAATAAAGGCACAGAGATAATACAGGAAGATGGCTAAGCTAAAAGGATTGAGAAGGAAAGTAATGGTAAAGCTATAAAACATATAGCTTCTCAAATTGGATAAGATCAGGCAAAGGCAAGTGACATTCTAATGCTTGGAGAATGTAAGCAAAATATAAAGGAATAATATAACTATAGTAATGAGATGAACTGAAGAAAAATTAAGCAAATATCAAATATTTTTTAGCCAGTTCACGTGTATTATGTATGCATACAATAGCTATTAGAAACGTTTTGTTTGAGTGTTTTTCCAAACTTTTATGAGCAGAGAGGAAAATGAGATGCAGTAACTAACTCATTAAAGTTCACAGCTCAAGACAGTGACAAAATCAACACCTAGTTCACAAATGCATTATGTTTGTTTTGCTTTCAACCTTGGTTCCAGGATTTCCCTCACATTATATTATACTGGACAGATGCAGGGAGGCAGGGAGTAGTAACAGCCAAATAAGAAGAAACAATGAACAGTGAGAAACGTTCTTGCAGTGGTTTTGATGGTTTGGCTAATTAGAGGAATGAGTGTGGTGAAACCTGTTTCAGTGCACCTGGCACATCCCACGCATACCTCAAACCCCACTGCCAAGGAAATCATGTTGGTTTTATTTCTTCATTGTCTTCATCTGATGTAGGATTCATAGTGATAATGTCCATATTTATTAATTAGTGAAATTGTATTAACTTCACTGGTGTTGTTAGGTTTTCATTTTTTGTTTCTGACATGTTTATGTGAAGTTGCTATATAATAAATACACTATTTGCAAGTCCTTGAAGAGCCACAAGACTTAATGTGACATCTGACTCACCTACATTTAGTGGAAATCTGGATTTAAACTGAATTGGTTTCTGACTTACTTGCTAATGATCTCTCTGACAGTATTTATAAGGTTTCTTTTGTTCTAAATTCTTCCATATTCATTCACTATACTTTTTCTTTTTTAATTTCTAACAGCTCCAACTTTTCTGATTGAATTTGTACTATTTAGTCCGTGATAAAATTTCCAGGAGCCCAGAATATATTTTTGAAAACAATATGCATTTTATATTTTATCTCTCCTTCAACTACTGTGAAGCTGATTCCACTCCAGATAATCTAGAGTTGACTGGAGACAAGCTTCAGAGAACTAGAACAGAACTGAGGGAGCACCAAAGGGAGATAAAATGAAGTGGGTGCAAAAAGAAAACTAATCTGGGGCATCTTTTGAAGAGCAAGAAAGAGAAAGAGAGAGAATTAGTACTTTCTAATTGTTAGGACTCAATTCTTTATCTTCAAATGCAAATTCCACAGAAATATTTTAGTTTAATGGTTATATCCCTCCCAATTTTCTTAAGGGATGTAAATTGAAGAGTACTCCTAAAAACTTTTAAATATGTCATTGTTTTTCAGATGAGAATATTACTTATTTTGGACCATACAAAAGTTTAGCAACACCTGTGGTCTCCCCCAACAGATTCCTAATTAGATCCTGAGGTTGAAGTCCTAGATCTTGGATCCTGAAGGATATGAGATCAAGAAATGTTGGGTACCAACTCTAAAATTAAAATAGATACCTAAGAAAAGGTAAAGCATGTCAAACCTGGCCCATCAAAGAACTGAAAATAGGAAAAAAAAAAAAAAAGATAAAATAATTGAGATAATAATAAAATTGAAGGAAGAAATTTGTTCAGGAAAGAATATTTAAAGTGGCTTAAAAAAGTAAGCAAACAAACCCAAACCCTAAAGATACAAGTATGTAAAGGCATAAAAAGAAGCAGAATGAATTTTAGGTAACTCAGTGTTACAACCCAAGAAAATTTAAGAGAATACTGGGGAGTAAAGAGATTTAATATACTTAAGGATTTGTTCTTTCACACACTAGGGAAATAAATTAACAACACATCAAATAGTCCCCATGGGTTCTCTTTTCTTTGCAAGCAACTAATCATTTTTACTTTTGCCTGGGGCTCTGAAACCTCCAGAATGAATTTAGAGCAGGTTATCAATGACTGTTTTTGGTTGCCTGATTGAGTCAAAAGGGTGAAAAGAAAATAGTTAATGGACAATTAAGATGTCTGCCATTCCAGGGCCACAGATTAGTTTTTATTCTAATGTCTCTTAATTAGCTGGTGAAAATTCAGTACTAAACAGGCTTGAAATGTTAGAGAGTAATTAGCACTTCCATACAAACATGGATTAGGGGCAACCTTGATGTTAGCAGGAAATTGGATGCTAGTAAAATGTACCTTGAAGGAATAGTAGAAATGCAAAGCCTGCATAGATTTGGTAATGCCACAGTCTTGACATGCAACTCTCTATAGACCAAATTGGGAGTTACTAAACAAACTTTCTGACTGCTTTGGAGTAATGCAAGGTCTTCCTGACTGATGTAATAACAAAAAACAAAACAACAAAAAAAGCCAAAAAACCAAACCTAGAACTGTCTTTTGAAATGAACTTGAGAGGCATCTGGATGGCACAGTCATTAAGCATCTGCCTTCAGCTCAGGTCATGATCCCAAGTTCAGGGATGAGCCCCACTATGAGCTCCCTTCTTAGCAGGAAGCCTGCTTCTCCCTCTCCCAGCCCCCCCTGCTTGTGTTCCCTCTCTCACTGTGTCTCTCTCTGTCAAATAAATAAATAAAATCTTAAAAAAAAAAGAACAAGAAGAAGAAATGAACTTGAAACAATCAGTGAAATTTCTGTGAGAAGAACCAAGCTAGTTACAATAGCACAAGGATCCCAGTTCTAGAAAAATAAAATTCTACCATCATCTCACCCTGTAACTCTTTAGCATTGTACTGAATCCACAGGAAACTTACTTGTCTCACCAAACAATTGAAAAACTTTGACATGATGGACACTAAGATCTAGTGAAGATCTGGATTCCCATGATTCTGTAACTGAGGTTCTCAACCTTTACACAAACATTGCTTTTATCAGTCCCACTGGAAAAACTTACACTATGAAATTACCAAATATTTAATACTCAAATCAAGGTAAAGACCATCTAGTCTGATCTATTACATGGCACTTATGAATACTTAAGAGTGATGAACAGACCCTCAAAAAAGATGATGAGCAATAAATCAGACTATATCCCCAAATTAGAGGACATTTTAGAATGGTTTCTGTTTTTTTTGGGGGGGGCGAGATTTTGTTTAGAGAGGAGAGAGAAATGGGGGGACGGGATGTGGAGGAGCAGAGGGAAAGGAGAGGGATTGTAAAAGAATCTCAAGCAGACTCCATGATGAGCGTAGAGTCCCAGGTGGAGCTCGATTGCAAAACCCCGAGATCATGACCAGAGCAGAAACCAAGAGTCAGGAGCTCAACCGACTAAACCACCCAGGCATCCCTGATTTCTGTTTTTTTTGATGTGCCCGACTTGTCTAACAAATATTGTAAATAGAAACATTTTATTTTTTTAAAATACAGTAAAATATATTTACGCTATGACATCAGGAAAGGGAAAGGAAGGGAAAAACTTGTCTAACAAGTATGGCAAATAGAAACATTTAATTTTTTAAAATATAGTAAAATATATTTATGATATGACATCGGGAAAGCCAATTAAAATCACGTGTTTTTCCTGATGGGTTCTAGATAAAATAATTTATGATACAATAATAATTCAGACAGAATAATTCATTCAGCATACCAACTGAGCATAATAATAGCCATTCAATGAATTTTTATACCTTATTATAAACTCCTTTAATTATTCACTCAATCATTTTATTGATTTAATGAGTACTTACTAGGTGCCAACAACTATGCAAGGCATGGGTTGGGGATACCCAACTGCAAAGACCTTTTTTTTTTTTAAGATTTTATTTATTTATTTGACAGACAGAGATCACAAGTAGGCAGGGAGGCAGGCACAGAGAGAGTAGGAAGCAGGCTCCCTGTTGAGCAGAGCTCGATCCCAGGACCCTGGGATCGTGACCTGAGCTGAAAGCAGAGTCTTTAACCCACTGAGCCACCCAGGTGCCCCAACTGCAAAGACCATTGTTCTTGACTTCAATAATCTTAGTATTTAACTGACTTTAATATATAAAGTATAAATCTTTCAGAGAAAACTCAATCATTTTAACTTTTGTTTTCCTCTAATAATAGGCTCTTTCTTTATAAACAATAGAAGTGATGAAACTGCTTCCACTCAGACAGCATTCTTTAATATTGTTTCCACTATTCATTTCTCTCAGCAATATTTCAGGACAATTTTATCATCAAAACTCATATACCAACCAAACTTAAGGTTATTTTGACTGAGGAAAAACCACATATCCTTCATCTTTTATCGATCAATTGTTAAGAGAGGAAATGCTGGTAAGATATACATAATAAAAATAATAAACAATACATTTTAATTTGTGAATAAAGACACTTGCATGGATGTGTAAAATAAAGAAATACATAAGATAGATATATAGATAGATATAAAAATCAAAAGAGAACCTGGCCATGAGAAGTGAGAAAATCAGAGAACAAAAAATAAAAGACTACACAAAACAAGGGCAATATTAAAAACAAATAAATACATACATACATAAAATATAGCATAAAGTGGGCCTAATTTCTCTTAGAAAGATGCCAAAAACCTATTCTTGTGTCTCTGAGTAGCAACAGATGAAGCAGCTTAATGAATGTTGCTCTGGGCCCCAGCTTCATCCACAGAGGTCACTGAGGCTTATTGATGATCCAGGAGGGATAAAAGAGTTGGGAAGAAGAATTATGGCACCAGGAGTGACAGACTCAATCTGATTACAGAATCTAAATCTCTATCATTCACCAGATCAATACTGAATTGTAGCTATAATAAACTTACTTAATATCACTGAGTTATTAATTTAATTATAAAGGAAAGAAAAAATAACAAGAGAAAATAAAGTACCTATAATTTTGAAAGATGTAGAAGGGGGAATCAGTAAATAAAGTTTTGTTTTCTTGGACAGAGCTCCTGGGCAGCTTTTCTAAAACTCGAACTGCTTGATCATGAATGTCCTAGAAAGTTCAGAGGAACTAATTAAGGGCCATGTTTCCATTTTGATTTTCCATGAGCTTTATGGGTTCTCCATAGCTAATTCAGCTACTGAGTATAAGCAATGAAAAAGTAAGCACAAATTTTAGTAACATTTATTTTGACCAGTATAAGTGCCACTAAGCAGAACAGATGCATTTTTTTTTTTAATGGAGAAAGATATGTTAGACATCTTCAAGAAGGTAGTGACAATTTTTTATTCCAAAGTATCTTTTACTTTTCCTTTTTATCTGTATTTCATACCTCCCTAAGCTTAAATATGCTAGTTAAGATTATCAAAAGTCAGGAGAAAATATATGTAAAAATTAGATAATTTTACCCATATAATATTAACATTGCCATTATTTATATTTTTTGAGCTATTTTCAGCAACTGTATCAATAAAATTAAAGTACAACATCAGGAAAATAAAAAGCCACATTATATAAAATTATAAAAAATGCAGCAAAGGGAATATAGTCAATAATATTGTAACAAAAAATTATAATTTTAAATACTGTTTCAAATTTCTGTATTTATGTGATCTCAAAAGGTAAAGTATGGGCAGTCCCGATTCTGTGTTAATCATTGAGTGGAAAGACACCATAGATATTGTACATTTCAATTTCCCATTTTCTTCTTCAATTTCTGGACAATGAGGATCAAGCTAATATTGCTTCTAGTGTGGACAGTATGAGTAGTGGTTAAAAACCTTGACTCTGAATTAAGGCTTTGTGGTGAGTCCTGTTTTTCCACCTTGGACATTGCACTAAATCTACTTTTGCAATATTGGACAAATTACTCAATTTTTGTGGCCCATAGTTACCTCAGTTTAAAAACAGAGATTGTTATACTACCTATCTCATTGGGTCAATAAGGGCATTAAATGAGTAAAGCACTTAAAACAGTGTCTAACTCGTAGTGGAGCCTCTAAAATCTTCAGTCACTATTAGGAGTGTACCTTGTGATTGTCCCATCCTTTGTTAGCTTTTTAAAAAATTTATTCATTTTCAAAATTTTATTTACTTATTTTTGTTGGGGGAGGCAGAAGCACAAGCCAGGGGAAAGGCAGAGGGAGAAGCAGACTCCCCGCTGAGCAAGAAGCCTGATGCAGGGCTAGATCCTAGAACCCTGGGATCATGACTTGAGTAGAAGGTAGACGCTTAAACCGACTGAGCCACCCAGGCATCCCTGTTGGATAATTTTTAATATAGAAAAGTATTCCATGTATTGAAGAAAACCTGTCTGCCTGAAATTTGGTCCCATCTTTCCCTTCTTGGCCCCTCCTTTCCAAAGGAAGGAATTTAGTGGTTCTTTTATTTAATAGTTATTCACAAATAGAAAGCATTGCTTATGTCCCTTCCTTCCTCTCTGCCTTCCTTCTGGTTTTTGTTGTTGTTGTTGTTGTTGTTGTTGTTGTTCTTCTTCTTCTTCTTCTTCTTCTTGGGGTGAAACACATCCAGTTTCTTCATGTATCATTTTTCCAAAATCTTTGCCATCTAGCTTCCTTCTTCTTAGAATTCCAATTCAGTGATGTCATTCTTCCAACATAACATTTAGGAAATTATATGAAAATCCAGTTACATACATATTTATCATCATTTCACATTAGAAATCTTCTTTCCTTTAATCCAATTTAGTTTCAGATTGCATTGTTTTATATCTAGAACATCAAATTTTTATTTTTTGATTTACTCATAAAATTATAGAAAAATAGAAATATCAGAGTTAGGAAAGAATTTTAAAAATTAAATAGTCCAAAGCCCTTGTTTACAAATGAGGAAGTCATAACTGAAGATTAGAGAGGGGAAACAATTTTAATAAGGTAATCAGGATTATTTTCCTAATACCAGTGGAACCAGGACCTGGTCCAGAATCCAAGACCCATAAGTCAATACTTTGACTCCAGTGCCAACTCTAATTGATTGCTAAATCATCCTGGTGGGGAAGATCTAAAATTTCAACCTGGCTCCAAAAGCAAGAGTGCTGAATATTAGAAATGTCTGCCTTAGCAAAGGAATGGGAAATGGTACATTCCACCATATATTTCCTATTTTTTAATCTAAAATTCTCTTAATCCAGACCACTCCTATACTGATTAAGCAATTGATTTTTTTCTGAATCCAAGTATGAAATTTCACATTTATATTTATCAGATTATTAATTATTATTTTGAGCCCATTCTAGTCTGTTGACCTGTTCTCAAATCTTGATTCTAATATGAAATATATTTGCTTTTCTTTATGAGACACACCAAATTTGATAAGTACAACTGTATCTTTATCAAAATCATTCATTAAAATGTACAACGAGGATATTTTTAATACTTCCATAATATCTATCTCACATATTTCCTAAACCGGAACTGTAAAACAAATATTCCATCTGCCAAGGGTATATCTAAGAGCAATCTGGGAGCAGATCTAATAAACAGGTCATATTCCAGCAACTCCAATTTCCTTTTTAATATGATTTCATGGGAATATAAGTGTGAGGAGAATAATTACACATACTTACCTTAGAAAATACTATTGTTTGTTCAATAAAAAGGAGTAAAAGAAAGGATGAGTAAGCAGCTTAGGAGTAGGATACATGGGAAAAAAATTGCTAAGGGCAGACAGCAGCAGGGAGAAGAAGAGACACATTTCCAGGTAGACCATTTAAAGACTAAAATTTTTAAAAAAATAGATTTAGTATTTTATAGATAAAAACAAGAACATCAATTAGATCGGAAAACTCAGTTACAACTCTGAAAAGGACTTCCCATTTTCCTTCACCGTGAGGTAGGACAATGCCTGGAGCATTCAGGTAGGCAGCCTCTAGTTTTGAAGTGGAGCAGGTCACAGTAACTTACCGGCCAGTTCAAAACATTTCACTCCTGGGACCAATAAGATGTGAATATTGAAGCACTAGCCAGCATGACACCTAGCTGCCCAGGAAACATTTCATTTGCTGTGCCTTAAAGGCAGCTTGCTTATGGGTCTTTAAAAGTCTGCACCGCATCTCATTGCTATTAGAGGACACGAATAAGAGGATACAGAAAACAAAATTAAATTTTAGCTCCTTTCTCCAGTTACCACAGAGTGAAATACTGGGACTCTTTTTACTATATCTGTATTATGTTCTGGGTTCTTACTATTCCCTCTTTGCCTATCCCAAAATGATAAAACAAAAAACAAACAAACAAACAAAAAAACGACAACAACAACAACAAAAAAAAAAACAAGAAAACAAAACAAAAGTAATCAAGAAATACACTTCTTTCTTTAGGAGGAATGGGGACAGCAGCCAGAACCTGGGTGTATATATGTACACAAGGGGCCATTGTGGTTCTGTGTATTTCTACTGCTCAGTCAAGGCAAACAGCAACCAGCTGGCTGTGACTAGCTCAGACTAATAAGCATAAAATCACCATAGGCTGATCCAGGCTGAATATCAGCATCTGTTAGGCCATTGTCTCTGCTGCTCTGTCTGAACAGAAGGAAGAGCCGAACAGACAGTCTGCTATGAGGCAGAACACAAGATGAGGAGCCCCTAACCACCTGCCAAGTTTTTGGTGGAGGAGCCATGGTAGAAAGGCGAGACAGTCAAACCCACAGAGAAGGCGCCTCATCCAACCTGTAAACTCTATGCCCTTCTCCAGTTAGACTTTTCCCATAGCACACTGCTTTTACCCGGTTTTAAACAAGACACAGTGGAAAAGAGCCATTAAGGAGTCAGGAATTAGTATGAAAGATCAGGAGATGTAATATCAGTTTGTCATGCTTCTTTACACTAAGCAGAGAGAGCCAGATGAACAAATGAGGCAGACCCTGCAACACGGCAACAAACCATGAGGTTTTTTCTGATCTGAAGAAGGAATATTGAAAAATAAGGTGTTTATTCTCACATCAGATATGGGGAATAATTCACTTCTCACCTACTGTTTCCTCATTCTGCTAGGATTCCTGCTCCTAGCTCAGCTTTCTCCCCTGGGCTTACTTGCCTCATCGTGTGACCTCAGAAGCACTCAGGACCTTACCATATGCTCAGATTCTCCCAATGCTTGATTACTCCACAAAGTAAACTCTTCATCTCTCTTGGCAGGACAGCCTCTTGAATCATAATGTAAAGGCCAAGGCAGAAAACTGACAAAGAGACAAACAAGTGGTGTCCTTTCTAATTCCTCGCAACTAGTATGCCAGACTGGACGTTTGAAAATAATTATTTCCTCTTACTATTATTCCTCAAATAAAAATAAACTGAAAATCACTTGATTTTTTTTAATAAGGTAGGAACCTCAGATTTCTGCAGAGCATTTTCTAAAATGGAAGAGTATGAATGTGGAAGCTTAGTGCGGTAAAAAGTTGTGTTTCAAAAGTGTAAGCTAGAGGGATGTACATGATTGCTATGGAAGTGGGCAGAACACACCACTCCAAAATATGCCTTTGTTATATTATTTGGGGTTGCAGGCTCTTGAAAAGCAGCAAATGTGGGGAGGCTTCCTCTGCACTCCCTTTATCTGCCTAAGAAAGATCTTCCAAAAAGAGCTCAGTTGTCATAAATCCTCTTCTCAGGGGTTCAATCAACCAGGGAGGACTGACTCATCACAGAAGAAGAGTAGAAGTCAGTGCCATATCCAGACAAACTGTCACAAACTATCATACTCATCTCTTCTGCTAAGTGTCCATTTATCTTTCCTAAAAATCATTTACTCTCCCCTATGAGGCCAACATCTCCCTCACCGTTCCCTTTTAAGATGGGATTTTTTTTTTTTTTTTTTTTTTTTTTTTTAAAGATTGAGAGAGCGCGCGAGCGCGTGCTCCTGCACCTGCGCCTGAGTCTGCGCACACGTGTGTCGGGACGGGCAGAGGAAGAAGCAAATTCCCTGCTAAGCCGGGAGTCCAGGGTCACAGGGATTGATCTTAAGACCCTGAGATCATGACTTGAGGCAAAGGCCTCTGCTTAGCTGACTGAGCCACCCAGGTTCCCTTCAAGATTGGATTTAATCCTAAATTCTAACCCACCTCCAGTAGTTACTCATTTTTCCCTGGGTGTTTCCCATGTATACAAGAGGTATACATGTTAATAAACTTCTGTTTGTTTTTCTCCTATTAAGCTGTGGTTTATTACCTGGGTCTCAGCTTAGAACTCAGAAGAGTAGGGGAAATATTACATTTCATTCTTAATATTATGCAAACATTCAAAAATTTGTATGGTGACTAAAGACTACATGTTATGAGTCTTTTTAAAAGCCAAGAGAAACTGCTGTTTGGGTTCACTAGGAAACGTTAAAGATATCAAGGAGAAGCAGAAGAAATCAGAGACATAGAATTTGCACTGTTTAGTATAAATGCAAAGAAAGGCATTTTTTTTAATGAAATGTGACAATTCATAAACTGAATCACTGTGAAAAGAACACATTTTAAAAATCAGAAACTTGTAGATCAACACTTTTCCATTTTCTCTGTGAATCAAAATTAGATGGCAAAAAAAAAAAAAAAAAAAAAGCCCAAATTTTATATCCCTCTTCCTCGTAGCCTGTAGTTCAAGTTTAATTAAGTGGCGGAGCCCAAGGGCAATGGGGAAAAGATGTGGGGCACCACATACAATCACCTTTACAGGATTTCAGAAATCATGTGTGTGTGGTTTGGGGAAGTTTCCACTAGATGATGATAATATAGAGCAGACCCCAGTCTTCTCAGTTACTTGAACTTGAGATACCAAAATTTTATAAGACCAAATAGAAAGTAAAGCTCAATCAATTCAATTGCCACACTGAAGGATTAAGAGACTGATCCTTAGAGAGTTGAAAGGACTTGACTTACTACCTATGAGGAACTACATCTCCGGTTGGAGGTCTCTCCTTAGGGCCTATAGTTTTTTGTCCAGGGCTAAAATAAGAAAACTATCAATTCTAGAATGTCATTATGGATTTAGAAAACCCTTATCTTAAAATGTGGGTCTGAATGCCATGTTTCCCATGTGAATTTGAAGGAGAAGTTGACATAACAGAGGGAAAAAGAAGACAGGGGCCATTTGAAAGCTTAGTTACCTCAGATCCAAAGTGGTCATTTAGTTTAGAAAGTTGAGTGAGACAACTGGGTATCCATATACAAGAAAAAAAAAAAAATCAAGTATTTATAAGGATAAATTCCAAAATATAAATTATAAACTTATAAAAATAAATTATAGTTGTATAAAAAAGACCCAAATGTAAAAAGATGAATTAAAATAATTTTAGAACAAAATACAACACATATTTAGGACTTCTGGGTAAAAAGAGATTTCTTAAATCAAACACAAAATTCACAAGTTATAAAATAAATAAAATGTAAATGTGACCATTATATTTATGCACAATGGAAGTTTCCATTAAAAAATTGAAAATTCAAAAAAAAATTGAAAATTTATGACACTGGCAGGAAGAGAATATTTCAATAATATATAACAGGGAAAAAATTAGTGTCCAGAATATACAAATACAATTTAAATGTTTAAAAAATAAATGAAAAGAAAAAATGGACAAATTTATAATTCAAAGGAAAGAAAATTCTAATCACCAATAAACATTTGAAAGTATGCTCAACCTTCCCTAAGGAAATGTAAATTTAAAAAGCCAGAAAATGCTTTTTAACCACTATCATTTGGCAAAATAAATAATATCTGATAACTTCAGATACCGACAAAAGATAGAGTGTGAACTTTGAAGCACCACTATTTGGAGTATAAACTGCTCCAACCCCTTTCAGGAGTAATATGGTAATATTAGTGGGTGTATATATAAAAGACCAGAAATTTCACATGAAGGTATATGAAAGATAGAGGAGAATTTCTTATGAAACTCCCAACAGCACACACACACACACACACACACACACACACACACAAATGCACTAGATTATTCACTGAACTATTAATTTTTCTTAGCAAAACAAAATGTAAATACTCCAAATACTCATCAACATGAAACTCAGAAAGTAAAATGTGGTATATTCTTTTTCTTTTTTTTTTTTAAACTGTGGTATATTCTGTATTGGAATCCTGGACAGCTGTTAAAATAAACAAAGTCATTTGAATCAACATGTATATTGTATATTTGAAAGTTGCTAAGAATAAATCTAAAAGTTCTCATCACAAGAAAAAGATTGCAGCTTTGTGTGATGATGGATGTTAACCAGATTTTTTTGGCAATCATTTCACAATGTTTACAAATATTGAATCATTACATCATAAAGCTGTAACTAATATAATGTTATACATCAGTTATATCTGAATCTTTTTAAAAAATACATTAAATAATGAAAAAAAGGAAGGGATAGTATAAAACAAAGAGAAAAGGCAAAGTTCATTGCCATTGGCTAAACAACTTCCAGAGTTGTTTAAGCTCTGAAGGAAGGAACTGAAGGAAGGAAGGAAGTACTGTAGTAATTAGTATAATAGCCTGGTCTTTGAAGTCAAGCAGATCTGGGTTCAAAATCCTTATCTGTTAGTTTCAATATAATTATAGAAAATTGCCCAATCTCTATAAATCTATTGTGACTAGCTTTTATATAAGAATAATAAAGTCTGGGTGCCTGGGAGGCTCACTTGGTTGGGCAACTGCTTTTGGTTCAGGTCATGATCCTGGAGTCCCAGAATCAAGGCCCACATCAGTCTCCAAGCTCCATGGGGAATCTGTTTCTCCCTCCAAACTTCTCCTCACTCATGCTCTCTCTCTCAAATAAATAAATAAAACCTTAAGAGAAAAAAAAAAAAAGAAGAAAATCTAATGTATGAGAATGTTCCAATCATTTAAATTAGACAAGGGAATATTTAAAACTTTTCTTTGTTTAAGGATATTTGAATTAAAACAAATGAAATGGATTAAAATGATTTTTTCCATTTTTGTTTTGATTTTTCACATATTTTGCTAAATGCTAAAAATAATATGTTGACTAATAAGAACATGATCTCTACCTCTACAGGATGTATTTGACTTTTATGAATTAGACCTTAATGATAAAGCCACACCAGCTGCCTCAGAATCTCCAATATGGAACCTTAACTCCACATGCTTCATTCAACCAGCTGAGCAATCAGAGGACCTAAAACAATCTCTCAAACTAGAAAATCCATGATCATCAAGAGCATCTCACTCTTTGGAAATGGATGCTGCCCTTATTGTAAATGTCAGTTCTTCAGACAAGCTTTAGATGGGAAGTCTTTTAGAGGGGCTAACATATTGGACTAATACCTGGCAGTAGTCAATGATTATATGACATTATCAAGCTACGTGTATATTAAATGCTCTAACATCAGCTAAATGAGGTAATGTGTCCAGTTTTAATTAGTCTATGTTTATTGAAACTTTGGACCTAAAACCATTTCAAAGCATTAAGTTCATAAATAATTAAACATATTCTTTTGCGGTGTCTAACTACCAAACTTAAGATTTGAGTTTCTCACCTACTAATCACCAATATCCAAGAAGAAATAAAGGTGTTGAGAAAGAAGTTTATGTATGTATTATTGCTGTCCTCAAGTTCTCTATATCTCTATCTCTTTCTCTCATTAGAAACTTCAATAACATGGTTTTACAACAGCCCAACACAGAGTAAATTTAGGAAATAGATTGAAGGGAATAGATTGTTTTACTTACATACATAGGAGGAGTCATGGTTAAACATCAACTGTATGTTTGTATATTACAAAACAAAAAATAAGCTTTTAGATCAGAAACTGTTAGCTGACACTAACAACAACAACAACAATAACAAAAACAAAAAACCCACACATTCCTTCCTATTCAATAAGGACTAGTTCTACAATATTTTAGTTTCTGAAATGACCCAAAGTTGAGCAAAAAATAAGCCCTAGTAATGCTGTATAAAGCGTTTTGAAATGTTGTTTGACTTGAGCAGGTCCTTTATTAATACATTTAAACAAAACAAAGAAGATAGAAAAATTATAAAAACAAAATAAAGAAAGGAGAAATGAAAAATGCCATATTAGATAAAGTAGCATTTAAATATATATAGAATAATTATTTCAAGGGAACTTTTTCAGATTACTTAGGTCAAAGTCACACACAGGTAACTTGAACATTTTGTTAGAAATGGTAAAACTAATTTTCAGTGAACCAAAAATATGTTCAATCGCTTAGAATGTATTCATTAGATAAATATTTATAGAACACATTCATCAGATACAAAGATGAAAAAAACAGTCATAACCCTCAAATAACCTACACCTTATATTATGTAAGGAAAACAACATGCACAATGCAATAGGAAATAACATTTAGTAGAAATCTTTTCAGATGTGGCTTTTAATCAAGTTTTGAAGGGTGAATGTAAGAGGATTAATTAAAGAAGGTGGCAGGGGAATCTCATCCCAGAGAGAAGAAAAGGCACCAATTGTAAAAAGATATAAAACTTTGGCATGTACTGGAGTAAAAATAAGTAGTTGTATGTAGTCTCCTGATGGCATTAACACTAGCCTTCCAGTGGCAGTCTGATTCCTCAATCCTACCATCCACTTGAAGGGAAATGTCATTCTTTTTCTGTCACAACATCTCATCTCTCCTGGATCAATGTATGCATTGTGAAATATGGCCACTTTGGCTTCATACTCTGGTCTCCCAGAGAGAGGTTAATGTTTCAGCTTAATGGTTACAGCAAAGATCACCCAGAAAATTTCAACCAATTTCAAGTGGCCAAGAGGTGAAGAGGCTCGCTTTACTAATTGCACTTTTGCTCTCTGCATCTTGTCCCACTCATCTACATGTTTTCAGCTCTGTGTGACCTAAAATCAAACAATACAATGCCCCTAAATGCCAAGTGACCTGCCAGCAATGACTTACATTTAGGGTTTTTTTTTTTTAATTTATATCTTAAAAACAGTTTACCCATTCTATTTTACACTTTCTTAAGTGAAAGTATATTAACATATAATGTATTATTTGCCCCAGGGGTACAGGTCTGTGAATCGTCAGGCTTACACATTTATAGTACTCTTCATAGCACATACCCTCCCCAATGTCCATAACCCAACTGCCCTATCCCTACACCCCCACCCCCCAGCAACCTTCAGTTTGTTTCATAAGATTAAGAGTCTTTTATGATAAAGTCTCAAGTTTCATTGCTATAAGTTTTTCAGGGTTAAAAGGCAATTTCTAAGCAGGACAGCTTCACTCAGGGAGAAATTTATCTAATCTAATCATCATGATTTGAAACAAGTTCTGGATAGTAGTTTTTGTTTGTTTGTTTGCCTACCACTTGTCATTTCATAAGAGACCCATGTTTCTGGATATTAAAGGATTTTATTTTCAAGAATTTCCTAGTATAATGCAAATTTTACTTAACTGACACTTTAGATTTACTAAATTATTTTCACAATTAGTTGGTAGTGTTGTTTGAGTAAGATTGATGAAAATGAGGCTCAGAATAATTTTGAGTCCTGGAGAGTTATAGAGATCTTTGGGAGAGGGAAGAGTTTGAAGCCATAATATAGTCTGAATATACAGGACATTCAATGGTCCAAACAGAAAACACCTGACATGTTTTGGTCAGAAAGATCAGATATTAAAGAAAACTCAGGAAAATCCTTGAACCAGATCAATGATTTCAATCTGAAACCTCATTTCTTATTGACAAAGTATAATAAAGCTTCAGCCTACCTGTCTGACAGACCAGATCACATGGTATTTAGGAACCAATCATTTCTATAGTGGATGACAGTAGTTGGCATAAATAGTGGGCTAACCTCTTGATTTTTCAAGTCAGACCATCTGGATTCCAAGTTTTGCTCTATTGCTACCAAGCTAGGTAGCCTTAGACAAATTACTTAACCTCTCCAATTGTCAGTGTAAACTTGGGATGTTGCTAGAGTGGCAGAAAGGAAACAAACCTGTAATAAATATAATGACTGCTTTGACGGGAATAGAAATAGTAGCATAAGAAAAAGAAGCAACTTGGTACACCTGGGTGGCTCAGTGGGTTAAAGCCTCTGCCTTCAGCTCAGGTCATGATCCCAGAGTCCTGGAATCTAGCCCCGTATCGGGCTGTCTGCTCAGCAGGGAGTCTGCTTCCCTCACTCTCTCTCTGCCTGCCTCTCTGCCTACTTGTGGGTCTCTGTCAAATAAATAAAAATTAAAAATCTTAAAAAAAAAATAAAAAAGCAACTTAGTTTGCTTAGAGGAGTTGGAGAAGGCTTCTGAGAAGAGGTAAATTGAACTAAGATCTAAATCATATGTAGGAATTTGCTATATTTGAGTTGTGAATTTCATGCAATGAAAACATCATGCAAAGGCAAGAAGGTATGACAAAGCATGGAGCCAGTAAGGAATTTAATATGGTTGGAGTATAAAAAGCAAGAGGGACATAATATAAACGAAGAGGTAATGGGGAACCACAAATTATTCAGAGCAGGGGAGTAATACTATTAGATTTTCTTGTTGGAAAGGTCACTCCAATGACACTTTGAATGAAGTCAAAATAATATTACAAAATTCTAACTGAGCATTGACAAGAACTTGAATTAAGGCAGAAGATAGAAAACAATAGGAAGATATAGGAAATATTTATGAAATAGAATCAATAAGACTCAAAAATAATAGGATGGAAGAGAGGAAGAAGGAAACATTCTGGAATGATTTCTAAGTTTCAGCTGGAGCATCCTGGTGGGTAGTGTTGAGCATCACTGAAGTTTAGGACCACAGCTGTGATGCAGCAGACTGACCCCATGGAGCCACGAGAAAACAGAACTGTCTTCCCAAGGCCATGAGCAGCTATTGCAAGCATTCCTATGAAGAAGCACTAAAAGAAAGCAAATCTCCAATAATGAAAAACTCGTACCTAACAAGTAGCAACAATAAAAGTTAAAATTATACAAATACAACTCTTACTGAAGTCTGCACTTTGAGCAGTTGTAGAGCAAAAGTCTCACATTTCTGTAATCAATATGAACATGGATGGATAAAAAGCCATTATCCTCAGAAACCAAAGATGATCAGGCAAAGAAGGGAGTACAGTTACCCTGATGACTGAGATAATACCCTCAACCCCATCAGATTAAAAATTTCAATTCATGATAGAGTGATGAAAAACTGAGAGCTGCCCAATTCTTAGTGTTATCTGTAGTATGTTATTTATAACCAAACACAATTTATTGTTCAGTAAAATCTACATGGTTATCATTTGATAGAATAGATTAAAATACTCTTAACAGAAGTTGTTTTCTTTATGGAAAACAAATTAAACATTTCAGATATCTTTTTTTTTTTCAGAGTTCCAAGATTCATTGTTTATGCACCACACCCAGTGCTCCATGCAATATGTGACCTCCTTAATACCCACCACCAGGCTCACCCCTCCCCCTACTTGCTTCCCCTCCAAAACCCTTAGTTTGTTTCTTAGAGTCCACAGTCTCTCATGCTTCATCTCCCCTTCTGTTTTACCCCAATTCACTTTTCCTTTCATTCTCCTAATGTCCTCCATGTCATTCCTTATGCTCCACAAATAAGTGAAACTATGTGATAATTGACTTTCTCTGCTTGACTTATTTCACTCAGCATAATCTCCTCCAGTCCTGTCCATGTTGATACAAAAGTTGGGTATTCATCCTTTCTGATAACTGCATAATATTCCATTGTATATACATTTTGAAGACAGTTATGTGGCTGAGAATTCAACTGACAAATTTTCCCCAACCTAGAGAGACCAGAGCAATAACTCCTTCCAACAATTTGAAAAGCCATTCAAAATAAGGATATTTCTTTCTTGGTAAGCTGAGGTGGAAGTGGAGACTTACCAAAAATAAGGTTTTGTTTGTTTGTTTGTTTATTTTAATCCCAATACCATGCCTAGGACTTGCCCTATTCTTTGACTATAAGACTAGAGTGTCTTTCTACAAATCTGTGGATAACTCCCAATAGAAGTCCGATATTAGCCTGATAGTAATGAGAAACTTTTTTTTTTTTTTTTAAACCAGAGAATGATCAAATGAAATCAGAGCTTGACAGGATAAATCTTTCAGTTAGTTGTAGTGGCTGTTGGGTTATATGTGTAGGTTTCAAGAGAGGGTCCTAGGTAGCTTTATGCCTCAATGTCTCCACCTACAACATTGTGTATCTAACAAATGTCTGTCTGCATTCTGTAAGAAAGTAGAAGGCAGCATGCTACAGCATCAGAGGTAGTGCTACCCCTTTCCTCACATGAACACAACAGTGCAAATCCAACTGGATAGGAGCAGTATAATTTATCCTTAGACTGAAATCTCCTGATGATAGAGCACATTTCTATTGGGTCTGCTTTTTGAATTAACACCAAAGCATATCAAACAAATCCAATAAGTAACGAACAAGGAAATTACTTTTGCCTTTGCAGTTTCTCATTACACTTTAAGTCCTTGTAGTGGGCACATATTTACTAGACCACAGATGTGAACATACTGAAATTTCACTTATTTTTTTTAACAACTAAACTAAAATGTCTTTTCTGAGCCTCCATTCTGTCTGATACAGAAACCTTAATCTAAATGCTTATAGAAAATTCTCTTAACTTAATGATTTATCAGTTTTCTCACTCAGGTTTAAAACTCAGTCACTTCTAGTATGTTCTTTCTCTCTTAGCTAGAGCTGGTTCTAAACACGCTGGCTTATTCAGTGGAGTAATTGCCAAACCATCATCTTTCTTCCACATTTCATCCCAAAGGGGCAAAAGAACTTAAAGATGTTCTTCAAGGGCGCCTGGGTGGCTCAGTGGGTTAAAGCCTCTGCCTTCGGCTCAGGTCATGATCTCAGGGTCCTGGGATCAAGCCCCGCATCGGGCTCTCTGCTCAGCAGGGAGCCTGCTTCCTCCTCTCTCTCTGCCTGCCTCTCTGCCTACTTGTCATTTCTGTCAAATAAATAAAATCTTTAAAAAAAAAAAGATAATCTTCAATATTATTACAATAAAGTACTGGAGAAATAAGGAGGTTTGGGAAGATCTTTGGTGTTTGGACAAGTCTCAGGGACTCTCCACAGGGCTCACCATCACCTTGGATGCCAACCAAGAGTCAAGTATAGGTGAATAATGCTGCTGTGAATATGGGTACATGGTATCTCTTCGAGACCCTTCAGTTCTTTTGAGTATATAACTAGAAGTAGATCTGCTGGACTATATAGTAATTTGATTTTTAATTTTTTCAGGAACCACTGTAATGTTTTCCATAGCAGGTCCCCATTTTACATCCCTGCCAACAGTGCACAAGGGTTCCAACTGTTTTACGTCCTTATCAACACTCATTATTTTCTGCTGTTACTGTTTTTTATACTAGCTATCCTAATAGATATAAAGTGATATTTCATTTGTATCTCCCCAATGATTAGTGATGTTCAACAACTTTTCATGTGACTTTATTGGCCATTTTTGTATCTTCTTCGGAGAAACAGCTATTCAAATTCTTTGCTCATTTTTTTAATCAAGCAATCTGTTTTTCTTATTGTTGAGTTTCGGGAGTTCTCTGTATATCTTGGATATTAATCCCTTGTCAGATAGATGATTTGCAAATATTTTTTCCTATTCTGTGGAAATCTTATTCTGTCAATAGTGTCATTTGATGCACAAAACAAAATTTTTTCATGATTTCCAGTTTCTCTATTTTCCCCAGCATCATTGGTTGAAAATACTGTCCTTTTGTCCTAAATGGTCTTTGCACTCTTGTTAAAACTGTTTGACCATAGAGCTGAAGGTTTATCTCTGGACTCTCTTCTATCACATTGATCTATATGTCTGTATTTATGCAAAACACACTGTCTTTATTAGTGTAGCTTTCTAGTAAGTTTTGAAATCAAGAAGTGTGAGTCCTTCAGGTTTGTTCTTATTTTTCAGGATTAATTTGTCTATTCAGGATCACAATAGATTCCATGTGAATTTGAGGATGGGTTTTTCTATTTCCAAAAAAAAAAATATTACTGGAATTTTGACAGAAATTGCATTGGATCTGTTGATCATTTTGGGTAGTATTCACATCTTAGCAATATAAAAGTCTTCTAGTCAGAGAACATGAATGTCTTTCCATTTACTTTTGTCTCTTTTAATTTCTTTAGAAATATTCTATAATTTTTGTTGTACAAGTCTTTCACATCTTGGTTAAGTTAATTCCTAAGTTTGTAAAACTTTTTTAATGCTATTGTTTTCTTAAATTTTTTTTCAGATTTTTCATTGTTACTGTATATAAAGGCAACTAATTTTTGTGTGTTGGTTTTGTACCCTGCCACTTCACTGAACTCATTTATTAGTTCTAACAGATTTTTTCTGGACATGTAATGTTTCTAACATGTAAAATCATATCATCTATGTTCACATAATTTACTTCTTTCTTTCCAATTTGGATGCACTTATTTCTTTTCCTTCCCTGATTGCTCTGACTAGGATTTCCAATACTATGTTAGCAGAAGTAGAGAAAGCAGGCATCTTTAAAAAACTTTTAGACTTTTATGATTGAGTATGGTATGCTGTGTGTTTTTCGTATATTATATTGAGGTAGTTTCCTTCTATTCCTTGTTTGTTGAGTGTTTTTAATCATGAAATGGTGTTGAACTTTATCAAATACTTTTTTATGTATCAAATGGGGTTATCATGTGGCTCCGCCCCATATTCTGTTGATATGGTATATTATTCTGATTGATTTGGGTATGTTGAACTATCCTTGCATTCCAGGAATAGATGCTACTTGGCCCTGGTATATAAAACTTTAAATGCTTCTGAATTTGGTTAGCTAGTATTTTGTGAGAATTTTTGTATCAATTTTCATAAGTATATTGGCCTATGGTTTCCTTTTCAATGCTGTCTTTCTCTAGTTTTATTTTTCTTTTTCTGAATGAGCCATGCTTTCCTATTTCTGCATATTCCTTGTGATTTTGTTGTTGTTGTTGTTGAAAACTGAATATTTGAAACTAATAATGGAGTAACCCTGGACACTAGAGTCTCCCCTTCCCTATAGTTTGCTGTTGTTGTTGTTTTTAATTTTTGTATATTACTTCTGTGTCTGAGGTATAAACTTGAGGTCTTCTCAGTTCTTTTATGAGCCTATAACTTCCCCTAGATATGTGTGATGTCTTCTAATTTCCACCAAAAATGCAGGGAAAATTCTTCTCAAATGAAGTCACTTCAGCCCAAGAGAAAGGCACTTACAGCAATGGCAGAGGTGGGACAACAATAGTTGCTAACTCATTGTCTGTATCTCTGTGATCAGAAGTGGCAATCAGTGATCAGAAGATAGATACTCTTTGTTTCTATGAGTTTAACTTTTTTAAAAATTCCGTATAAGTGATATCATGCAGTATTTGTTTTTCTCTGTTTGGCTTATTTCACTTAGCATAATGCCCTTCCAGTTCATCTATGTTGTTGCAAGTGACAGGATTTGTTTTAAAAACAAAACAAAACAAAACAGAATAGTATTTATGTGTGTGTGTATCACATTTTCTTTATTCATTTCACCATTGACAGACATTTAGGTTGTTATTATAAATCATCCCTTTCTTTACATGGCTTACATTTTTAGGTTTTACCTTTATGTTTAAAACCTGCATATGTTTTAAAAGATAACCCAGTCCCAGGGCGCCTGGGTGGCTCAGTGGTTTAGGCCGCTGCCTTCGGCTCAGGTCATGATCTCAGGGTCCTGGGATCGAGTCCCGCATCGGGCTCTCTGCTCAGCAGGGAGCCTGCTTCCCTCCCTCTCTCTGCCTGCCTCTCTGTCTACTTGTGATCTCTCTCTGTCAAATAAATAAATAAAATCTTTAAAAAAATAAATAAATAAAAATAAAAGATAACCCAGTCCCTTCGTCCCTTCTGGAATGTAAAAGTTTATAAATTATAAGCAAGAAAACTTACCACGAGCATAGCAATATGTATCAGTGTATCAACGTTAGCTTTATCAAATGTAAACTTAAGTGATATCTTGGGGAGGATTTATAACCTATTATAATCATCTTATCACAGTGCATTCTGTATTAGTTTTATTCTGCATCATTTTAAAAATTAAAATGACAGTAAAAACTTAATTCATTGATCAGTCTATTTGAGAGATGATTGTTAGTATACTATATTAGTAAGTGTTTCCATGCTTTCTCATTTAATCCTTAGCTGTTAAGCTTCAATATATTCGCTTGTTTGTATCTTCCATTAATTCCTGAGTACCCCTTATCTATACCTCACAGGAAGACAGTTTCTCTTTCATTACACAAATGTTGCTTTACTTTATATTATGATGTCTCTCTGAAACTTTGGGTATGAGCCAATCTTTTAAGATTCAATTCTATTTAAATACATAAATTTTGTATTTTAAAGCATTAAGCAGAAAATATTGTGTGTGTGTGTGAGTGTGTGTGAATTGAATCATCATTTTATAAGGTTTCTTAATTTACTAGTTTGTAATGGAGTTCAAGAATTTTCAATTTTGGGGTGCCTGAGTGGCTCAGTGGGTTAAGCCTCTGCCTTCGGCTCAGGTCATTATCTCAGGGTCCTGGGATCAAGCCTGACATCAGGCTCTCTGCTCAGCAAGGCGCCTGCTTCCCCCTCTCTCTCTGCCTGCCTCTCTGCCTCCTTGTGATCTCTTTCTGTGTGTCTAATAAATAAATAAAATCTTTTAAAAAAAGAAAAATTTTCAATTTTATCTGTACTTTTAAAATTTGTTAGGTTATTATTATTGCTATCTTTTTGCATTTTTTCCAAACCCAAAATATTCATTATCCTGATTGTTTCATTCTAAGAAACCTTAATAGATGGTCTGTATCTCCAGCAGTCTAGGAGAGAACTTGAGAAGTATGAATTAAGGTTGACCTTAAGTATTAACATTTACCTGAGCATGTCAGAACAAGCAATTTGGAATTCATTTAGTGGGTGATGTTGGAAGGCAAAAGATGGATAGAGAACTGGTTATTTACTGGAGAGCTAAAATGTAGCTTCAGAGTTTGAAGAAACTGTAAAAGAAGAATCTGATGTTTTGCTGTAAGCTGGCATTGGCTGACATCAATCTGTACAGCTAAGAAACATGTTTTGTGAAAAATCAGGAAGTAGGTTATTAAATGGCTCCATGAATATATACCAGAATCATAAATTACATCATGGCTATTAAAGTTGGAAAGATTTATATCTAATTATATCTAATATAAGATCTCCATACTTTTGATTAGAAAATGACAGACATAAAAATAAAGTGATTTATGAAAAATGAAATGATTTCTCCAGGGATAAGTGTATTTGTAGCAATGTTTGAATAAGAATTTCACTTAGTTTTGTCCAAATATTGAATCTCTCTCTCATCTAAACTCAAAACAGAAAGCTTTGCTCCAAGTCCTCCTTTTTAACACTCCACTGTTTCTATGATATACTTCTCACTCTCATTAAACATCTCAGAAAGAATGTCAAGATGATACCAATAAAGATGTCCACACTTGTCATTTCCAAGACTGAAATCGGTTTCAAAATAGAGCATGCATGAGACAAACTGGCTAGAACTTTGGCTAATTTTGAACTTTCATTTTCCTTTGGAATTATTGTCCCTCATATTTTCCTTTCAATTTATACATTTGCTCAAACATATTTTGTATCCAGTCTTCTGAGACAATTTTCCTACTTTTTTTTTTCTTTACTAAGAATGAGTGATATTTTATCAATGATTGAATTTCCCATAGACAAGTTAGTTCTATAGTAATATAGTTTACGGTTCTATAATTATAATTTTTCAGTGGGAAAACATATCAACCACACTTTTGCTACCCAAGCATGTTCCATAGATCAGCCGTAGTGACATATCTGGAATCTTGTTAAAAATGCAGATTCTCAGGTCCTGTCCCAGAATTTTTGAATACAAATTCACATTTTAACAAGAAACCTAGGAGATTGCTATGCACACAAATGTTGGAAATTTACTGACGAAGATCAATAATTTTTGTATATACCAATATACCCACAGTAAGACACTGTTATTCATAATTTCCAGGAAAAAAAAATAATAAAATAAAAAAGGAACTGCTAAACCTGGGACATCACATATAAATGGGTTAGATTCTTGAAATCTTTTATAGTTCCCTCTGTTATTAATTTAGGTAAAACAGCACTCTTGTCTTCTCCAAAGCAGCATTATCTGTGTTAACAACATAAAGTTTTCATATTGCAATAACCAAAGTTATGCAGATTTCCAGAATCATAGTGGTTATTTAAATTCTGAAAGAGGGGCACCTGGGTGGTTCAGTGGGTTAAGCCTCTGCCTTTGGCTCAGGTCATGATCTCAGGGTCCTGGGACAGAGTCCTGCATCAGGCTCTCTGCTCAGTGGGGAGCCTTCTTCCCCCTCTCTCTCTGCCTGCCTCTCTGCCTACTTGTCAAATAAATAAATGATCTCTCTCTCCCTGTCAAATAAATAAATGAAATCTTAAAAAAAAAAATTACTGAAAGAATGAAAAATGGCCACTCCAGGGTAAGGTTATAGGTAAGAAATGGGAAGAAATTGTGCAGGAGACTGAAATGTAAGAAAAATACTTTTGAAAATTAATCATTCATAATAAATTCATATGTTATTATCACATAAATGGAGTATTCTGTAGACCCGAATACTTCCTACTTTTGGAACACATGCTCCTCTAATAGTTTTGTCAACACAAACATAGACATGTTGGTCAAAGGAATATCCATTTTGATTTCTATTGTTTTGGTGAATATATGTCTTTGAATTGATTGAGTATTTGTAATGGGTCAAAGTGATAATTCTTTTAACATGTTTGGGAAAGAAATTTGGTGAAAGGTGTTGAGATGGTCATAGTTTTGCTTATTTTTAACTGAATTTGCTCCAAAAAAACCCACCTCCTTTAGGGAGTTAGTAGGTTACCTATTTACTGAAACAATAGTCTATTATGGTGGTGGGGGGAAGACCTATTTTAAATAATTTCTATATTTGAGTAGCTGCATGGCATATCTTTCAATCTAGGGAGTCTGAATGATAAATCAATGAGAAATTCTATAGATGTCTTTTTTTTTTTCCAAAGATTTTATCCATTTACCTGACAGAGAGAGAGAGAGATCACAAGTAGGCAGAGAGGCAGGCAGAGAGAGAGAGGAGGAAGCAGGCTCCCCGCCGAGCAGAGAGCCCGATGCGGGGCTTGATCCCAGGACCCTGAGACCATGACCTGAGCTGAAGGCAGAGGCTTTAACCCACTGAGCCACCCAGGAGCCCCTCAATTAGAAATTCTAAAGGGACTGATGAAAGTCATCATATAATTCATCATATAATTTTAGTTAATTAGGACAATGATGTGCCACTCATCTCTTCAGCAGATACAGGTGAACAAGTATCCACTATTGTAATAGTTTGGTTGTAACTTGTAGAAAAAGGGTTATGAAATGGAGTTTCATTTCTAGGAAGAAACACATTGCTCATATGCTTATACCAGCACATGCCACAGCTGAGGAATTATAATTGAAAGGTCTTAATTTAGAAGATTGTCTATTTTAAATTGATGTTGTTCCTATCTCTAGTCTGTATTCAACTCCAAATAGAATGAAGGCTCTAAACACACAGGTGTAATGGGAGTGGCTACAAGAATTATTATTTTCCCACATACAACAAATGTTAGTCATTCAAGAGCAGAGGAGATTATCATTATAAAGGCGTGTGGAGACTTAAAGGGCATGAAACAACATCAATTTCTATGCTGCCTTTTCAAACAAGGCTGTAAAAAAGAACAGAGAATCTAGCTGTTTTTAACAAAATGAGAAGGCCAAAATAAATGTTCCATTAAAAGAAATCATTTGACTTAATGTGTTATCCATGTTAAAGTACTCCACAAGTATGTGCTGAGATAATGAATAATGAATGAGTGAATAGGTTTAGTATCAATAAACTCAAACTTAAAGAAAAGCTCTTTACATTATCTTCTATTTAAATAAAAATGATAAATAATTATTTCAAATCTTTGATTAATAAGCAAGTGTACTAGTCAGTTAATAAATGCTGATATTCTATTCATTCAGCAGGAAGTTGTTAATCTCCTACTAAATGTCGGGCATTGTCTTAGGCTCTTAGGCTCATACTCACTGACGTAAGAAGCTCAGAGTCCAGACAGAGTGCAATTAATGCTATGTCTATATCTCTCCATTATACACAAGGCACTTATTTTCTTAGCTGCTGGGAGAGCTGATGACTTTGACCTGGGTCCCTTTTGAGAATTTCCCTTAGCCGAAGACACCTTGTGATGTCATATCATACTCCTTCTCCACAGGCAGTCCACATCCAATGACCAGTTGCTATGAGTGAGCAAAATCCTGGCTCCCCTGCCTCAAGGCACATAACTGTGAAGAAAAATCCCAGGATGCCCAGAGCTTACTGGGCATTTGGCTGAAGCCTGTGTTGTAACTGATTTTCACCATGATTTCCTTTTGCCAAAACCTGTATTCCTTATTCCCTAATTAGTATTTCTTCCTAGAGCTCCTCTGATAAACTTCCTGTGCAAAAATCTCCATCTCAGAGTCTATTTTGTGGAAAACACAAACTAAAAGACTCTATATCTGGAAGATGTCAGGTCTGAGAGAATAGGATTTTGGAGACAGCTGCAGGGCAATGAAATGCCATCACTAGTGTAAATGGAGCACTAATTGCTCTTGGGATGTTGTAGGAATACAACTGTCAGGTTTTTCATGAGCGGTAAGCTAGGATAGGACACTGGTAGGAGAGAATGTACTGGCAAGTACAATATCTCGAGCTTTTAAGAGGATACACAAAATATTAACCATATGGGTAAGAGGAATGTTATGACTCCTTTTGAGTGACCTGGGAGAGAAAGACTGAAAAGTTTAGGTTACTGAATCACCAATAAAGCATGAAGATTAGAGTTGCTCTTTGGCAGCGTAATGAAATTCCTATCTTCTGGAAGCGCAGCCCCAAAAAAGCTGAGGGTCAGGCTTGGGACATACTTATAAGAGTTTCAGAGCTCCAAAGAAAGTTGAAATTCCTGCCCCAGCACATGTGCTATGCTAAGATCATTGTCTTGGGCAGGGAAGAATTAGGACCTTAAAATTAATTAATTAATTAAAATTTTGAAGTAGACTCCATGTCGCATGGAGCCCAGCACAGGGCTTGGACTCACAACTCTGAAATCAAGACTTGAGCTGAGATCAAGAGTCGAAAGCTTAACTGACTGAGTCACCCAGGTGCCCTGGAACCCTAAAATTTAGAGTTCATTATATGTCAGATGATGAATTCAAGGCACTGGAGATCAAGAATACCTTGAACTCTGTGAACTTGTACCATGGGAACTTGGATCCCAGAAGGCTATGAAGACAAATAATAGAACACAGTGCCCCATGGTTGTGATAAATGGGCAATCAAGTAGATAATTAGGAAGTTAAGCATTGTTATCTTCCCCAACAGCCACAATGCCCCATGCACCTTCCATTACTAAGAAAAAAGCATAATGCATAGTAGGCCTATTTAGGTTTTGTAGGCAGTATACTCTAATTTGGAAATATATTGCTCCAGCCCAATTTCCAAGTGACACAAAAGGCTGCCAGCTTTGACTGTCTGATGGACCAGACCCAGAGGAAAAAGTCCTGCAGCAGGATCAGGGTACATTGCAAGCAGCCCTGCTGCTATAGATCCTATGATGCAGGAGTATTAGTGATGAGAAAAATGCTGTGCAGGGTTTATAGCAAACAAGTAGAAAAATCCCCAACCCAGACTCCTAGGGTTCTGGATCAAAGCTGTGCCATATGGAATAAATGGTTTGCTACTGGGCCCTGATATAAAACACATGACCCTGAGATGACAATTAACTATGTGTCCAGAACTGCCCATCTAAGAATTAGGTGGAGTCAGACACATGAACCCCTAACAAGTTCAATAGTGATCCACTGTATGATGGAAATGGGACACCAGAGGTCTCAAGCAAATTGCACAAGTGATCTAATCCCCTATTCATTCATTTCTGTTTTATTGAAGCCTCTTCCTTAAATCAGAGCCATAGTCATATGTGGGAAGGGGAGGTTTTGATGACCTGCTGATGGAGAACAAACATGACCAAATTTGGTTCATAAGTGGATTGGCTTAGTACCTGATTATGACTGAATACTATTATATACTGCCGCTGTATAATTTCACTGGGTTTTTTGAAAACATGAGTGAGGGAACTCCACCCAATGGACAGAAATTCAGGCTATACACCTGCTTATCCTTTTTTTATGTAAATAAAAATGGTGTAAGGGAGGTATGTATGTGTGTTTATTTATATATCCTGAACAATAGAAAATGGCTTGGTTGATGGCACAAAGTGTATAGAAGAAGGAAGTTTACAAAACTGAGGATAAGACTTCTAGGGGAGAAGAATGTCAATGGATCTTTGGAAGTAAAAACTAAAAGTGTAGTAATCATTGCATGTTAATGAACACTACAGAGCATCCATCATGCAAAAGGCAATAAAGTACCAAGTAGACAGAACGGCTTATCTCACTGGCATTATCTAGCCTTTGGTTATCATCTAACCTGGTGTCAGTCAAATAAGGCCAGCCTGGCAGTATTGAAGGTCATATGTTGGTCCAAGAGCATAGGCCCACAAACTAGGGCCAATCTAGCTATTACTAGTATCAATTATCTAACCAGCCAGCAACAGAGACCAACAAGAACATATGATGTGGTTTGGTATTCTTCCTAAAGCATATCAAACGGCAGTTTGGTGACATGTTGATTACACTGGGCCTCTTCCATCTTGGAAGGGACGCCAATTCATCTTAACTTGAATTGATCTATATTGCAGGTATTTTCCTACTGAAGAGTTCTTAGACAGTGTCATTATCTAAGTGCTTATGAGTGATTGGATCTACTGATGGAATTCCACTTAACACAGTATCAGACAAAGAACTCACCTCAGAGGGGTGCCTGGGTGGCTCAGTGGGTTAAGCCTCTGCCTTCGGCTCAGGTCATGATCTCAGGGTCCTGGAATCGAGCCCCGCATCGGGCTCTCTGCTCAGCAGGGAGCCTGTTCCCCCTTCCTCTCTGCCTCTCTGCCTGCTTGTGATCTCTGTCTGTTAAATAAATAAATAAAATCTTAAAAAAAAAACTCACCTCGGAGCAAAAAAGATATATCAGAGGATTGATGACTATGGGATCTATTGTTTCTATCCAATACTACACCACCCAGAAGCTACCACAAAAATGGAATGGTCCCTTAAAACTCCAATGGGGAACTAGTTTAGAGATGATACTCTAAGAATGAGGCACCATCATCCAGGAAGTAATATCCTTCTTAAATCAAATCAGTAATGGAGTAATGGTTTTGTAGTGCTATTTTCAACAGGAAAAATAACATGGATTTGGGTACCAGGAGGTAGGTATAGAAATGACTGTGTTTATTTTCATTTCCGGTGATTGTATAGGTTATACTTCCTTTCCTCACAACTCTGGGTTCTGCAGTCAAGATACCCTGATTAGCAAATGGGAAGCACTTACCCTAGGAAACAAGGTAAGAATTCCAAGAGTTCCCTACACCTGCCAACAGGCAACAAACCCTACACCTTGGGTTCCTTATGTCAGTAAACACTCAAGGAAAGGAGTCACCATCAGGCAATGATAAATAGCTCTGGTCATCCTTAGAAAGTGGGGCTACTGTTACAAGGAGGGCAAGAGAACATGTTTGCAACTTTCTGGTCTACTAAGATGACTTTTAGTATTTGTTTTCATAATGCTGAAGGTAACTGGGGAAGCGAAACAGCCCATCCAAAGAAAAGCATGGTTACCAGGTATTCAGACCTCCCAGGGATGAGGGTCCAGATCAGTGGTACGTTGGAGCCAGTTCATACTGTCCTTCAAGCTAGAACCATTTTGGTACATCTCTTCCAAACTCCCTGTTCAGTGATACAACACTGGTAGCTTGAAATTAGCCACAATGAAAGTATTTACATCACAGAAATTGGCAAATGCTAGACATCAGAGTATTTATTTGTTTAGGAAGAGCCAGTTTGTCAGCATGCATGGGTCTGGATTGCCTACCAGGTAAGCTGTCTAGATCAGCAGAATTGATCATTGGGTAAGAGAAACTTAGAACGGGTAGTACAGAAGGGTTTGGTAAGAATTAATTGTAGTCTCAAAACCAGTTGCAGCAATGAGGCTGCTGTTCCTCCCACTAACTTTTGTCTTGTGAGTTTCTTCAATAAAAGAGGTCACCAGAATGGCTGGGAAGAGATGCACAAAAAATGATTCTCAGCTAGAAAGTTGATTGAGTTTGCAGGTTTTGCTCTCCAGAGAGCACACTCTGAAACTGAGTTTAATGAGCAGGATGTTGATTATTAAGGAACGTCTTTAGGATCAATGCTAGTGGAAGACAGAAAGAGGAAGTAAGATTGACCCAGTGTAGAAGGCAAGCTGTGAAGCAGGCTTGGACAGCCTCCATCAATTCCATGGGGGAACTCTGAACCTGAAATATCCTATTAGACTCCTAATTCTTTGGGCTAAAACAGGCCTTAATATGCCATCTTGATCAGTCACTGGATGGAGCCCCTAAAATTTGGCCGAGACAGCTCTTTGCAGCTGAGGCAATCCCTAAAGAGACTGATCGATGACAACTGTTCAGTGATTACATTACCAGCTGCCCAGCAGCAAGTGCTTCCTTAAAGGTGAGTTTGAACAGAGCCTCTCCATGCCTACCACATCCTCTCTTCAGGACTCATTCCCCCAGCTGCTAAATGTTGGAAGCTGATGGCTGTCAGCTAAGAGTCCCTCTGAGAATTGCCCTCAACCAAAGAAAGCCTACCTGCCAAAATTCACATTCCCTTCTTGGGAAAAGCTCATATACAAAGACTGGTTGTACTGGGGGAAGGGATGCAACAGTCCAGTCCTCTTGTCTCAAAAATGTCCACTGCAAAGCACTATCCCAGCAGGAGACCCCTCCTGGGATTGTGTGCAGCCTTTGTTGTGATGATACTACAAATTGATCTTCCCACTCCCAATTCCCTCTTCCTTTAGGCCTCCCTAAGTGCTGATCAGAGGACAACACAGGGCAATAAACATCTTCCAAGCAAATTTGCCTCAGTGTTTGTTTCCCAGGCAATCTGATCTAAAAAGTGATGAAAGTCAAAGGAGCAACTATAAATCTGCAAAATAAAGGACATGACAGAGGTAAACAACAGTGCCACTGAAGCATAGTAAGAGTATTCAACCCAAACCCAAGAGGCTGTGGAAAGACAAAGGGTCAGAGCAACCTCCTGGTGTAAGATATTATCCATCTCCAGTGTTGCCCAACTAGAGTGGAGCCCTTAACCCATCTCAACTATGATACTATAATAGTTAATTTTTACATACAAATATATGTAACTGAAACCTGACTTTGTTAGCTTAAAGAGTAGGGGTTATTTTTTCTCATCTATTAACAAGTTTTCAGGTAGGTAGTCCAAAGTCGGAATGACAGATCCCTAAAGTCACCAGTGACCCAGGTTTGCTCTCTATTTCAGCTCCATTTTTAACGTGTGACTGTTTTCCTCAAGTTCACAGCATAATTGCTGAATTCAACCTTGGTTTTCTTTTTCCATAGGAAGAATGAAAGAGAATAAGAATGGGTAAGGTCAAAGGGCAAATGGCAACTGGCAAGAGTCAAATGACTTTGTCCCCTTTAAAATGTTTTTCCAAACGCCTCTCCCAAGCAATTTCTGGTTCTGTCTCATCGATCAGACCAGTTCCTGGGCACACCTAACTGCCAAAGATCCCAGGGAGCTGCTGGCCACATTGCTTCTCAAGCAAATTCAGATTATGTTGATCAGGAAACAGATAATGGTTAGGCAGCTAGTAGTATCTGTAATAGATTACCCTAAAAGTAAAACCAAAATAAACACCAAAAATATTTATCACTGTTACTATGGATTATATATGGCTCAATAAATTTGAAACTCTTATCATGCCTATTTATGTAATATCATAACAAGCTGTTTCCAAATAACTTAAAATATACTGTAATGTTTAGAAGAACTCACTGAAATAAAGAGGAAGGCAGTTAACATATTTGATGAACAATCAATTGTATATGTAAAATAAAAAAGCGTAAGTTCATAATGTCGGAGCAATTGTTCCTTCCCTGCATCATGTTAGTTTAAATTGAAAACACTAAAGATCAGGAAAGAATCCAACTTATTCCAACTTCTGTTTAAGTAAAACTTTCCATTGAACTCACAAACCCAATTCAATGAGCATTTTATTCACACTGTGACTTACACAGAATCTCAAAATGATTTATAAAGTTAAGTAATACAATTACACAGTTAAATAACCACAAAGGGAGAAGAAAATTAAGAGAGCTTTAGGCAACAGAGAAGACACTTTCAAGAACTATATGAAAAGAAGAGATAGCATCAATGATGCAGAGAAATGCAAGAAGTTTCCTCCAGATGCCAAGAGCAATAAAGGAAAAGGCTTTGGATCCTATCTCATGAAAAAGCACCACGGAAGGAAAGAAGTAATGTCAGAGGACTGGGGGAACCGGTTGGAATGGAGACAAATATTTCTTGAAATACATTTTCTAGCTACAAGCAGATATAAAATTTTAAAGAATGTTGGGTATAAAAACATCTTGAAAAAAAAAAAATCTTGAGATACTGAAATCATTTGATAGCACATGTATGTATCTGGTTCCAAAATTCCTACTATACAACTAGACACAGTTCCCGAAGCAGGAAACATGAGAACATATCCACTTCCCAGACATGACAAGACCAGCAGTATCGGATTAAATGGACCCTCTCCCTCCACCCTGCTGTCCTTAGACCACAGTGTTTGACACACTAGAAATAAATCTGCTATGTAAACCTTCTTCTTCTTTTATGTTAAAGGCAGTCCATACCTCAAAGACCATCTCTGCTGCAGGGAGAAATGCAATATATGTGGCTTGTTTCTTTACTCGGCTATGTTTCTTTACTCGGCTTCCCTACCTTCCATACCCATTCCACCCAGTGTTATTCCTTCTTTATGTGGACCATTTGGCCACAGCCTATTCTCCTGGCTGATGTCCCAGTTTTGCCCTTTTGAATATGATTCTGAGGTATCATGAACACGGTACTGAATTTGAAGATGAAAAAAGGAACTTAGTAACTTTTCTCAGCTATTCTAGAGTTTATCAATGTGCCCCTTAACTTTTTGGAGCTTCATTGTCCTCATCTATGAGAGAGGATAACAGTTCAAAGATCACTGAGAGAGAAACAAATAAAATGAGTTTTATGGCAGAGAAGAGACAAATGAGGCATAGTTAAGAAGGAAAGATGGTATCAGCTAAGACAAAAAAAAAATGGCAGAAGTTTATTC
This sequence comes from Enhydra lutris kenyoni, assembly GCF_002288905.1. Lineage (NCBI taxonomy): Eukaryota > Metazoa > Chordata > Mammalia > Carnivora > Mustelidae > Enhydra > Enhydra lutris. Next base: position 62,214,621 of record NW_019154086.1, on the reverse strand, counting down.
CAATATTATAGGAGGAATTATATAAAACCTATGTGAGGGCTCTGAGAATTTTAAATATATACATCTAAAACTAGTCAGTTCAGGAAAGTCAGTTCTAGAGGAAGTAGAATCAGTTATGAGGACCATCTTTGCAGACGGAAAAGTACCAGGGCCATCTCTCCCACATTAACTAAGCCATCCATATCTGCTTTTAGAAATCTTTAATATGGGTGCCTTCTGAAAATGTGGTATTACATCATCTTATTGTAGCTAATCTGTAGGATGTCCTCACACACCATCTCTTCTAAAAGATATTTTGAAAGTATAATCCCCTTTCATTGGTTATTATACCAGATGTCTAATTAGTGTAAAACTGTGGGATGCTAATACAGGCAAAATTATATGTAATAGATTCTGAAATAGCAGTTTTGGGTTACTCAAATGTTAGAATGTGGATTTAATTAGCAGGTTCCTTTGTCTTTTATTGTCCTGCTTGGTGGAGGAGGCTGGTCGCCTGGGTGGCTCAGTGGGTTGGAGCCTCTGCCTTTGGCTGGGGTCGTGATCCCAGGGTCCTGGGATCGAGTCCCGAATTGGGCTCTTTGCTCAGCAGGGAGCCTGCTTCCTCCTCTCTCTCTGCCTGCCTGTCTGCCTTCTTGTGATCTCTCTCTGTCAAATAAATAAATAAATCTTAAAAAAAAGAAAAAAGAAAGAAAGAAAGAGGCTAAGTGGAATTACCTGTCTACATCAGAATGGAATAAAACCCACAATGAAGAGGGAGAGTAGAAAGAGACAGGAGAACCAGCAGAGATGAGGGTGGAGAGGACATTGGGAAAGAGGGATTGACAGCTACCTGGGGAGCAGATCTAGTGATGAATGAGGTTTTGGGGACTCTGATGAGATAGGAGAAATTAAGACATTTTACTATGTATCATGCAAAGCATTTCTCTATTTTTTCTTTTGTGTAAAACACACCATTCCTTTCAAGCCCTTTATTTTAATGGCTGACTTGTATTTTCTTTTATAAATGACATTCTGCTGAGACCGATCATGAGACAATGTAGGTGAGATGAACATAGAGATATCTATATAGAGACACATATTATTTACATGTACACACACACACACACACAAAGTTTTACAATGGTGGAAGGTTATAACTTTAGGAAAAGAAATACTGACATACACTTACAACAACTTTAGAGACGCCATATATCTTGATTCCTCTGGGACCCATTTCCAATCAGAGTTCAACACTGACAATCCAAGACTGTTCTAGTAGTGTTTCTAATGAAACAGAAGGATTAAATGGAACAAATAATGCCTAGAGCAATATAAAGAAATCAAATTCTAAAAACAAAACAAAACTCACCCAGCTCCTATGACAACATCATAAAACTTGCCTTTAAATCTTATTTCTCCTTCTTTGAAAGAAGGGAGTATTCATATAGGGAATTTTCCCTTCTAGGTCTCTCTGTCTACCAGGTTGACCCTTCCTCTGAAAAATTCCTGAGGCCCCAAATTGTACCATTTACAATAAATTATAATCCAAAGCTCATAATTTTAATTGCTTTAGGATGATTTCTTTCACCTCAGTTTGTTGTTCTCCTTGGCTTCCACATGATGTTTTCCTAAAGTTGTTATCCAACAGAGTTTGTTTATTAAAAATGTTGCAGTGAGAACAAGATAGTGATGGATATAAAGAGCCAGAAGGAGTCACTATCACTGAAAATTGCTTTAGTCAGTGCAGTTAAGTGAAAACATATGTTGATAAGAGTCATATTTTTCAGTAAAGCATATTCTGTGGCTTAATTTGTTCTACAAGCCCAACCTCCTCCTCCCACTGTTTCTGTCTAAGCACAGTATTACTTTCTCTCTTTAATTACCTTAACAGCAGCCTGTAAATAAACACAATAGCTTAATTGTACTTATTTGTGAGCTATCTGTTTTAGTGTGGTTCTAAATGATTACCTTTTCCAATTATTTTTGTGAAGCTGCTGCTCATAAAAATAAGATAAAAGCCAGTGGCTATAGTTACAAAGAGTTGAAGAGTACATTAAGAAAAGCAGAGAACTGCATTGTAGGAAGAATGGGAAGAGCTTCAGATACCGGCTAATCCTACCTACCAATTCATCACCCTCATTGGAGACTAAGGCTTAGGTAAAGGACTAGCCAAAACATTCATTGATTATTTGCTGTTTGTTGCTGAGATGTCACAATTCAGACCTCCTTAGGAATTGTCCATAGAGGAGGATTCTATCTCACTCAGGATTACACTCCTTTTCTGGAACATCCCAATCAAAGACTAGCCTCAGTTTCAGACATCTCCAAATGTTCATACAAGCTCTAGGATTCCCTTTGAGATAAGCCAAAGCCTTTGGTCCAGCTGCACCATAATTCAACTTCTTTCTCTACACAATCCTGCTTCTCTCTTTCCTCCCAGTAAGTGTTCCCAATAGCAGTCCCCCAAGAAATAGTCTGCGTAGAAATTCCCACCTCAGAGTTCATTTCCAAAGGAATCCAGTCCATAGCACACAGTGGGACCAATCTAACAGTGGTTTAATTGCCAACTTCAGAAACTAATGAATATTCTAAAGTGTCTGAATTTTTAATCACATTTTAAAGCTCAGGAGATTAAAGAAAATAATAAAGTGACTAATTTGAATTCCTAATCAATTACTCCTCAGCATTAAACTAAGAAATATAAATTCTCATATCATTGGAAGTTAGGCAAAGACTAGTTTCTGAATTCAGTCACTTATATTACACGAAGATTACTGAGTCTCTGCTATGTATCCCACATAGCGAAATGAACTAAGAATGTTGAGACAAATATGACAAAGGCCCTGTTATCAAGGAGCAGATATTTAATCAATTATTTGTAACAAAGTGTGACAATAAAGCAATTGAAGTATGTATCATATAAAGACATGGGACAAAGGAAAAATGATTTTTTCAGTTTTGGTGAATCCAAGGAATCTTCATATAGAAGATATTTTAGGTGTAACTACAAAAATCAGTAAAGAGTTAATAGGGTAGAAAAGAAAAGGGTGGGAAGAGTAATTCAGGCAACTATAATATCATGTACAAAGGCACGGAGACAGTAAGGACATACTGTGGATTAAAGAAGATGGCTTAGAATTGGAAGAAAAGAAAGAATTCTGAAACATCCAAATCCATATTTTAAAACTTTAAGAAGAACACTGGGTCCTTACATTTCAACTTTTGAAATTTATGCAATGCCATAAAAATAAAGTAATGAGCCCCACGATTAAGTAACTTGTTCACATTGGTGAAAAATCTAAAACAATAATTCAGGTCACATGTATTCAATATTTCAATTTAATGTTTTTCCAATACTTAAAGCATAAAAATTCTACCACAATTCTACTCCACTCTAGAGGAACGAGACATGTAATGGTGACTTGGTTGGGATTACAATAGCCAGTTGTAGTAATTTCTTTTCATGCCATTTTAATAGAGTTTTTAAGAAATTCTGCACTACCCCATTCAGCCTAAATTTTATCTTCTGTAGATTTCTTTCTAAATTATGTTACTTGTCAAAATTATGCCTTGGAGTGGTGCCTAGGTAGCCCAGTCTGTTAAGCATCTTTGTTTTGGCTCAGGTCATGATCTCAGGGTTATGCAAGTGAGCCTGGAGTGGCTCCAAGTTTAGCACTGAGTCTGCCTGGGATTCTCTTTTCCTCTTCCTCTTTCTTTGCGCCTCCCCCCACATGCAGACATTCACTCTCTCTGTCTCAAATAAATAAATCAATAAAATTAAAAAAAAAAAAAATTGTTCCTTTGATCATCTCTGACCCCAGAGATGTGTGCTCCTTTGGGTCTCGGAACTAAGTCTTCAATAGGAAGGCATTTGAGGGCCTGGTTTCAAATCCTTCTTAATAGAAGTAGAGTATAAATAGACCCAAGTCAATCATACTGAGTTTTTTAGGCCTCTTTTTTCTTATCCCCAACAATTCTGGTTACTTAGAGACATGAAGACCAAATGAGGAAATTTCTCAATTTACAGATTCTCAAAAGATAAGTGGATGAGGCAGGTAGAGGCAGGTGTCCACAGAACTCTGTCCTCTGACCTCCCACAAATAGAGTCAATACACATACACAGTCATGGTTAAAAACTAAAGTGCTGGCTGTATAAACTAACTGTAACATATATAAACTCTCAGAGAGGTTTGTGATGAAAATAGAGGAGAACAAAGAACAGTTAGTAAGGAAAAAAAAAATAATCCAATAGCAAGAGATGCCTGGGTTATACCAAAGAGCTATAAAGCCTTCTATTAAATGAGTTAAAATTAATAATATTTGGAAGATTTTATTGCAAAATTTAAGTATATTGAAAAGTTTATAATAGAGTTTGTAGTGGTATTATTGACTGATCCACTCGTTTTGAAATTGTTATATCTGAGTTACATATAAAAATGCATCATTGCCTTTAAATGAGAGAGCTTCAAAAAGAGACTCACTAGGATTACCTTGGTGGCTCAGCCAGAAGGTCAGCTAAGTCATGGCCTTTGGCTCAGATCAGGATCCCAGGGTCCTAGATGAGTTTCACATCAGGCTACTTGCTCAGTATGGAGCCTGCTTCTCCCTCTGCCTGCTGCTCTCCATGCTTGTGCTCTCTCTCTCTCACAAATAAATAAATAAAACCCTTTTTTTAAAAAAAGAGAGGCTCACTGAAAAAGAGTCAAGTTACTATCTTTTTTACGGAGATAAGTGATATATTTATGTCAAGTGAATTATCAAATATCTCAGAACAAGTGGAAAATCCCAAGGAATCTATTACAAATTAGCCGTTCTAATGAGATGAACACTAGATAGCACAATCAATATTTTCATATATGATATCAGATAGTTTCATAACACACAATTGTTACAATAATTAAACCAATGAAAATATTAACAGAAATTACACTCAGTATTGGGCACATTTATAAAAGTATGTATTAGTTACAGTATAATTATAACTATAATTAATGCATAAAATGAGAAGGATTTGAGTTTTCTTTACAGAGTGCTGGCTGACAACCATTCAAGGTGAGTTGAGACACATAAAGTAAATATTTAGATAAAAATGTGTGTTTATGTATATGGCATTCCTATATCAGAAAATCTAATGAGATCCAGTTTGCTGAAAGAAAAGGAAGAGAAGGGAAGAGGAAAGGAGTCACATAAATGATAATGGATCTAAAATGATATAGTAATTTTTAATTCAGTAAGAGTTCTAAGTTGATCACCAGTATTTAACATATATCTGTCAACTAGCATTGTTAAAAATACACATGGTTTACTGTGATCTAGGAATGAGAATATTATCATGCTTTTCATTAAACTCTAAGAGAATTTAATTCTGACTCTATTATATTGATTAATAATTAACATATGGAAGTTTTATTCAATTCTGATAAAAATTTTAGTTAAAAATTTAAGATAGTTAGTCACTCCAAGTTAAGTAAAAGGTTCAGGCTGTATTTTTATTTAATGTAATGAAGTTTAAAATACCAGTATTGAGTATCTGCAATTTTTTTTTGTAATTTTTAAAGAAAGAATTTTTAAATCTTTTTTAAGATTTTCATGATTCACAGTATTTTCATGTAAATCATTTCATGACTCACAGTCACGCTGGCTTCAAAATGATCAGATAGCAAGAGATTGTTAACAAAGACTTGTGAAAAATAGGTGGAAAATTGTTCATGTTAATTGTTTTGCCTATATTCCATCACAAACTGGGAATGCAAGAAGAGGGTAAAACACATAAATTTTACCATTACAAATAATTTAGGCAATAGTTACATAAACAAGAATGTTGAAAATGATATGTTCTATAATGTCCTGCACAAAGACTAATAACATTTAAAAAAAAAAAAAAAAAGCACATTGATATCCTCAAGTGTTATATTCCTCCACACCATTAAAGGAATCAGATGTTAATGGGGAGATGGGCTGTATGTTCTAAGTGTGTGTGTGTGTGTGTGTGTGTTGCAAGCATGTGCGTGCATGTGAGAAAGATAAAAACAGATATGCTAAAAGCTAATTATACATAAGCTATTTGTGCAGTTATTAAAAGAATATTTAAGCCAAATAGAAACTGGGAAAGTAGAATACAGAACTACATCTATAAATAAAAATTATATAGAAATCATGTTAAAATGTATTTTTTTTAAATGACATGATAGGATGTATGTAAATGCCTGCTTTGTGGAGACAGTGGATGAAGAAAATGAAAAGCAATCCAAAAGTATCTTGTAGCTTTGCAAAAATTTCTAAGTTGTTTTCAGAAATAAAGTAGACTTCATCAAAGAAAAAAAGAATGGAAAACCCCCAATTTTGGTAAAATGGCAAAGGCTGATAAGCTTTGACATGACAGGATATGAAAAATTATGGACCAGGTAGAAGGGAGCTAAAGGAAAGGGCTCTAATCCTCTCAAACTACCTCAGTTCAGAAACTGCCTCACATACAGCTAGATCTATTAGGGGAAGAGAAATAGACTCAGATGCACAATGATTTCAATGATATTAGAAGAATTCTGCCAATGGTAAGGCAGGCAATTAAAAATTGCATGAAAGTTGATGCAGTTGAAGCCTAAAGAAAGTTTCAAATATTGCAAAAGAGTCACCAAAAGCAACTGATGATGTAGAGGAAGAAAATGAGATAAATGAAGAGGGAAAAGATAATGATAAATAAAATTATATAAAATAAAATACACACCAGTCTGTATGTGAATATCTTGGAACAGGATAAAGAGCACAAATGAAGTACTTTAGTTTTGAGATGCTATGTACCCACCTCATTAAATATACTTTCTTTTTTTAAATTTAAATTCAGTTAGCCAACATATAGTACATCCTTGATTTTAGATGTAGTGTTTAATAATTTATCAGTTGCATATATCACCCAGTTACCCCATCTCCCCACCCACTTCCCCTTCCTCAGCATTCAGTTTGTTCAGTTTGTGTCCCAGAGTCACGAGTCTCTCATGGTTTGTCTCCCTGATTTCTTCCCATTCAGTATTCCCTCCCTTCCCCTATGATCCTGTGCACTATTTCTTATATTTTGTATACGAGTGAAATCATATGATAATTGTCTTTTTCTGATTGACTTCTTTCACTTAACATAATACCCTCCAAGGGAGAAGAGCTGAGGTTGGAAGAAGGTGGTCAAAAGGCAAAAACTCATAGACCTCCAGTTATATGATGAATAAGTGCTAAAGATGGAATGCACAATGTAATGACTGTAGTTACCACTGCTCTATGATATACAGGAAAGTTAACAAAGCAAATCCTAGAAGTTCTCATTACAAGAAAAAGAACATTTTTTTCTTTTTTTCCCCATTTATTTTTATTATATCTTTATGAGATGCTGCCTATTAAATAAACTTATTGTGGCCATTATTTCACAATATATGTAGGTCAAACATTTATGCCGTATACTTGAAACTTACACAGGGATATATGTAAATTACAGCTCAAAAAAAAACCATGAGGAAAAGGGAGCAGGGGGTAGCCAAAGGTAAGAAGTTTCAGAACTTTCAGAACGTATAGGATGAGTGACATATTTTCCTTTGCTATTGTCAGATTGTATGATCACATTTTCATGAGCTCTAAACCAATGGGCCCATTTGAGTTTGAAGTTCTATTTACATGACCTGCTTTGTTTGCAGAAGCCTTTGAAATCACTTTAATTATTCCTTATAACTACCATCTCATTTAGCAAATTTATATTGCCTTAGCATATTCATGAAGAATATATTTCTTAGGCACAAATGTGATGGCAACCCTTCAGAAACTATATCACAGCATCCTTGTGTATATTAAACTCTTCTAATTAAAATCCATTGACCCACTGCTCTTAAAACCATGTCCAACTTGTACTCAAATAACTCAACATGGCTATTTTGATTCATTCAGGTTATCCACATAGAAGTCTTTCACATTTGCTCGTGATTAAGCTCCGTAAATGCAAAGGTAACACATACTAACTTCGATGTGACCAAAAGTGTATGATTAATTACCTTGAGGTTTATTCTCCAGCAAACGAACCGCAGATGAATCCATGGCAGTCAAGGCAGACCAGAGGGCACTTGACAGCTTAAAAGACATCAAAGTTGGCCAAATGATTGTTTTATATCAGAATGGTTAGTAAATCCACTGCTGGGGGCTTCATGGCTCTAAGACTTAGAGGCCAAGGCTACACCAGATGGCCAGCAATCAAATGACCTGGCACAGTTACCTGCAAATGGCTCCTGATGTACAATGTGGGACAAAAGATAGACTTTGTGAAACTCCCTGTTGAGAGCATCATGCAAAACTTCTGTGCATTGATAGATCCAAAATAAATAAATAAATGAATAAACAAACAAACCAACAGCAACACATGAAAGGTTTACTTTTAGTAATTGATTGCTTCAGGCAGCAGTTAGGATCCTGGAGTAGTGATCCCAAAGTGTTACGGTTGACCCATGACTATCAACATGTCCTTCCCCTAATGGAGAATAATAATGTACAATGCAAAATTTAAGCACCCTTTATAAATTATCAGCCTCCTCAGTGGATTCTGTTTAACATGGATTTTGACTGTATTATAATTCTCTGCATTCTGAGCCATCTTTTTGATTTTCAAAAGAAAATGTTTTATCCAACATGCACAGATGGATGGCCAATAGCTCCATGAGAAGAGCAATTCCTATACAAAATAACATAAGGGTTCGGCCATTTAATCTTATATGTGGACAAAGGGTTTAAATGATTACTTTTGCAGGTGTGGATTATTTACTTTGAAGATCATCCAAATCACAAATCTAAATCACTCAACACACCTCTGGGTATCTTTCAACAGTGTTCAAGTTTATACTCAAGGAACACAAACTGATCATGGTCTTAGACAAACATAAGGATGATGTAAAGGGATGATTTTTCAAAGGTCACCTAATGCATCCCAAAGCTATATATTAATGTATTATCCACTCCACAGCTTCTTTTCAATGCAAAAGACTATCAAGAATTACCTTCACTTTGAAAAAGAAGCAAAAGACTTTAAAGCAAAAAAAGCATTACAAAAACAAAATCAACTTAGAAGCACTTGCCTTTGGTCTAACACAGTTCTATAACAAACAAGAAAAACTGGTAAGAGCCATACATCTGCCTTAAAGGAACTTCAGAGTCTTATTGAACAACACTTATCAAACATGGCTTATTCACATACATAGAAAAAAAAAAAAACATAATACCCTCCATTTCCAACCATTTTAATGTAAATGGTAGGTATCTATCCTTTCTGATGGCTGAGTAATATTCCATGTATATATAAACCACATACATCTTCTTTATCCATTCATCTGTTGAAGGACATCTCAACTCCTTCCACAATTTGGCTAATGTGGACATTGCTGCTATGAATATCAGTGTGCAGGTGCCCCTACATTTCATTGTATCTCTATCTTTGGGGTAAATACCCAGTAATGCAATTGCTGGGTCATAAGGTATTCTATTTTTAACTTCTTGAGGAACCTCCATACTGTTTTCCACACTGTCTGTACCAGTTTGCATTCCCACCAACAGTGTAAGAGGGTTTCCCTTCCTCTACATCCTCACCAACATTTGTTGTTTCCTGTCTTGTTAATTTTAGCCATTCTAACTGGCATGAGATGGTGTCTTATTGACATTTTGATTTTTATTTCCCTGATGACAAGTGATGTTGGCCATTTGTATGCTTTCTTTGCAAAAATGTCTGTTTATGTCCTCTGCCCATTTTTGATTGGATTATTTTTGGGGGGGCTATTGAGTGTGATAAGTAATTTATAGATCTGAATACCAGCCCTTAATCTGATATGTCATTTGCAAATACCTTCTCCCATTCCATAGGTTGTCTTTTAGTTTTGTTGACTGTTTCCTTTGCTGTGCAGAAGTTTTTATCTTGATGAAGTCCCATTTTTTAGTTCATTTTTGCTTGTGTTTTCCTTGCCTTTAGAAACATGTCTTACCAGAAGTTGCTTCTGCCAAGGTTGAAGAGGTTGCTGCCTGTGTTCTCCTCTAGGATATTGATGGATTCCTGTCTCACATTTAGGTCTCTCATCCATTTTGAGTTTATCTTTGTGTATGGTATAAGAGAATGGTTCAGGTCCATTCTTCTGCATGTGGCTGTCCCATTTTCCCAGCATCATTTATTGAAAAGACTTTCTTTTTTCATTGGATGTTCTTTCCTGCTTTGTCGAAGATTAGTTGACCATAGGCTTTCAAAATGGAATTATGGTTGCAGTATAGTTGCTATAGGAACTGAAGATGCTTTAGATTGTGTGACCAGAGGATAGAAAACAACCATGCTTCATGAACATTTTGTATATCATTCAGCATTTAAAAAATCAAAAGGTGTTCTTTTTTCCTCATTTGGTGTGCTTTTTCTTGGTTAACACGACATGTAAAATGTTTTCTGATTTTTATAAAATGCTGCAGATGTCCTAGACAGTAAATTCTCTCATGTGATTTTTAAAAGCTACAAGATTATTGAAAACATATTTAGAATTTTGATAAATTAAAGAGAAAATTACCTTGATGTTTTTATAGCTTTTATCAGGTAACATTGCCCTTTGAACAAATTACGTATAATTATGCCCCAGTGTGCATTCATTAAGTTTAGAGGCATTCTGTATACAGAGAATTTGAATTTTATTTTCATTCTTAGTTTTGGAATGGGGTTCATCTGGCATGATAATTTATTTTATTTAGTTAGTTAAGTGCAGAGTTTTATAACTAAAATGATAGACCTACTTTAGCAAATGAAGAGCCCATTTAGCTATTAAAATTCCTATTAAAAACCTGTATTCAAAACAATATGTACAATGCCAATTTTGTACATAAGGAATATTGACATGTTTTTGAAGCAAAAAAAAAATGGAGTTTCATTAAAAATATCAGCATGTTTTTATGCCAATATAAGAGGCTGAGGGATAAGAGAAAAAGGAAAATTTAAAAGAAAAAAGGAAAATAAATCAATGGCTTAAGTCCTTAAGATATAGAAGGATACATGACCAAGCAGATTGTTGGATTAGCGTTGTGGATTTACAGGTAATTTTCTGGTTTTCCTTTTTTCTAAGCTTTTCTTTATTATAGTAATAGTGTCTTTGCAAATATAAGAGAAAAAATTAAAGCAATGTATTTTTAACTCTTTACAAGTAGCTCCAAGCTTAAGACATAAATGTTTATTTAGACCAGAGCAATAGCAGTGCGAAAGATCTTCGGAAATTCAAACAGTAGGAAAGTAGATGATTGAGATTACCTCTGCGATTGATTTTACTCAGCAAATAAGATTTTTCATTAGTTTTTAAGAAACAAAGTAAAAAAGAAAAAAGAAACCAAGTGATTTTCCTTTATTGTTATATCATATGTGTATATCTTGCTCTCTTTCCTCCAAAGTACTCTCATAAAACATGTGCTTTTGACACCAAAGCTTAAAATCACTTTCCTTTCTAATTCTGAAAAGAAGACAGTGAAGGAGGTCCCTCCTAACTACCTCCCGCCACCCACATTGGAGTGTTGAAAGTATTTCCCTATGTACCAAATAACCCCAGCAGGAAAGAAACAAGATCCTATACTCAGTGTGTATCCTTGGACATTTCTGACGAGTAGAAAGAAATTTCAATACCAGCAGAGTGTTTCCACAAACTGACTACATACAAACATTTTTGCTCAGGAACAAAGCTACACCCCTCCTGAAGGGTCTCCTTTGCCAGTTACTTTGTTCAACGCAATTTGTTCTTGAGAAAATATTTTCCCTGTAATTCTATCCAGCCAGTGGATCCTTAAACACTCTGTCTTCTAGGTGTGGGGTGTTAAAGTTAAACCATCTGCCCTTCCAGAATATTTTGTATAATTATGTTATGGGTCAGAAAAAAATAACTTTTTCTTATTTGTACCATTTTTCTGTTGTTCACTGCTTCTCAGGAGTAGATATGTCCATTGCCCATTGGCCCATCAGGCATCAACTTGATCTTCACTCTCAGTTACTACTCCATACTTAGAGAGTGCAAACTTCTATTTCACATGTGCTTTCTAAGTAAGTTATCATAATACCCACAGGGCAGCTGCATAGTTTCAGTTATTAATAATAATGTCCTGAGTGAGAAGGAATTTACTTTTTGAAGTTAGATTATTTACGTTCTCAGTTGCTACCCACACATTTTTGGGGGGTTCGGTTTTGGGGCATGTTTTATTATTATTTTTTCTTGAGTTTAAATTGTCTAAAATGTGAAGCTCAGCAGTTTCAGAAGTCATATTTAATACCCATAATTCAAAGATGAAAAACATTTATGTCCTCACAAAACAATATTCTTACCAAAGTATATTTCATCTGGTCTAAATGTGTTTATACTACATTAATCCTTATCAAAACCACATTGTCTTGAGTGTCACTTACTATTCTTTTCAGCTCACCCTTCCCCTTCTTTCATTATTAGCACTTTTTAAAGAAGTGTATAGCCTTATAACTGATGTTCTCTGTTTGCTATGTATTTTTTAACTAACAAAGCAAACAAAGTTTCTGGAACAGCTCCTCTCACCACTATCGACCTCACGCCAAGCCCAGAGAATGTTCTCAGGGAGGAGGCAGCCACTCCTTCCCCTGGGAAACACTAAACTAAAGATATGAATAAACTGAGGGAACTTTAGTCCACTGAGACAACAAATATCTGTGAATCATTTATTTCTTTGCTGATTCTATTTCGCCTCTTACTGTCATTCCTATAAAATAAGAAAGTCATTATGGTTCCACAGATCCAAATCGATAGGAACAAAGTTAGGTATTATGATCAAGTATAAGTGGTCCAAAACAGAAAATTCAAATGAGTTGTCAGGTAGTGCAAGAATGTGGTATCCCCTTGAGTAAGATCCGTGGATTGATACAGCTTTTGGTTCCCAAACACAAATTACTTCCTTTACCAAGAGTTGGTATCTGAAAGATTGACACATGTGACATCTGTCTAATAAGAAAGAATGTTTCTTTATGTCTAAGAAGTGTTCTTCCCATATAAAATTAAACTTGGACACAGCTGAACAGAGGCAAAGAGAGGTCAGGAATTATTTAAGATGAGAAAAAGTGAAGCAAAACAAAATATAACATAACAAATGTATAAATAGAATAATAAATGAATAACGAAAATGTGATTTCCAACAAGGATATGGTCCATTACATCAAATGAATTTCTTACAGTGTATCACAGAATTCCAATTAAATTGTGAACCATTCCTCAATTTAAAAACAAATATTTGCATTTTCACCATGGCCCACAAGATAAAGTAAAATATATATCCCTTCATAAAATATATAAGACCCTTCATTATCTCCTCTCATTCTGGTTTTTCTAATCCCTCCATACTGTGTTACAGTCATATCAAATGATTAGTTAATCTCCAAAAATATCATTCATTTCAAAACAGTGTGCCTTCTATCTAGAATGCTTTTGCCATTTATCTCCTTGTATTTCTTTTATATTTCCTAGCCTGATATACGTAATATAAAGACTATGTAAATGTTCCTTCCAGTGCAAGTTCCTTCTCTTTTTAAAACTTTTATTTTATTTTTTCAGTGTTCCAAGATTCATTGTTTATGCACCACACCCAGTGCTCCATGCAATACGTACCCTCCTTAGTATCCACTACCAGGCTCTGAGGTCTCTGCAAGTTCCTTCCTATATATTCCTGTAACATATCTTACATATCTTTATTACAGTCTTTGCCACATTACCATATAACTATCAACATGTCGATGACATCGCCTAATCTATGTAAGGCTGGAGATCATATTTTGTTCATTTTAGTTTTTGTAATATTGTACGCCATATTGAAAACAAATTTTTTGTTGTTGTTGATATGTTTAAGAGATAACAATGATTGAAGGACCTCTGTTTGGATACTTTTCTCATAGTCAGTTTGTCCATAAGAACTATTCTAATTATTCAAAACTCATTGGTAAGGGGAAACCGTCTTAAAGCTTTCTTCTGATTAAGACTTACAATTTTCCTACAAAGAATACTTCTTGACATCAACTCATTTCTGATGTAGCTGTCAAGTCCCAAATTTTTCAAATATATATATATATTCCTATTAGTGATCAAAGCAAATATGTTTCCTCAGGAAACAGTACTTTATATATCACATAGCAATTTTTATACTAGATACTATGAAGATACTGGAGTGCTTACTAAGTCATTAATAAACCACTTATGAAATAATAATACTTAGAACTATTGGTGTTGCAACTGATTCAACGGTACGATTTTCATAACATTTTGTCAGATATAACAATTATCTTCTCTTTATCAGACGAAAATACTCAGATTTGAAAACATAGGTCCACAGAGAAATCTACGTATAAATGTTTATAACAGCTGTTTTCGTAATTTTCAGAAAATGGAAAAATGAAGATGACCTTCAAAAACAAATGGATAAACAAGCTGTGGTACATTTATACAACGGGATACTGTCTAGTGATAAAAAGTAATGAGCCATCAAGTCACGCCTTGATGGATAAATTTTTAAAGCATGCGGCTAAGATAAAGAAGCCAGTCTGAAAAAAATGACCTAATACATGATTCCACTTATATGATTCTCTGGAAAAGGCAAAATTATAGAGATAGTAAACAGAGCAGTGGTTCTCAGGGATTGAGGGCAGGGCATTGAAAAGGGGATTTCTTTATAGTGCTCTGTAACTATTTGGAATGGTACTATAATGGTAGATACATGATTAGAATGATCCACAGTGACTTCCTTCCAAAGATAACGATATGAAAAGATAGAAAATAACTACACCCAGGTGACCAAAGTTAAAATCAATAGAGATAAACCCTATTGGTAGTATATACCCTTGATATGATGTGATGAGAATGGCATTTTACCCCTGTGATTTTTCTCCCCGAATACATAACCCTATATAACCATGACAGAAAAAAGACAAATCCCAGTTGAGGGATATTTTGCAAAATAACTGACTCGCACTCCTCAAAAACGAAGTCAAAAACAAAGAAAGTCTGAGAAAATTTCACAACCAAAAGTAGCCTAAGGAGAAAAGATGATTAAATGGAATGTACTGTTCAGAATAGCCTCCTGAAACACAAAAAAAGGACAATAGGGAAAAACAAGGGAAACCTGAAAAAAGTGCGGTCTTTTGTTTATAATAAGTTATCAATATTGCAAAATAATATTACACTAGAGAATCTCTTATTAACCTGCACTTTCTCATTCTCTCTCTCTCCGATATAAACACACACATATAGAGCATACACACACTAGTGACTCATACAATGCACAGAAACTGACAAACTATGGCATTGTTATTGTCTACCTTCCATTACTCCATTCTTAACTGCATTTCAGAGAAGACATAACTGAGAAAAATTTGGGGTATTTATCTACCATCCACGATAAAGGTTACCTCTAAACTACTATGCTTCCAAATGTTTGAGTCTTAAGTTAGAAAGACAAAAAATCAAAATCGTTTTTATTCTTTTATATATTTTGTTTCTGATGAATCTTTTCAATTGATTGGGATTTTGTATGATTTTAAAAAAGCATGTATCGCAATCAGAAGGAAATTTTTTAATATTTCCATCCTTCACAGAAATGGGTTTGAATATTACTTATCTTTCTAAATCTGCCCCCCTGGAAATAACTATTTACACCTATATTGTCTTAATGCATGCAGGAAAGGTTTCTAGGAAAAACATGAAGTCACAAGATTACTTTTAGTGCCTTCAATCAAAAACTTTAGACCAACAAACCAGTTAGCAGATAATGAGCATAACGTTAAGCATCCAGTTTCTGTAAAAGCTAATTCTTTGAGATTCATCTGTTGTTATCCCATGTGTACATTTCAGAACCCATGCAATGCATAGAGTAAGCTGGTAGAGGCCATGTGTTATATTAAAGCTCAGGGAATGTGCGTGTTTCAAAACAATTGAGTGTGGCCTTAAAAAGCTAGTAAAATCAGTATGCCACCACTAGTGAGGAAACAAAACTGTGGCTGCGTAAAATTAAGCTTTTGGCTCAATTTTCCTAAAAAGCAGGCTAAGAGAACCTGGGTGGTTCAGTTATTTAAGCAACTGCCTTCGGCTCAGGTCATGATCCTGGAGTCCTGGGATCGAGTCCCACATCAGGCTCCCAGCTCCATGGGGAGTCTGCTTCTCCCTCTGACCTTCTCCCCTCTCATGTGTTCTCTCCCTCTCTCTCAAACAAATAGATAATGTTTTTTTTAAGTGAGCTAAAATATTATTGAATTGGAGAACACTTAATTTGGTGCTGAGCTTCCATTATGGTAGAACAGATAGAACTCATGATACTTTAATGTATCTAAACCTGTATTCAAGTAAAACAGAAGAAATAAATAATTCAATGAATTGTGCAATAATATTTGGAGTACCATTCAAATCTGTAACTAGATAGGCATTTTTAAGATCAAATTATGTACATACACATATGCGTATGTATATGTGAGAGAGAGAGAGACAGATAGGGACAGAAGGAAATAGAGCTGGAATATTTAAACGCAATCTCAATAGAGCTCTCTACTTCACAAAGTAAACTGCAGAATTCAGAAATTATTTTTCAAATAACTTTTTTTTTAAGTTTATTTATTTATTTGACAGAGAAAGATCACAAATAGGCAGAGAGGCAGGCAGAGAGACAGAAGCAGGTTCCCCGCTGAGCAGAGAGCCTGATGCATGGCTCTATCCCGGGACCCCGAGATCACAACCCCAGCCGAAGGCAGCGGCTTAAACCACTGAGCCACCCAGGCACCCCTCAAATAACTTTTCTAAAGCGTTTATTACCCTGTTTATTTTTGTTATTAATAAAAGGAATTCAGAAGTCTTAGGTTTAACTGGCAAATGCAAAGATGCACCAGAATAATAGATTATCTTTGATATTTGGCTCCTTTTCAACTGACAAGCTGTGGAAGTATTTTTGTAATCAAATATATGCAAGGATGATGTCATCGTCATAATTTAAAATTATGTGAAGAAGTGTTTATTATCACATTTCTCATATGAAAAACACTCTGGGTCAAATTGGAAAGCATTTAAAAATTTTGCTTCAGTTTCTTGATATGCTGAGAGCCAATACGACAGCTCTGGTCTTTGATAGTTGATTAGAGAAAGGGATAACAGTTCATCATTTTCTATCCTTTAATCTATCAAAGTTTCAAGAGCAACGTAGAATTGTTGGCTTATTTGGTATTTGTATACTAACAAATAATTAAGATAAAGGAAGATCACACTGAAAAAGCCACGATGCAGATAAAATTTTAAATGACTTATCAAATCATTGGCAATGCAATTAAAACTGTATATTATTAAAAATTAAATTGAGTGATTTATATTATGGTAAAATTATTACAAATCTCTATGCGTGACAATTTTCTCTGTTCTTTATTGATCTTATTTTTTAGACCTTATTGATTAAACATTGATGTAGTAATTCTGATCAGTCAGATATGGTCCCCTGGCTTTCAGCACTATGTGCATTTCTGTGAAGTAGACACCATTAGCCAATTTTTACAGATAGCAAAGTGGATCTCGAGATCAGGTAAAACTCATCCCAGTACACACAGAGAGAAGTGGTAGAGCCAACATTGATGACCGGTTAGTTTGGCTCCAGATTCATGTTCTTAACTATTTTTTTACCTCTTTTTATTTGTCAATTATACTTCAATAAAGCATGTTTAACTAGTATGTTAAACTGTTTCAATTCACTTAGACCCTTACTGATGTTGTAAATAAGATAGAATCATGTCATCAAAACAGAATATTATCTCTCCATGTTAAATAACAACTATAGGATAGAATACTTAAAGTATTACTCGGCATTAATGCTTAATTTTGAAAATACACAATGCAGAAATTATTTAAAAAATTTCTACTACACAGAACATGTTAAGTTGTGTTTGAACTGAAAACATCAAATTGTTTATCATGTTGTCATTTTTTCCTTGTGGTTTTGAGCTTAAAAACTGTCATTTAGTAATAACTTACTCTTACTAATATTAAGTAATTGTATGTAGCTAAATGAATACTTGTTCTTGCCTGTGGAATTATGGTATCATTATAAATTTGGGATCCAAGGTCAGTAGTTATACCTTAAGTTCAGTGGGCAATCTCTTTTATAAGAAAACCAGTGACTGACTAATTATCTTTAAATATTTATAATTATTTTAGCAGATAAGTAAATAAATATGTAAAGTCATAATGACAAAGCTTCACTCCATCCTCCTTGGTATGGAGAGATGTGAAGATAATTTTTTTTCATAAACTATTTTGATTTTGTCCCAACAAAGTTAATAGAGGGAGAAAATTTTCCAATAATTTATTATCTTTCATTTTTACCTTTCAAAAATTCCTAATGGTGAATTTATTAATCAGCACTATTATATAAATATTTTAGACATATATGCTGCATTTGCAAACTAATAAAATTATAATGACATTATTGAATGGTGGTATTAAAAAGTATGCATTTTAACTTTTCATAACTTACCATTTCAAAAATGTATTTTCCTGAGCAAAATTTCTGAAAATGTGACATCTGTTCCCCTGAGTAGAGTAATATCATTATAGAATTTCTAAAATTACTGAATATTGTAGATAATCACTGCCTTTTTCTAATAACCTGACAGACTCTTCACAAAACATTTGATCATAACACCAGATGAAAAAATTAGCTCTCTAATTCTATCTTCTTTGCAGAATGTGGTTGTAGGAAGAGGTTATTTTGGAAGGTTGGGGCAAAAGGAAATAAGTTTAGGCATATTATACTTGATGTCCAGATGAAAAACATCCAGAAAAGATGGGAGTCACATAATTGGGATTCACAAACATAGTAGAGACTGAATAAGTGAAGTTCTTTTTACTCCAGAGTATGCAGGAAAACTATAACCTGGGTTAAATTATATTGGGTGTTTCTGTTTTTTGTTTCTTTTTTTTTTTTTTTTAACTTTGGGGGATCCACACTGCTGTGCCTGTTGTCACAGAGTCAGTGTGACAACAGAATTTTTTTGTTTGTTTTATCTTTTTATTTTTTAATCTCTTCTATCAGTATCAAATTTAACTCTTAAAAAAGAACCAATTGAGGGGCTCCTGCATGGTTCAGTCAGTTAAGCATCTGCCTCAGCTCAGGTCATGATCCAAGGTTTCTGAGATATCCACTTGGGGATCCCTGCTCAGTGAGGAGCCTCCTTCTCCCTCTCCCTCTGCCACTCCCCTGCTTGTGAGCACGTTCTCTTTCTGTCAAATAAAATAAATAAAATCTTTTAAAGAAAAAAACCATTTGAGGTTAGAGGTGGGGAAAGGATGAAGGGGTAGAGCACAGAGGATTTTGAGGGCAGTGAAAATACTCTGTATGATACCATGATGATGAATACCCCTCATTGTACATTTGTCCTAGCCCACACAATGTACAACACCAACAGTGAATTGTAACATGAACTATGCACTTTGGGTGATTATGCTGTGTCAATGTAGTTTATCATTTGTAACAAATGTATCACTCATGTGGGGGATGTTAATAACAGAGTCTATGCAAGTGGGGCAAGGGCTACCCATGAAATTTCTGCCCCTTCCTATCCATTTTGCTGTGAACCTTACTGCTTTAAAAAAAAAAAAAGTCTCAATATTATTAAATGTTAAAAAAAAAAAAAAAGGAGAGAGCGAATATCTTCAGATGTCTTTCAAACGGAATAAGCCAATAAAAGACAGTGTCTTTTGTCCAACTTGTAAGCAATCTCTGTGTCCACTCCTATTTGGATGCCACTGTGTAAGATTCAATTAATCCTGACCATCAGAGGTAAGCAGGTTCTATTAAAGAGGCACCAGTAACTTAGGCATTTCTACCTGACTTTACCTCTTCCTTTCGTGACAACTTTGAAATCTCTAATCATTATTCTTGGGGTGCCTGGGTGGCTCAGTGGGTTAAGCACCTACCCTCGGCTCAGTTCATGATCCCAGGATCCTGGGACCAAGCCCCCACAGGGCTCCCTGCTCCACAGTAAGCCTGCTTCTCTCTCTGCCTGCCACCTCCCCTACCTGTGAGCTCACTCACTCTCTCTATAATAAATAGATAATAAATAATAAATAATAAAAATAATAAATAATAAATAGATATTATAATAAAATATATGTAATAAAAATAATAAATAAATAAATAACAAATAGATAAATCTTTTTTAAAAATCATTATTCTTGAAACATTTGAAAAAACTAACTTCTCACAAATGTTTTCATATATTCCAGTTTGAGAACAGACTAGTCTATATTCTATGTTTCACAGCATTCACTCCACAATCTATCTAATTTCCTATAAATTTGAAATTGAAGAATACTTTTTGGAAGCCAGCAGAAACCAGGGAGTTTCATGCTAAATATTCCAAACAAATAAAGGGTGAATATGTCTGACTCTTTGTTTTGCTATTTGTACTGTAATGTAACAATGATATTGGAGCCAAACAATAGGAACTTTCTTTCAAAAGTTTCCTTTCTTTGCTTGAATTTTTCAAACTCTTTAACAAATTCTTTAGTTTCTTATTATAATACCAAAAATAGCAGCCAAGTTGTTCTTAAGCAAATGCTCAGTTTAAGGACTGTGTCCAATTATTTTCTTTTAAACTTCTGACCTGGTGAAGGAAATAGGGCCTCTTTCCAATAGGAGAGTTTACTTTTTTTTGTCATTTTTAGGTGGGAGAGCACTGGGAAAAGGAATAAAAACAGGCTTCATCTCATTTGTCTCTTTCCATGGGCATAAGGCCAGAGAGTCAGCATGCCTCCAAGTTAAAAAGAGCTGAGAGTGTTATAAAACATATTTCCACCTTTCTGCCCTTTTTGGGTTGAAAACAGGGTGGATTGTCTGTCTCAGCAGCTCCCAAAGTTAGTCATGAAAAATATGGGAGGGCTCAGAAAATCCTTACTATCTAGAATGACATTCTTAGCTACGGGATTGAAAGCTACATTAGAAAAAGGCAAGATTTAATAACCTAAAATACCAAACTTCATGGAAATATTGTTTTGGGAAAGGTAAGGGGATAAAATAGGACTTCACAGATTTTAAGCATACTCCAAAGCATACCGCAGGGGCTCTGGACACACCTCCTCCACACTGACAGTTTCTAAAATGAACTTTTTCACCAGCCCTAATGGCAGATTCAATGGACTGTATCACTCAATTAAAGATAATTCCATTTGCTTGGTTTTGTTTCACCAAAAGCCAAATTGACCTTTGCCTGTGTAAGTAAATTGCAAGGGCATCTAGTCCTCAGGAACTCATCAATACCTACAGGAGATACGTCTTCCTTATATAGCAATTCAATAGAAAATAAGACCCATTTTTTGCTATATTCTGTACCTTACCAATTTCATAGTCATTTCAGTCTCTGTGGAATTAATTTCTTTATGCCATGATACAATAAAAAAGAGATAATAAATTATGACTTTTCAAATTAGGAAATCAAGAAATAGAGTTAAGATTTCCAAATCAGAATGACTTTCCTAGTGCCAATACTGGTCTATGCCAAAATGTAACGGGATCATAAGACAGAGACAGGAGTATGATAAAAGTGAATTTTAAGGTATCTAAAAGTAAAGGAGAATAAAATATTCTCAAATGAGTTGGGATTCAAAATGTAATGTATTGACACTAAATGCTCTCATCTCATCTCACATAAAAATGTTATATGTTTAAAAGTTTTAATGCCTCCATCATTCCCTCCCATATATTCTAGTCCTTTTTCTTTTTTACCATAAATCACATAATATTCTTTCAATAACTTATTCTATTATCCTTTCTCAGATGTCTTATTCTTCTCTCTTATTTCATGGTTATATATCTTTCCAACCTGAGTCATTTCCTAACCTCGCTTTAGAATTGCCTCCGGCTAAAATTAGTTTAGCTTTGTCTAACCTCAGATCAGGTAAATTAAACCTGCTGGGGAAGGTCCACCAATACCACCAAGCATGAGCAGAAATTTAATTTGGGCAAAATAGCAGAAAATACTGAAGCCTAATTTATCAAATAACACAATTTAAGGTCAAAATGTTTCTTGGTGTTAGCACAATCCTAGAATTATAAATTTCTTTCTTCATTTTCCAGTTTTTAATGTTCAAAGCATAAAACAGTAGTATAAAGAATGACCTTTTCAAACTTTTCTTCTAAAGCATCTCTGACAAACCTTCCCAAATGGTCAGAAATTGAATGATTTTTCAACACTGACTTTTAGCTGTGAACCTCCAAAAGTTCCAGGCAAGCCAGGAGAAAGTTTGTCACTCTAGTTTGTATGTGTGTGCATGTGTGCATGTTTGTGTATATGTGTGTGTGTGTGTATGTTCAGTTGAGGAGGATGGTTGGGATATTTTGGGTGGGTTTTGAAAGAATATAGTTTGAAGTGGCATATGAAAAATAGGAAATTTTTTAACAATGAAAAATATTTAAAGACCCAGGTTAGCTTTAAAAGCCATGCAACCTTGCATTCTTTACTGAATCTGTGGCCAGTTTAATATAAAGTCATGGTTGATTTGTAGTGACGAAAATTCTCCCTTTCAATCCCTGGACTTCAGATAAAAGCGGTGTGTCCCATTCAACATGTAGCTTTCAACACCCTGTCAGCACACTACAACTTGCCTTGGCAAATTTAAGGAATTACTATTCATACATCCCAACTCTAATAAAATATAGACTACTAAACTGTTGAGATATATATTTATAGCTAGACATCTATATACAAATATATAACATAACATGTATTTGTTTATTTTATTGTGAAATATAACACGTATGAAAAGTACACAAATTATAAATACACCAATCAAAGGATTATCTTAATTTTGCCACTGTCAGCCTGGCCAAGAAGTCATCAGTACCTTGGAAGCTTACCTCATTTTTACTCCCAAATACCCCCTTTTCTCAGAAGTAAACCACTGTCCTGATTTCAATAATAATTGCTTGTGTGCTTTATTCTCATCTTTATCCATCAAGTGTAGATCCTATCTATCTCTAAACACTACTGTTGTACATTACCAGTCTTTTCAGCTTCTATAAATAGTATCGAACACTATGTATTTTTTGTGTATCTGGCATCTTTTGCTCAATTTTATGCCTGTGATGTTTATCATGATGCTATGTGCTGTGGTTCATTCATTACCACACAGAATTCCATTATATAACTACAACAAAATTTATGTAACCATTTCAATGACAATGAACACTTGGATTGTTTCCAGTTTGCAGCTGACAGAAAAAAAAATCGGCACTGAATATCATTTTAATGTCTTTTGCTACCCACGTGGACATTTTTCTGTTGTGCTATACTTACTAATAAAATTATTAGATTATAGATATGACTAACTTGCATTTTTAGTAGATGATATCAAACCATTTTCCAAAATAGTTCTGAAAATTTATATTCCAACCACCAGTGTAGGAGTCATCATAGTTTTACATTGTTTCCCACTTTTGGTATCGTCAGTCTTCTTCACACTGGCCATTTCCTGATTATTCTTTTTCAAATACTTCATTTTAACAGTATCTTTTGTGGAGTGCCTGTTCAAGTCTTCTGTACATTTCCTTAGTAGGTTGTCTGTATATTTTTTTTACACTTTGTAGGAATCCTTTATATGAATCTTTCCTTAGTTACATATGTTTCAAATATCATCTCCCACACTTCAGGATTTTGAAAAAGAGAAGTTGAGTACAGTTAGCTTTGCCTATCATTTCCTCTATGGTTAGTTCTTTTCTGTCACTTGTAGAGAAAATATTACCTTATCTTAAAGACATGAACATGTTTTCCACTACCACCTTATAGAAATCATTTGAACTTTCAATCTACCTGAAATTGATTTTTGCATATGAAATGATGTAGAGGTTACATTTTACTTTTTAAATCATGAATTTTACAATTTTCCACAGATCATTTGTTGAAAACACTACCCTTCCCCTCTTTATCAAACATCAACTGTCTAAATATTTATGGGTCTGTATATGAAATCAATATTGTCTTATGTTCCTTTATCAGTCTTGTCTGGAAACAGGGCCACACTGCCTATATTACTGTAGCTTTAAAACAAATCTTGAAATCTGGTAAAGCAAGTTGTTCCACCTGCTTATTTTCCTTTCATAATTAAAAAAAAAAACAACTTGTTTTTGGAATTTGTATATAAATTTTAGCATTAGCTTACACAGTTCTAAGGACATGCACACAAACTCACATGCACATTCACACACACAAAGCAATTAAAATTGCTTTGAAACTATAGCTTAAGTTTGCGATAACTGACTTCCTTATAGGACTGATTACTCAAAACTATAAATAAGGTAGATCTTTCCATCTGGCTAGGTTTTTATTTAATTATCTCTATAATTCTATAGTAACTTATTAAAATAAATTTTTCTATAAGAAGATATTGGATACTTCTGGTTAGGATAATTCGTAAGTATGTCATATTTTATGGTGTTAGGTGACATTTACATTTCATTTTCTATTTGCTGCAGTTTATACAAATATAGCTGATTTTTGTATATTGACTTAGTATACATCAGCCTTATAAAATTGCTATTAACTCTAATAAGTTATTCATATGTTTCCTTGGTTTTTCTATATGCATAATTAAATTTTCTAAATATTCACATAATTTTCACCTTTCTAATACCTATTATTTTAATCTCATTGACATACCTTGATATATAATTACTGAAATACTTGGACTTAGATTTATGGTATTATAGTTTCCTTTCCGTTTGTCCTATCTCATGTATTTCTTTCTTTCCTTTCTTGCATTCATGTGTGCTTTCTGATCTCTGTTACCTTTAGGACTATGATCCATTTGGAGTTAATATTTGCATATCATGTGAAATAAGGATTGAGACCTATTTTGTATAAAAAAAATTGTTTAGAACCATCTGTTGAAAAGACCACACTTTCTCCATTGATTTAATGTGGCACTTTGCTCTAAAATCAATGACCAGGTAAGCCATGTCTATTATTTACTATCTGTTTAATTCATCTGTATTTATGTTTTATATTGGTTAGTGTGGATTTATAGTAAGTCTTAAGATCAGGTAGTAAAAGTTCCCCAAATATATTAATCACTTTCAAAAGTGTTTTATTTTTTCTAAGAGAGTTTGCCATTTCATGTATATTTTAATCAGCTTTTCAACTTCTTTAGGAAACTTACTAAGGTTTTGATTGAGGTCACATGAATATATACATCAATTAGGAAAGAACTGCCATTTTAGCAATATTGAGTCTTTCAATCCATGATCATGCACATCTCTTTACATATTTAGGTACACTTAACTTTCCATTTCTAGTGTTTTATAGTTTTCATAATATAGGCCTTTATTCCTAAGTAATATTTTGATGCTATCAGGAATAAAAAAATTTGTTATTTTCTCAGTTTTCATTGGTAGAACATAAAAATACAATTGACTTTTATGTATTGACCTTGTATCTTGGACCTTGCTACAATCTGTTAAGAGTTCTAATAGATTTATTCTGATTTCCTTTAGAGTCTTCCACATATTAGATTATGTCTTATGCCTTTATTTCTTTTCCTCACCTATAACACTGGATATAACCTCTGGAACGATATTAAAATGGTAAGAACAGACAGTCTTGTTTTGTTCCTGGCCTTAGTTAGAAAGTATTGTATCAGGGCACCTAGGTGGCTCAGTTGGTTAAGCAACTGCCTTTGGCTCAGGTCATGATCCTGGAGTCCTGGGATTGAGTCCCACATCCGGCTCCCAGCTCCATGGGGAGTCTGCTTCTCCCTCTGACCTCCCCTCTCATGCTCTCTCACTCTGTCTCTCTCTCTCTCAAATAAATAAAATCTTAAAAAAAAAAAAAAAGAAAGCATTGAATCTTTTGCAATGGAATATGAGGTTAACTGTAAGTATTTCATAGATGCTGTTTAATCAGGTGAAGAATTCTGCTTTTATTGTTAGTGTGTTCAGAGTTTATGTAATAAAACTTTCGAAATTTGTCATTATTTTTGCATCCATGGAAATAAACATACATTTTTCTTTCAGTCTACTAATATGGTAAATTACATTAATTGATTTTTACATGTTTAGCCAAACTTCGCATTTTTTAAATAAATTCCACTTGGTCATGATGAATTTTCCTTTTAAAATATTGTTGCATTCAATTTGCACATATTTTTAAGGGTTTTTGCATCTATGCTTTGTGAGATCTTGGTTCATAGTTCTCTTTTATGGTGTTAATCTCTGTCTAATTTTGTAAGTAGGATAATCCTAACCTCATAAAATGAATTGAGAAGTGTTCTCTCCTACTCTATGTTATCCAAGAATTTGTCTGAAATTGGTATTATTTCTCCTTTATATTTTGTATAGAATTCACTAGTGAAGCCAGCTTGGTCTGAAGTTGTCTTAGGGGAAAGATTTTTAGTTACAAATTCAGTTTATTTCATTTACTTCAGACTGTTCAAATTTTCTATTTTTGTTGGGCTAGTTTGACTAATCTGTATCTTTACAGAAATTTATATTTCATATGGTTTTTCAATTTTTTAAAAAAGATTTTATTTATTTGTTTGACAGACAGAGATCACAAGTAGGCAGAGAAGCAGGCAGAGAGAGACGAAAGGAAGCAGCTCCCCACTGAGCAGAGAGCCTGACATGGGACTCCATCCCAGGACCCTGAGATTATGACCTGAGCCAAAGGCAGGGGCTTTAACCCACTGAGCCACCCAGGCACCCCCAGTTTTTCAAATTTATTTGGCACAAATCTCTCCCCTTTTTCTTTACTGGTGTTAGTAATTTAACGTTTTCTTTTTCTTTTTCGATCAAGTTGGCTAGAGTTTTATTAACTATATTGATTTTTCAAAGAACTAGAATTTGGTTTCATTGATTTTTCCCTATTGTTTTCTGTGTTCTATGTTGTTGATTTCTGATTTTTTCTTCATTATTTACTTTTATATGTGTGCTTTGGGTTTTATTTGCTATTTCATTCTCAGTTTCTTAAGGTAGAGGATTAAATCATTGATTCGAGATTGTTCTTTCTAATAATGGCACTTAAAAACATTAACTTCTTTCAAAGCACTGCTTTTTCTGTATCCTACAAATTTTGATGTATTTCCATGAACATTCATTTCACAATATCCTAATTTATTCTTTTCACTTCTAACCTTTCTAAATCTGAATTCTGATTTATTTGTTGATCCTATAATTAGAAGTACATGGTTAGTTTCAAATACTTGAGGTTTTTCTTGTTATCTTCTTATTAATGTTTCTGGATGAATTCTATTGTGGTCAGTAAATATTTTCTGTGTAATTTCAAACATTTTAAATTTATTGTGATGAGTTCATGCATGTTTGTATCTTGGGTAATATATAATATGCACTTAAGGAGAATGTGTATTCTGTTGTAAATTTTTTAATATATAAATATCAATTAAGTTGGTGTGGTTGATAGCACTGTTCAGACCTTAGACTTTCCTCCTGTTTTGACTAGTTCTTTCAATTGCTGAGAGAGCAACTATGATTGTGGAATTGTTTCTTTCTTCCTTTAATTCTGTCAAAATTGTTCCATGTGCTTTGAAGCATTGTTATCGAAAATATACGCATTTATAATTGTTCGATATTCATGTCATGCTGAACGTTCATCATTACAAAGTGTCCCTCTTATGTTTGCTAATAAATTTTACTTTAAAACTCATTTTTTCTGATATTAATGTAATCTCTCTAGCCTTCATAAGATTACTCTTTTGCATGATATATTTTTCTCATCCATTTACTTTCATCTTGTGTATGTGTTGAAAATGTCTCATGAAGACAGCATAGAGTTGCATCTGTTTTTGTATCTGTTTTTTGGCTATTCAGATAGTCCCTGCCTTTTATTTGTTGTATTTAGTCAACTAAAGTTGAAAATAACATAGGCCTAACATTTGACTTCTTGTTTTGGATTTGTTTCTTTTTTTTTTTTTTATCTTCTGTTTCTCCTTTCCTAATTTTTTACAATATAATTTAAATATTTTCAGAATTCTTTTTCAATTTTAATTTTCCCACTGACTTTTTACTATTCTTTAGTGCATTATTTTCATAGTGGTTCTCATTTAAATATGATATTTAACACAGCCTCATTACTATATGTAAAATGTAAAATATAAACATTTTTTTTTAATTTATTTATTTGACAGACAGATCACAAGTAGGCACAGAGGCAGGCAGAGAGAGAGAGAGGAGGAAGCAGGCTCCCTGCTGAGCAGACAGCCAGATGCAGGGCTCGATCCCAGGACCCTGGGATCATGACCAGAGCTGAAGGCAGAGGCTTTAACCCACTGAGCCACCCAGGCGCTCCAAATATAAACATTTTTAAACATATATCTGTATCTACTCCTTCCTTTATGTTATATATAATTTTTATATATATATATATAAAAAATTTGTTTATATAATACAACTATATATTTTATAAATCCCTTAGGCAATGTTAACATTTATTTTCTAGCAGTTATAAGTCTTGCAACAAAGTTAGGAGAAAAAAAGGCAAATAAAAAATTGTCACTTATTTGTCATTTTTCATTTTCTTTCAATTTTTCAGCTGCTATCATTTCCCCTCTCCTTAAAAGAACTTCCTTTAGCAGTTTTGACAATTCTGCTAGCAACAAAACTTTATTTTATCTTTAAAAAATTAATTAATTTGTCTTCTTTCTTTAAAGAAAATTTAGCCAGATATAGAATTCTAGGTTAAAAGATCTTTTTCATTCAGCACTGTAAGATATTTTTCCATTCCTTTTTGGGAGATTTCACAGCATCTGATGTTAAGTTAGCCACAAATTTGGACATTGTTCCCCTACCTGGAATATGTTTGTTTTTGTTTTAATTTTTTTCCCTGCTACTTTGATATACTGTTTATCTTTGGCTTTTAAGAGTTTGACTATAATATCTCTTAGCATAGGATTTTTGAGTTCATTCTGCTTAGTGTCCATTTAATTTTATTTTTCTTGCTGCCTTTTTGGCTATTCTTTTCTGCACTATTTTCATGGTGGTTCTCATATATATATGGTATTTAACACAGTCTCTGCAAGTATCTAACTTTCATGAAATTTGGAAAATTTTTAACCATTATTTCTTTCAATATTTTTCTGCCCCAATCTCTCTAGTCCCTCTG
Organism: Enhydra lutris kenyoni; assembly: GCF_002288905.1. Lineage (NCBI taxonomy): Eukaryota > Metazoa > Chordata > Mammalia > Carnivora > Mustelidae > Enhydra > Enhydra lutris. The sequence goes on along the minus strand of NW_019154086.1, from coordinate 62,185,481 downwards.
GTATTTAATTTAATCATTTGGTATCACCTAACAGATTCATGAAACCCTGTTCATTCAAATTTTGTTTCTGTTATCCACCTTGTAATATTTGTAGTGATTCCATATTTAAGTTCATTTTTTTTCTTTTTCATGTTCATTTGGCTATTAAGTCCACACATTGAATTTTTTATTTTGGATATTGTATATTTTTAGTTCTAAAATTTTAATTTAGTTCTTTTTCCTTGTGTTTATTTTGCTCTAAGTATATTCATGCTTTGGAAACACATTTTGTTTTTCTCATTGATGATAGTTACAATAACTGCTTTAAAATTTATGTCTTCTAGGGACGCCTTGGTGGCCCAGTTGGTTAAATGTCTGCCTTCAGCTCATGTCATGATCTCAGGGCCTTGGAGTCGAGTCCCTCATCAGGCTCCCTGCCCTGTCAGCAGCCTGCTTCTCCCTCTGCCTCTCTCTTTCTGTGTCTCATAAATGAATAAAAAAATTTTTTTTTTAATTATGTCTTCTAGCTTAAGCATTCAGTTTCATGTAAAGACCAGAACAATTGACTCCCTTTTCTCTTGAAACTGGGTTTCATTTTCTTGGTTATTCCCATATCAGCTCATTTTGAACTTCATTCTGGACATCATCAATGCTAAATTGCAAAAATTCAGGATTTTACTACATTGAATATTTTTGTTTGTTTTAAGAGATAATTTTCTTGGCTGCACTTGAGCTGAAATACTTTGTTTAGTATGCAACAGCTCTGGGTTTTGTTCTGATAGTTTTTCTTTAATTAGGTTTCTTTTAGTCTGTTCTCTACATGCATGTTTTGTGGGTCAGTTAGAGATATGGATAGGCAGATTTGGGGATTCCTTTCTCTAGTTCTCTTCTATTCTGGAATTCCTACATGGTTTCCTGGCTCTACTTTTCTCATTCTCTAGCCAGAAATATGGCAAGGTTTTTCAGGAAGTCCACCAGCACCATCCTCACTCTTGTGGATGCTGTGAAGATAGCAATAATCTCTAGTTCAAAAGTTATAGAAGAGACAACTTACCAGACAGCCCTCATTTCAATTCTCCCAGTGTGTACTCCTCACCACATCTACCCTCCATTATTCACATACCCACATGGACAAAGCAATAGCCTAGACTCTTTTCAGATTTTTCCTCTCTTTTTTGTGCTTGGTTTTGCATGTCAGAAACTCATAAGACAATGTTATATTTTTAGTTTTTCAATAATTATATGTTTCATAAATTAAGATAAAAAAGCAAATATAAATACTTTTGTATTTACTCAGATCAGGGCCAACTACATAATTGGTAACACCAAGATAAAATGAAAATGTGGAGCTATTTTAAAAATGCAGAAAAATAGCTTTTCCTTTTACCATAATCTCTCTCTCCTAACTTGTGGTGTTTTTTATTTACTATTTAATGTTAGCTCTCTCTATCTCAGGAATATTCACAGGGTGAAAGTTCACAGACTGCAGACCATCTCCCACTCAACTCAGTGTACAGATCACATGCACCTGATCCTAAACCTTTTTACACATGTAGACAAGCCTGTGCTGGGGGCAGATTTCTGGGTGGTGTGGGTAAGCAACTGAGAACCCATCTTATAGTGATGTTGGAAGTGGGACTATGTGGGAGCTGAGGCTTCAAGCTCCCAGTTGCTCCACATGCTTCATTATCCTTCAGACTTCACAGACAAAAGAAAAACTCAAAGATAAAATTATTAGAAAATTCAAGAAGGTGACTACAGAGTATTTATTCACAAGCATCGGGCCTCCTTCTGAGCTATAAAACTTCATTGGTTTTATGTCCATGAATTTAGCCTCAATCCAGATATTTTCCATTTCTGATGTTCTTCATTCTTTCTTGAGGAACTATTTTCCCTTCATCCTGAAGAGCTTCCTTTAGAATTCATTATTGTGTGGGATGGCTGGCAACAGATTTTGTTGCTTGCTTGCAAAGATCTCTGCTTATTCTTCCATGCCTATGTGAACTCCCCACCAGAGTCCAACTATTTCACTCCACTCCTTGGGAGTTTCAGGTAGTTAATTTTTGCATTATGTCTAGGTTGTTAGTAATTTTCTGCAGAGAAAGGTGTTCTAGAACATTTAGTCTGTCATTCCTGAAAGTGGGACTTGATAATTTTTTATTATTTGGTTCAATTTTCTAGGTGACTCAGTAAAAACAGTTATATGAATTAGATGGCTTTCCATCCTCAGAATCTGAAGACTTTGAAAAACCATAGAAATATTGCAATAATTGTTTTCTTTCCACAGAATAATGATTGTCTGTTTCCTTTCTCTCTTTCTTTCCTTCTTTCCTACTATAGAACACTTCTTTTAAGGAAGTACTCTGCATATTCTCAGTCACCTTTTGGTCAAGACTGGACATATTTTTAGAAACTATGGAAACTACGTGGTCCAAGCCTGGTTAAATTTCTCCAACTTCCTAACTATATCTTTTGATTAAGAGACTGTTAAATAACCCAAACTGAGGCAACTATACAGAAAAAAAGGTTTTTTTCTACCAGGATCAAGAGCTGAAAAATCATATTTCTCTGCTACTAACATTTGGTGAGGGACTGCCTAAGAATGTCGGCAAAGAAATAAAGCTTTATATGAAGTAAAAGACAAACTGCACTCACTGAATGACAAAGTCCTGTGATTTGAACCTCTACTATAGCTGTGCCAAAGCCAACATCATGGCTGAAGCTTCCCAAATATACAAACCAAAAATTCACTTTGTTGTGGATAGAGACATTTAGATTTTATCACTTATAACAAAATGAATTCTGACTAATGATTTTTTTCACTAAGAATGTATATACAAAATTATATCTCGACCTAAGAAATGAAATCGAGGCACTTTCAAGGTATATTTTTTTTTTAAAGAATTATTTCTCCTACTACCTACTATAAAATACAATTTAAAAATACAGTTCTAAAAAAGTTATTTCTTACATACATATTTTAATGGGGTGATTCTATATAAGCTAATTATTTACCTAAAACATGGTAGACGTTTTATAGTAGACGTTTTTCTAATGACAAATTTGATAAAGATTTTGGTATCCCCACCTTCTATAATCATAGATCAGGCATCCGTTCTGTAAGAACCAGTAGTAATAGTTTAGGTGAAATATTTTGATTCTATAGATTCATAGGTATAATGATGTAGTGTTATATATTTATACAATATTATTAAATTGTTAAGTATTAATATGGATATAATATATTAATAAAGTACAAGCATATCTTATCTGATACTCTAAAGTTATTCTTTGCAGAAAACTAGATATATAGAGCTTTAGAGAAATAGTAGATTCCCTTGTCTTAATAAACAATGTAAAACTATTTCTTACTGATAAGCAGAACACAAGATGAGTAGAATCTTTTTTAACTACTATTCTAAAATTTGTGTGTGATGTCAGCTAAGGGTCTAATTGTAATTTTGATCTTACCTCTTATTTTTTTTATTGTCTAGTAAGCAAAGTTTAATGATTTTCATTCTAGAATAAAGGGCTAAATTATACCTTTCCCATGGCATGCGGTTTTTCTAGATGAACATTAGTTAATAATTCTTAAGTACTATAATGCATTGTTTAAAAAGCACAATACTTAGTAAGCTGTGACATTGTGAATTAAGCACACAAATTGGCAGACTAACTAAAAAAGTACGTGTTGCCATAGGAATGTTGACTCATCCATGCAGCAAACAAAGAACTGCATGTTAAAATGTATATGTTTTAATAAGTGAACCGAAAGTTTAACTTTCTTTTGGAGCTCAGCAAACTGTGCCTTACACAGAACTTTCCTGTTGTCTTGAATCAAAACAAAGAAAACATAAGAACAGGAAAAAAATTCAACAAACTATAAATAAAGGGAAATTTCTTCAACACAATATAGATCATTATGGAAAACCCACAGCTAACATCATATAAATGGTGAATGACTGAATACTTTACCCTAACATTAGGATCAAGACAAAGATACCTGCTCTCACCACTTCTATTCAACATTGTGCTGATGGTTCTAGCCAAGGAAATTATGCAAGAAAAAGAAATAAAGGCATTCAGTTTGGGAAAAGTAAAAATAAAGTGATTTCTATTTGCAAATGATATAATCTTTTATATGGAAAATCCTAAAGCACACACACACAACTAGAAATGATAATGAAATCTGCAAAGCTGAAGAATACAGGATCACACAGATATCAATTGTATTTCTGTATTTGAGCAAAGAATAATCTGGAAATGAAATTAACAGAATAGTTCCAATTACAGTAGCACCAAAAAGAATAAATTCTTAGGAATAAATTTAACAAAAGAAATACAAAGCTATATGAAAACTATAAAACACTGTTGAAAGAATTGAAAGTGGACCAAAATCAATGGAAAGACTTCCCATTTTCAGGGGTAGGAAGAATTACTATTGTTAAGATGACAATACCTTCCAAATTGAGATACCACTTTATACCTCCGGAATGCCTATCACCATAAAAAGGAACAATAACAAGTGTTGATGACCATATGGAGAAATTGGAATCCTCATACATCGATGGTGAGAATGCATAATATTGTAGCAGTCTTGGAAAACATTTTAGAGGTTCTTGAAAAGGTTAAATATGGAGTTACCATATGATCTAGTAGCTCCACTCTTAGATTTGTACCCAGAATAATTGAAAACATATGTCCACCAGAAAATTTATGTACAAATGTTTTTCATCATAGTCAAAATAGTGGGAATAAGTGTCCATAAACTGATGAATGTATACACAAAATGCAAAATATCCATACAATGGAATATTATTCATCCATAAAATATAAATGAAGTATTCATACATGGTACAGCATGGATCAAACTTGAAAATTCACTAAGTGAAAGAAGCCTTGCAAAAAAAGGTATATAATATATATACCCATACATAATAGGATTCCATTTATCTGAAATATCCTAGATATATCCATAGAGACAGAGAGTAAATTAGTGGTTTCTAGCAGCTGGAAGCAGGGGTCTAGGGAGAATGACTGCTAATGAGTACAGAATCTCTTTTGGGGATTCCAAAATTGTTCTAGAATTAGATAGTGGTGTTGGATGCACAACATTGTGAATGCCATAAAAAACACTGGAATACACATTTTTTTTAAATTTTATTTTTTATAAACATATAATATATTTTTATCCCCAGGGGTACAGGTCTGTGAATCGCCAGGTTTACACACTTCACAGCACTCACCATAGCACATACCCTCCCCAATGTCCATAATCCCACCCCCCCTCACCCAACCCCCCTCCCCCCATTAACCCTCAGTTTGTTTTGTGAGATTAAGAGTCACTTATGGTTTGTCTCCCTCCCAATCCCATCTTGTTTCATTTACTCTTCTCCTACCACCTTAACCCCCCATGTTGCATCTCCTCTCCCTCATATCAGGGAGATCATATGATAGCTGTCTTTCTCCGATTGACTTATTTCGCTAAGCATGATACCCTCTAGTTCCATCCATGTCATCGCAAATGGCAAGATTTCATTTCTTTTGATGGCTGCATAGTATTCCATTGTGTATATATACCACATCTTCTTGATCCATTCGTCTGTTGATGGACATCTAGGTTCTTTCCATAGTTTGGCTATTGTAGACATTGCTGCTATAAACATTTGGGTGCACGTGCCCCTTCGGATCACTACGTTTGTATCTTTAGGGTAAATACCCAGCAGTGCAATTGCTGGGTCATAGGGTAGTTCTATTTTCAACATTTTGAGGAACCTCCATGCTGTTTTCCAGAGTGGTTGCACCAGCTTGCATTCCCACCAACAGTGTAGGAGGGTTCCCCTTTCTCCGCATCCTCACCAGCATCTGTCCTTTCCTGACTTGTTAATTTTAGCCATTCTGACTGGTGTGAGGTGGTATCTCATTGTGGTTTTGATTTGTATTTCCCTGATGCCGAGTGATATGGAGCACTTTTTCATGTGTCTGTTGGCCATCTGGATGTCTTCTTTGCAGAAATGTCTGTTCATGTCCTCTGCCCATTTCTTGATTGGATTATTTGTTCTTTGGGTGTTGAGTTTGCTAAGTTCTTTATAGATTTTGGACACTAGCCCTTTATCTGATATGTCATTTGCAAATATCTTCTCCCATTCTGTCAGTTGTCTTTTGGTTTTGTTAACTGTTTCCTTTGCTGTGCAAAAGCTTTTGATCTTGATAAAATCCTAATAGTTCATTTTTGCCCTCGCTTCCCTTGCCTTTGGCGATGTTCCTAGGATGGAATACACATTTTAAAAGGATGAATTTTATGGTATATGAATTATACCTCAATAAAGTTATTATCTAAATAAAAAACAGGAAAAAATAGTAGGATGAAAGAATCTCATCCTGATCTGGACATTACATAAGTATTGAGTAGAGTAATTTTTCAATGAGGATTCTTTCTCTAGATATCTGAAAGTAAATACACCTCCTTCATGGTTGAGGTAGAGACTGCTGACTGTTCACCAAACTCATTTCCTTCTTTTTTAGACAAAGAGTCAAATTATCGCTTGTGACCAGATGCATGAGTCCTGACCAGTTATGGAAAGAAAACTACTGACATACACATCTTCCCATTCTGGCCAAATAAAACTCTCATGCTTTTTCCTATTAATTAGCTTAATACAGACAAGCAAGAAGGAACTCAAGTGCTAAAGATGGCACAGATACAAGGGAAGAGACTGGTCAAATGAAACATTTATCAGAAGAGAGCTTCTGTTTTGGTATTTAAGTAAGTAAGAAACAAACTTTTATTATCTTCTGCCACTAAGATGTTGGGGTTTATCTGTTACTGTAGAGAGGTTTTTCTTGTTGTTGTTGTTGTTGAACTATAAAATCAGTCTTGCTAGGAAAATTCCAAATTAATAATCATTATGAGAAAACCAAAATAATCAGAAGTGTCCTAAGGAAACAATTATTTTACCTCAGGTAACAGAGTTTGTATTCCAGAAAAAAAAAAAAAAATTGACTCTCTAAATAGTTATAAAAGTGTCACCTAGCATTCACTATATAAAGAAAAACTAATAGTTGAACATTTAGATGTTGAGTTTATAATTTAACTTCTTGGAAAAAAACTTTTCAATTTTCTTGCTTGCAGTAATTGGTAATAATACAGACTTTTCTTTTACTTCAATTTCGTGAATAAAAGAAATTACGAAAACTCTAATGTGAAAATACTTGAAGCACATTTTGCAATTCGTTTCTTCTTAAATCATTCTCTCAAAATGTAAAGATTTTATGTTTCATTTCATAAATTCAACCTATAAAAAACAAAGAAAAATTGCTATAGCTAATTCCTTCATATAATTTTCAAAATTACTTTTCAATATTTTAATTACTTAAAATTACTCTGGAATTATTCCTCAAAAATAAAGTGCCTTGGCGGAGGCTCCTGCAGCAGTTGCTGGCGGTGGGGTGGGCAGCAATTCCGCGCCCCTCCAACCCAACCCTTTCAGCGCTCTGCTCCCACTCCAGCCTACCTCACTCCTGGGCACCATGACCACCACCACCACCTTCAAGGAAGTCCATCCCAGGTTTTGCGGCCTCCAGGCGGTGGATCCAATTTTCCATTAGGCTTTGATGAACCAACAGAACAGCCTGTGAGGAGGAACAAAATGGCATCTAGCATCTTTGGGACACCTGAGGAAAATTCTCCTTCATGGGCCAAGTCAGCAGGTGCCAAGTCTAGTGGTGGCAGACAGGATTCTGAGTCATCTGGACCCCAGAGAAGGAACTCTTCTGAAGCGAACGCTGGAGACTTCTTAGATCTGAAGGGAGAAGGCGACATTCATGAAAACATGGACACGGACGTGCGGGCCAGCCTGGAGCAGAGTGAGGAGAAGCCGGTGCCTGCTGCCCCTGTGCCCAGCCCAGTGGCTCCCGCCCCAGTGCCGTCCGGAAAAAAAACCCCTGGCGGTAAGTCCAGCCTCCTCGTGGGTTAACTCCAATTCTTTTGAATCCTGTCGTTTTGTTTGTTTTTGTTTTCTCCATGCTTGTGAACTGCACAACTTGAGCCTGACTGTACATCTTTTGGATTTGTTTCATTAAAAAACACTTTAAAAAATAAAAATAAATAAAAAATAAAGTGCCTTATTGTAATAGAAAATCATATTTCAAATTTGAGAGGAAAAATTTTACTCAGAAATTTCTATAATGCATACTCAATTGAGTACTAAACAATTAACCCAAATTACACATCATTTTATAAAAATTGTGGTCCATTTGCTTATTTCTTGTGAACTATTTAGAATGGCTATTATGAATCAATGGGGTAATATTTTGCAGTCCCAAATAAGAATACAACATTTTAAGAGTGAAGAAACTTGACATGACGATTTCAATACACCTTAATATAGCCACGTGAAAGACACAAAATTATTGTTTTTGACAATTACAATGTGTATGCATTAAACTCCCCTGAGCTGCATCCTACCCATGGCTCCTTCTTTTAACCGTAATTCCTAAGGTTGAGACTTGTGTATTGATTTAGAATTGTGTTCAGCCTTGAGCTGAAAAGTAGGATGGGATAAGGATGTTATTTATTCATGGTACTTGACAATAAAAATGTCAAAACTCTAGTGGTCCAAACACGTCCATTAACTAGGAAGTTCTACTTTTCAAACCTATCTCCAAACAGACCACTTTTTTACCACCTGTCTGCACCACTCTTGCTTCCATAATTTCTTGCCTGACCACTGTAAAAGCATCATACAATAAGTCAACATAGAACATCCTCTAAAAACATAAATTAATTCCAGTCTCTCTAATACTCAAAGCATCCATTGACTCAATAAACATAAAAATGCCTAAACTCTGATACCAAGGCTTCAGTGATTACGCGATAGGACCCCTGGCTCCATCACTGACTCTACCCGCATGGCTCTTTTCCTTCTTTGCTCTATAAAAGCCCCATCATCCCCCTCTCTGTTTCTCTTCTTTCCTTTTATTTTTTTTTACCTGCTTTATTGAAGCATACATTACACACACCAAATTCCACCAATATTAAGTGTACTTTTTGATAAGTCTTAGTATGTTTACACCTTTGTGCAATTAGCAGTACAGTCTAGTCTTAAAACACTTTGTTAATCCAAAAAAAGGTATCTTGTACCCATTTGCAGTTCATTCTTATTCATACCCAAGTTTTAAGAGACTACTGATATGCTTTCTATATGTATAGTCCTTGCCTTTCCTGGTAATTAAATATAAAGTCATACAATATATTACCTTTGCCTCTGGTTTCTTTCTTTTAGTATAATGTTTCTGAGACTTCTATATTACAGCATGTATCAGTAGTTTATTTCTTTTTATTGCTGAGTAGTATCCATTTTATAGCTATGCTATATTTTGTGCTTCTATTAATCATTTCATGGACATTTGAGTTTTCTCTATTTTGACTCTTTTGAATTGTGTTGCTGTGAATATTAATGTCCAAGTGTTTGTGTGGACATACGCTTTTGCTTTTCTTTGGTAGATCACTAAGAATATGATTATTGTGTCAGATGACAAGCTTACATTTAATTTTTTAAGAAACTGACTGTTTTCCAAAATAACTGTATCATTTTATTTCTACCAGCAACAGTTTCCAGTTTTTCCATAGCTTAACAATACCAGGTATTGTCAGTCATAATTCTTAAGTGTGTAGGGTGTCTCATTGAATGAGAATGTTGAATGTTGAATGTGAAGTTTCCTAATGACAATCCTTAAAGCCTTTTTTATGTGTTCACTAACATTCCTATATCTTCTTTGATTAAGTGTCTCAAATATGTTGCCCATTTAAAAAAAAAAAATTGGATTGTCTTATTATTAACGTGTGTCTTTTAAGTTTGGCATGTGTCCTTTACTAAAACATAATTTACAATTACTTGCTCCCAATCTACAGCTTTCTTTTTTACTTTCCTATATTTTATTGGTTGTATTTTCTATTTGTTTATTTATTTATTTTTATGAAGTCTTAACTTCTTTTTGAACAAACCAAATGGGCTTTAGCTTCATCTTCTTTTTGAAGGGTTCTCTTCCCTGTTCTCACTCCATTTCCTTCAGGTCTCAGTTCAAATGTCACTTTCTCAGAAAGTTCTTTGACTCACATCCCTTTTCGGTGGTCATTAAAGCTATTTAACAAAGATACTTCAGTCCACTTACTTCCTGGCTATCCCGTGGCAGGGTGGGCCATGCAATTAGCTCTGGGTAATGAGTTATAAGTGGAAGAGAGAAAGACCACACTTCTTTCTGGTTCAAGTTCCTCTAGAACTGTTGTTTTCCTTTAGCACAATGACCAGCAACACTCAAGATAAGTGCCTAATTCTTCAATCTGGATCACTGAAAGATTTCAGTAAGTAGAGGCTGCTGTCAACCTATGACATACATATAAGATGACCAGGAAACCTACATTATTTTTGTTTGTTTGTTTGTTGATCAAATCATTGTATTGAGGGACTTCAGGGAAAAGTCAAAGGGGAGGAGGACAGTGAGAGCCAACGTCCTCAGCCTGGCCAGAATCTCACTTTTCCAGCATCACAGCTGCCAAAAGAGGAAACCTATGGTTTTTGTTTTGTTTTGTTTTGTTTTTTTAATTGACATATAATGTATTATTTGTTTCAGGGGTACGGATCTGTGATTCATCAGTCTTATACAATTCACAGCACTCGCCATAGCACATACCCTCCCCAAGGTCTATCATCCAGCCACCCTAACCCTCCCCTCTACCCTCAGCAGCCCTTAGTTTGTTTTCTGGGATTAGCAGTCCCTTATGGTTTGGGAAACCTATGTTTTTAAAGCCACTAAGCTTTGAAGGTTAATCTGTTACTGCAGCACATTCTCATCAATACACCTTCCCAAAGGCGTATTTTTTTTCAATTCCCATTGAATTCAGTTTTCAATTCCCATTGAATTCAATTCCCATTGAAATTCTCTATCCACTTACTGGCTTTTTCTTTGTAGTATTTAGTATCTGACATGCATTTTGCCTTGTCTACCAGCATATGAGGTAAGGACTTAGTTTGGATCAGTGTTATATCTCTAGCACCTAGAACAGAGCCTTGCACATAATAGGTTCTTGTGAAATATTTGTTAAATGAATGAATGTGGCCCCACATCAGCAGAGTTGTGCTAAATTGGGCATATAAAAATATAATGCATTCTTTAAAATAGCATCTATTAATATTTCCAGGTTTAATTCTGCTCTAGTTATTTATTAAAAGCAGCAGAGTTTGAATGTAACTATAATTGGATTTTCATGGCTAAAAGTTCCTGTCTTTGATAAAACTTGTAAATAAAACACTAAATCAATTGAAAATGATTTAATTCTTCTAAGACTGTAACAGTCTATATACTGTATACACTGCTTACTAAGCAGAAAACTTGGGCCAATGCTTTCAAATATAAATACATGTTAGTCCTACATTATCTTTTAATCACTTCTCATTAAGGAATTCTATCTTTAGCTAGATATGGCAAGGCACATTATTTTACCTTGCGGTCTCAGCATCTTTTCTTTATCTTGGTTCTTCATGGTCTGCTGATCCCCATCTGTGTACCATGTTAATCTGCAATAGATTGATCACGTCAACTATTTCCTTTCATTATAAGTTAGAGTCTTGACTAGGCTGGAGAAGGAACATTAAGGTTGCTATTCTACCTAGCTAATATTGCAGTCCTATGATCTATTCCTCCCTTAGCCACCAGGACACCCCCCTCCTCAGGAGCTGTACATTTTTGCACACTCTTTCTGGAATGATCTTTCAGACATCTTGTCTCACTTCCTCATTTTCCTTCTATGCTGGCTCAAATGTGCCCTTCATGTGTAGGAGATCCCCGAAAACTCCATGTAAAATTGAAAATCTTCTTTACTCCTAAGAAGGCTTACAATCCACGTCCTTGTCTTAGTTACCTCTTTAGCACTTACTACCGTCGAACATGTCATTTTTACTCATTTATTCTATCATCACTGCAGAGAAAGAGATACAAGTTCACAAATTTTGGCCTCTCACTCTTTAACTCCTGTATTCTCTATGCCTACATCACTGCCTGCGTATGGTGAACAATGAATACATGTTTCTTGAGTAGATGAATCGACTTACTCAAATAAGGAATGAGATGCTTCCTAAAAGGGTAGGCAGAGGAGATGGGGATGGAAATCTTTCCACAATGATGTTCAGACATACACATATATGCTTACTAGACTGGAGTATACGGAGAGAAAACTTGCTATAAGGTGAGGTACAGCGAGTCGGGCTGCAGGGAACAGCGACAAGGCCTGAGAACACATTTCGGTGCCAAAGTCTCGGATTAAGCATTAATGTAGTCCTGCTCTGGCATCAAAGTCCCTTACTCTTGGGTAAAGTAGTGGCACTATTTTGTTCTAAGAGTTGTTGAAAGAGCTGCATCTAGGACATTTGGAGCACTCGTAAAAATTTGCTTTGAGAGCCAAAACCTTCCTCTCACTTCATGAGAGCATTATGATCAAGACAGGCTTTCATGTCCCCAGGTGACATCTAGTGACAATGACAGGTGGCAGAATTTAAACTCTACCAGCACTAGTTCTCAAAGCATGCAGCAGATTTACAATCTGCCACCACTTGGGTTTGGACTCATAAAGACAGGAACGGTATGGCTTGAAGCTGCACCCCCGAGAAAGTGAGACTGCAGAGTGCACACCTGACTAACTGTGAGAGTGCCTTGAAAAAACTCGTTGCTGGCCACTGGCACATTAAGGCTGAAGTAATCTGTGCAAACCCTTGAGGAAGTCTAACAAAGAAGGAAAGTTCTGCTTCCCACCTGTGAACAGCTCGAGTACAAAGATCTGTGATTGAACCACAACAATCTGTTACTGATCGCACTGGCACTGGGCATCGTTTATGTCAAATTATACCCATACGCACAAAGAGAAAAAGTAGGCTGCAATACTGGCGGTGTTGATGACAGCAACCTTCTAGCTGAGGGAGCACTGTTGTGGAAATGTTAGAGAGGACTGGCATGAGTATCTTCACTCAACAGAAACCAGTAACAATCAGAACAGAACTCTGGATTCTGAACAGATCAGAACAGAACACTTAGGATTCCTAAAATTACTAACTTAGGTCATGTGTGGTGGGGAACCCCCCAAAAAAGTCTATATTCTTTCAACCATGGGGAAAATGGCAAAGAACCTTTTATACTTGGGGACACAAACGTAGCCACTGACTGGTGAACACAGACACTTGAAACTCAATAGAAATCATAGTAAATTCTCAGGAATCTATGCCTTATGTGTTTATGTTTTAAATGTAGAGGCTTTATTAACTGAATTCTCATAACCTGGCAGTTGTCTGTACTAACATTTAACTGTACATAAACAGGGAATGTAGAATCTTAGGGAAGTATGCTTTTTAGTGTAGCACTGGAAAATACATGTTGTCTGTATCTTTTCTTGAAAATGGCTGCAAAACATTGCCTGCTGTGGCATAAGTGGTGGTAATAGGGGGACTGTAAAAATTCCCTGGTGTTTTTGGTTGGAAAATTAAAGGTAGTAGGCAAGTAATAGTACTTGGTCCTCCTCAGTGAACGTAAATTATTACTGTGATAGTTTCTATATCATACACTATTAAATAATCCTGCTCTGTGTAACAGTCCTCAATTTGCTTTCTGGTTAAACATTTAATTCTATGTTTGGTATGCTGGCATAGAAGAATGGAAAGTTGTATTACTACCTCTTTCCTCAACATGGATTTATCTCCATGCTGAAAACTACATCACCAGTGTTAGCGATTATGCCAATACAAAGCTAAGTATACTCAACTCACATTTGCCTTGGTAAGGGCACTCCAACTTGAATGAGATCTGGAGTGAATTTTAACCATTCAGCCAAACTTTATTATTTCTAGGGATACAGAGTGTATTTCCCTGTATCTTCTTACTCTAGTTCTACCTGTATAAACTCTAGCCTTTTGAAAATTAGGCAAGGGGTAAACTTGAACTTATTTGCCATTGGAATGGGACACAAGTACAGATAGCAGAAGATCTCAAGTTCAAATGATTAAGTAAATCCAAGGGTTATTTTGAAAAAATCTAGAGTCTAAAGTGCCAGGGAGAGTTTCTTGTAGTCAACAAATCTCTGAAAAAAAGATCCAGGATTAACTTTCATAGAACTGAATCTCTGTAATTAGTGAGATATTTTAATGACTAGGAGATAGGAGGCAATGGTGAAGCTTGGAGGTCTTTAAACAAAAGGCTAGGATCCATCCCTAGCTTTCACTTAAAAGTAAATTTAGACATGGTGCATAAATGGACAGGCATGATTTAAAAGGCCAGATACAAAGTAGCACTCATGTGGTTAGACATATTTGTACTGGTATTTGATTCAGTAGCATCGGATTGAATACACTTGTTTTAATTATTGAAAATGTATGCAAGCAAACATTCTTAATCACCTTGGCCTGATCTCTAAAAGTGAAAAGCGTAATAGGCCAGGTATGTGGAGAATAAGGAAATAGGTTGAGAACTGAAGTTAATCTCAAAAATGGAGAGGGAATGCTGTTTATTTACTTTTTCCTTTATTCAACAAAATATTTTTGAATACCTATCATTGCTAGGCAGAGGCATCTGTTACACAGTTCATTTGGCATTGTTTTTATCAAAATAAAAGTTTATAGTTTGATTTTAAACCCAGTTAAGTAATCTAGACTTTTAAAAAGGAAGAAAAAATAATTGTGAGAAAATAGGCCATATCAAAATATCAGGTATCTACCTCCCTATATTTCTTTGAAAAATGCCTACCAATTTATTCTTTGAAATGAAGAAAATAATTCAGACATGAGTAGTTAGATTCTTGTTCCCTCTAATATCTGCTAAGGAAAATTTTTGTTTTTGCCTGATTGACAAGGAGCAACCCTTCCTCCATATTTGTGTGTGTGCATCTACACACTCAAGCCTTATCATAAAGAGTGGCCTGAAGGGAGGGAACACTAGATATGGATTTGGATTTAGGAAATTGCATTAGAAAGAGCCAAACTGGTTGCAAAAAAGAAAGGGAAGTAGGGCAAATGAGAAAGGAAGAAGGAAACAATTTAAACTGGGTTGGCTGAAGTCTAAGACAGCTTTTTAGCAACTTCTGACTCACAAAAAGAAGAACAAGGGGTGCCTGGGTGGCTCAGTGGGTTAAAGCGTCTGCCTTCCGCTCAGGTCATAATCCCAGAGTTCTGGGATCCAGTCCCACATCGGGCTCTCTGCTCAGCAGGGATCCTGCTTCCCCCTCTCTCTCTGCCTGCCTCTCTACTTGTGATCTCTGTCAAGTAAATAAAAAAAAATCTTAAAAAAAAAAAAAAAGAACAGAAAGATTTTACAAAGTTTTCCTAGAAATGTGTATAAAGAGTAAAGATACTTTTTTTTTTAATCACTGTGAGTTGCCATCACAATGTCAATTTCACTAAGACATTGGGCTACCTGTAAGCCCAAGAATTGCAATTACACTGAAGATGACCTAAGAAAGAAAGAAATGTAACTATGGCATTTTAAAAAGATCAGGGAATATATTTCAAAGTTTTTCATTCTATTTTTTTTCCTCAGTGAAGTGAACAATCAAGAACTGTTGTTCTGTTGGGTCCTACACTATTACATTTTTCTAAGAGAAAAATATTTCTTTAAAAAAAAAAAAAGATTATTTATTTATTTATTTAGAGTCGGGGGAGGGGCAGAGGGAGAGCCTGACACAAGGCTTGATCCTATGACCCTGAGATCATTTCCTGAGCTGAAATCAAGAGTCGGATGCTTACTTGACTGAGCCACCCAGGCACCAAAGAAATATTTCTAAGTGATAAGACAACATAAGCATTTATAGGTTCTAATACCTTTTAACAGAGAGGTATCAATTTAACTAGAAAAGCATGAAGCTTCTTGGTTTCTTTTTAAAATCCATTTTGCTTTTAACCCTCCCCGACAAAATAATTTTAAATGCAGAGTTTTTAAAGTTCTTAAAATATTTGGGTGCCCTTAGGTTTAAAAATATGTATATATAATTTTTTTCCCTAAGCAAACAAAGTATTCTACTTTTGAGTCAGTGAAGAGGCTAAAACAATGATCCAGTTGACTTCACATAATTAAAAACAACCATATTTTAAATTCTGACATATGCTTAGTCCAAGTATCACCTAAAATTTCGTCCCTAGCTGTTGCCATTTTACCAAATTAGATTTTGTTTACTTACTCCCACAAAATATTCACCATGTTGATAATGAGAAGGGGACATAGAAAAAGTAAATAATGAGTGCCACAGTTCACATTGCCTTTTAAAAATACAAATATGGAAGCACAGACAGCATTTGAAGTCACCAAATGCCATCACTCAGGAGTACTTAATTTCTCACTTGAATGTGACATCAGCCCTCCTCTGTGGTTTAGCACATCTATGGGAGGAGGGAGCTTCTCAGCAAGTCAGATTGCTGCTTTCATTCTAGCCATTTCATAGTAATCCATTATAACGAATTCACAGTAAAGATTCATGAGGGATGTATAGCAGACGCCTTTTCGACCTTAAGTGCTCCACTTTTAAAAATTCTACCCTACTAGAGGTGATAGAATTATGCCTTTATCAAACATCACATAACTGATAGTATGGTTTGGATTGATAAAGTAACAACAGTATCTTGCCAAATATTTCCACTCTTAAGGTTTCAACTAAAACATATTTTCAAAGAGGAGAAAGTCCCCACGTGTAATTTTGATTCATTTAATGTTAATTCATCTAAGTGTTAAAATTATGGGAAACATTTTTTTATTCATGAAATCACTTGCAGTCTCCTTATTTCTTACAATCATGAGTATTTACATTTGCCTGTGTAAAGCTAATTTTAATTCCATACTGAGAGCTACAGAAGATACTTGCTGTTATCTTCAGTACCTAAAAAAATGTCTAAATTTGATAGTCCACACTTGGGTCAAATACTACAAAGGAATTTTTTAACTCTGAAATATATGAAACATGATTATGAAGTTATAGAAATTGGTTTTTGTTGGATATATTTTCCCTAAAGAGTACATATATTGATTATTTAATACAATCAATAAAGATAAAAGTCCCTAATCTTGAGTCAAAGATCTCTACTACCAGTAACTTCTTTTTGAAAGGGCTCAGCAATAATATTTTGTAAATAAATATATTGTGTCACTTAATTCATAAATGTGACAATATTGTTAGGTCACATACTTTCCCAATAAATTACTGCATAGTTATAAAAAGAAACATCTAGAGAGTTATACACCAAAATGTTAATAAAGATTATTCCTGGATTGCTTACCTTTGCTTCCTTTATTGTCTTTGTTTCTAAATTGAAAGTGGCCACCATAAATAATTTTTAAAAAGTAAATCAAATTTTTCTACCCATTGGGTCTACTGGGTGGCTCAGTGGGTTAAAGCCTCTGCCTTCGGCTCAGGTTATGATCCCAAGGTCCTGGGATGGAGCCCTGCATTGGGCTCTCTGCTCAGTAGGAAGCCTGCTTTCCCCTCTCTCTGCCTGCCTCTCTGCCTACTTGTGATCTCTGTCTGTCAAATAAATAAATAAAATCTTAAAAAAAATTTTTTTCTACCCATTAAAATAGCCTAAGAGAAAGTAGTTTAAAGATTTTGATATATGCTTTTGAAAAAAGGAAACAGGTAAATACATAATAAAAGTTTTCAATTTTCCACTAGCCGGTGACCTTTATAACAGCCTTGCGAGTGAAAAAATGTACAGTGCTTCGAATTTACTTTAAAAATGGCAAAATAACGGACACCTGGGTGCCTTAGTCAGTAAAGTGCCTGCTTTCCGCTCAGGTCAAGATCTCAGGGTCCTGGGATCCAGCCCCACAACAGACTCCCTACTCAGAGGGGAGTCTGCTTCTTCCTCTCCCTCTGCCTTATTCCCTCTGATCATGTTCATGCTCGTGCTTATGCTCTCTCTCTCAAATAAATAAAATCATTAAAAATAAAATAAAATGGCAAAATAAGAAACTAGAAAATAGTTCTATCAAAAAATGATTCGCAGCATTTCAGGGCTATGTCATATTTTTATGTACTAGATCTTTGTAAGTTTGTTTTTTGTACTTTCCAAGCCTTCCTCTGTTATTACTTGCACTCTTTTGTCTTCTACACACAGAATTCAGAATGTTGTACCAGCAGACAAACCAACATTTCAGGATTTACCATCTTTGATATTGCTCCATTATTTTTAAAGCAAATATAAAGCAGTAGAAAAGAATGTGTTGTTCTAGTGATAAAGGGTATTCTCTTAAACTTAATATAATTGAGATAATCATTGCAATCATCAGATATGCCAAATATGAAAATCATTAGGTGTGAAAAAACTTCAGTCATAAGACTTAAGCTTGTCAAATGTGGATTTAAACATGAATTAAAAGAACAAAACTAAAGCATAGGTATGAAATCCTGGATATATCATCAAAGACCCTAAGAGTTGGGATATAATTAAGAAAATCACAATTTTAGTCATCTCAGTAAAGAACCTTTTTTTGTGTAACATGTAAATACAATAGTCCCCCTTGTCCATAGTTTCACTTTTCATGCTTTCAGTTATCTGCATCAACTGTGGTCCTGAACCAGAAAATCTTCCTTCTGATGTATTGTCAAATGATCAATAGCAGTCTCAACACTATGCCACAATGCATACCTCCTCACTCGTCTCACTTGACCTCCACAAGCAGGTATTTGATCATCTCACATCATCATAAGAACAGTGAGTACAGTCCAACAAGATATTCTGGGAGAGTATCACAGAGAAAGGGGGACTATTATACATTTTCTGACTTCTATTTAAGTCTCCCTTACATTTGCAAATGGTTCGTGGTACATAGCAATAGAAGGGAATGATGGCTCAAATCCTGTCTTTCTGATCCCAACCAATAGGCTCCCAAAAAGTATACTCAAGATCTAAATTTCAAGGGAAGTTATCTAATCCACGTAACCCATTTTGTGACTAGAGAATTAAGAACTCAAGACCTGAAGGCTAGAGTAACACCTTCTGACTCTCAGTCTGGTTCCTCAACAGCAACAGCTTGGGTTTTCACCAATATGAAGGTGCAGTTGCCACGAGGTGTACTTTCAGGTCTTCATTTCCTTCTCTTATCCTTGCCTCTGCTGATCCACTCACTCTTAGTGGGTCAGCAGGGGCCAGTGATTGCTTGAGATGTCATTTTAAGCTCTGTCCTGCCAACGTCCACAGGAGATTCATTCACCCCACTGCAGAAATCTGTGTGACTAAGCACATATGCACATCATGGTTCTGATGCCATGACGACTAGTGGATGACAGTCATTAAGAACACAGAATAGCAGTTGGAATTTTTGTACATTTTCGTGCTTGCCAGTTGAGAGACACAAATGCTGTTTTCCAAACCAAACTTACCCTTATAAGGAGTCATCAGGATGTAGCGTTTTAGATGAACATGGAAAATGTCTTTTTGCAGTTTTAGAAATATTTGAGAAGTAATACATATATTCTGGTTTTTGTTAGTGTGTTCTAAACATCATTTAGACATTCTCATGTAATGATATTTAGGTTTGCATGTTACAGGATAAATATATTTTCAATTTTCTCTGTGTGTTCATATATACACATGATAAACTGTATATATATTTGGAAATATTTTTAAAAGGTTCACATAATTTTCTTCAATTCAATTTCAGACCATTTAACTAACCTAGACACTTTTGAATCTATTGTTTTTGAAATTTATGTAAAAGTAGAACATTGACTAGATGTTATCCAATCAAATAGGGGCAAAATTACAATTAATACTGGCATTTTCAATGTAATGATTTAAGAAGTTATCTTTTTCTCATAATTTTATCTTTGCCATTCATAGTGAGACACAATCTAGATCTGGATTATAAAAATGATATACAATCAATAAGACCATGTAAATAAACACTCAATATCTACCCATTTGCAAACATGTATATATATATATGTATGCATACATATATTCATTACATTTGGATTGAATACATTCATATATATAAAACTTGTGTAATATGTTTTACGGTTTTATTGAGGTATAATTGACAAAGAAAAATTATATATATTTAAGATGTATAATGTGATAGTTTGATACACATATACTCTGTAGTGACTACAACAATCAAGCTTATTAACACATTCATCATCTTACATAGTTACCTTTATGTTGCATGTGTGTGGTATGTGGTACAGACACTTCCATCTACTCTCAGAAAATTTCAATATACAAGATGATATTATTAACTGGTCAGTGTGCTGTACATTACTCCCCAGAAATTATTCATCTTAAAGCTCAAAGTTTATACCTTTAACCAACCACTTCTCAGCTTCCCCACTCTTCCACCCCTATTAACAAGCATCCTATTCTCTGGTTCTAACTTCAACTTTTTAAGATTCCACATATAAATAACACCATACAATATTTGTCTTTGTCTGACTTATTTTTTTAGCATAATGTCTCCCAGGTTCATCATGTTATCACAATGGCAGGATTTCTTCTTTTTTATGGCTGAATAATATTCCACCAGAATATACATACCACATCCTCTTTATCCATTCACCTGATGATAAACACTTTCATATCTTAGCTAATTTGTGAACATGAGGGTGAAGATATCTTTTTGAGGTAGTGATTTAATTTCCTTTGGATATATACCCAGCAGTGAGATTGCTGGATTATATTGTAGTTCTGTTTTAATCTTTTGAGGAAACTCCCTACTGTTTTCCATAGTGCCTACACTAGTTTACATTCTCACCAACAGTGCATGGGGGTTCCCTTTTCCCTACATTCTTGCCAATACTTACTATCTTGTCTTTTTGATAACAGCCATCCTAACCGGTATGAGGTGATTGTCTCATAATGGTTTTGGTTTGCATTTCCCTGATGGTTAATGATGTTGAGCCTCTTTTCATGTACTTCTCGTCCATTTATATGTCATCTTTGGGAAAATGTCTATTCAGGCACTTTGCTCATTTCTTTTTTTTTTTTTTTAATTTATTTATTTGACACAGAGAGAGAGATCAAAAGTAGGCAGAGAGCTAGGCAGAGAAAGAGAAGGGAAGCAGGTTCCCTGCTGAGCAGAGAGCCGGATGCAGCGCTCAATCCCAGGATCCTGAGATCACAACCTGAGCCGAAGGCAGAGGCTTAACCCACTGAGCCACCCAGGCAGCTGCTTTTGCTCACTTCTTAATTGGGCAATTTGTTTTTCTACTCACTGAGTTATATGACTTCCTTGTATATTTTGGGTATTAACATCTCATCAGAATGTGGCTTATAAATGTTTCTCCCAAGCCATAGGTTGACTTTTCATTTTGTTGGATGTCTCCTTTACTATATAGAGCCTTTATTTTGATGAACTATATGTTTATTTTTGCTTTTATTGCCTATGCTCTTGGTGTCATATCCAAAAAATCATTACTAAGGTTTTCCTCCATGTTTTCTCTATAATATCTTAATGAGCAAAATAGGTTTTGAAGATAAAGAAGCCAAATTAGAGAAAAATATGTTTTTAAAATCCTAATTCTTCCAAATGTATTTGTTTATGGCCTTCTCATTTGAGAAGGAGAAGTAGCACATTAGAGAGTCTCTTACCACCTTTTAAAACAATATCCACATAGCTGTGTCTAAACTCTCTCGGAAATTTTTGTAATGAAGCAGATAATGAATAAGAATATGAATATAGTAGTTGGCATGGATATTAGATTAATTGGAAACATATCCGTTCTAAGAGAAAATCAAAGGAAAGAATCTCATTTATGCTAAAAAATATATTAAAACTAAATGTATCTTCAATAAGATAATCAGTCAGAAAAAAGTTTGCTACAACTATGCTTGAACTATATTAACTTTGTTAAATATTTACAATTGTTTAAATGGATAATATAACTAAAATCACCAAATATATATTGGTGAACCCATTAATATTTTGTTCTGCAAAAAAGTAAATATCCTATAGGCTCATAAAGATGAATTTTTAATGGTTTCAGGCAGTTTGATAAGTCTTGAATTTAAATTCTAACATCTGCTTTGAATAATTGTCTAAGTACTTGAAATAAAACAACCCACTTTTGAGAAAATTTCAGACTTACTTTTAGGCACATCTATTTCCACACCTGTACATATTTTAGGTGGACTCGTCATCATAACATAAACCAATGTTGTCATTTTAATATCAAGTTCATAGAATAAGGGATCCCTCTTTAACCAATTTCTCTTTAGGACAGTGCCAAAGAATTCAATAACACAATGACTGGCATTCACCACATGCTCTCTCTGATATTTGAGAAAGTTCATCTAAAAGATACGTTAAATTTCCATTTCTCTAGGCTGGAGCTGTATTTCTATATTATTACATCTGGTCTGTATTATCTTGCCCCCCTACATGCAAAGAGTTATGCCTTCACTGCTGAGTTGTAAAGCTATGTCTTCAGCTTTTTTTTTTTTTTCATTGTATTTCACTAGAAACATCACTTTAAAGGTACATATCTTTTGTAATCCCGCTGTCATAGATACTTGGATATTAAATTATGTTATATTTATTGTAGAACCAGCTATATGATTGATTTCTATTGAAACTTGGCATTAGAAAAAAATCTCACCTCTGAAAATGAAATTGTACCTCTTTATTACACAAGAATTATTTATAGCTTCTATGTGTGTGTATATATTTTACTTTGGAATTTTGAGAGCTGAATCCAATACTCAATGAATGTAACTAACTATTCTGGGTTACAGGTACAATGATCTTTCTTCTTTCTCTAAAGTAGTGGTCCCTAACCGTCCTGGGCCTGCTAATCCTTTGTGAACATGATCAAAGTCATGAAGCCACTCCCAAGATTAATGAAAACCTACACATCAAATTGAACATAAACTTTTAGGGGTTTCAAGGATCCCAACTATGGATACTAAGTTAAGAGTTCCACTTTTCAAGCATTTCTGATTTGCTTCTTCTTTTTTTTTTAATCTTTGCAGTACTGATTTTGATCTTATAAAATTATTTATAAGTTCTTTAGTAGAAAATGAGGTATAAGTTATAAATTAAAATGATCTTTCAAATTATAAAATAAATAAGAATATTAATATAAAAACAACAATAACAACAAATAGTAATAATTTATTAAGGTCTCAATCTCAAACAACATTAATAAATTAAAGTCTCATTTATACTATTTTCCTTCTTTCTTTTTGTTAAGGGCAGCCAATGATAGGACAAAGAAATAAACAAAGACCCAAGGTTCTATATACTACATCCTGAATATTAACAACATATCCCTTCATACCTTTCATTCAAGCTGTAAAACTCTGGTTATGCCCCCCTTGATTTGGATGGACCCTCAGAATCACTTCCCAAGTTCTAGACTTAGAAACCAATGCTTGTTTATAAACTGAAATTAGATATGAACAATCTCTTTGAAATCATCATCATAGCTCATAATATGCTTTGTTAGTCCATTCAATATATTGTAATGCTCTAAAGTGACAGGTATGTATTACCAGTCTCAACTTCTCAGTTGGGAGTTTTATGGCAAGTGATTTTTTTTTTTTTAAGAAGCTACTTGATTTAGAATTTCAGATAGAGTCTAATTCACATCTTTACTGAATACTTGAAAAAATATTATTTGCCATTTTGGATTTTAAAAAGGAAGAAAAATTAAAATTCTGCGTGAAAAAAAAACAAAAAACAAAAAAGACCACCCACTCTGCCACTAATATATGCAACACAGTATGTGAGCACACAGTACAAAAGAACAAAATAGCTTGTTGAAACATCATTCACATATTAAATTTCTCCCTTATTCATCTCTGCATATCCAACACAAAGAAAATAAAGCAAACACTTTTGTAATTTTTTCTCTTTTAGGCATAATTTTTCTATCACCGTATTTTGCAGAGTTGATAGTCATGTTATTGAATATTTCCTAAAACATTATGAAGTAAATCCAAAGTAGACTTATCATCCAATAAAGGTGCTCCTGGTTCTTGTTATGTTAGTTTCCAAAGGCTGCTATAATAAATCTTCATAAACTTAGAGGTTTAAAACAGCAGGCATATATTTTCTCATAGTTCTGAAGGCCAAAATCCAAAACCCAGGTATGGGGATAGGAGGTTGGTTCCCTCTGGAGACTCTAAGAGATAAAGTATTCTCTTCCCTTCTAGCTTCCGGTGGTTGAGGCAACCTTGATGTTTCTTGGCTTGGGCCTAGATACCACCAGCGTCTGCTTCCATCTTCATATGACCTTTTCTCTGTGTCTCTGTGAGCTTCAAATCTCCCTCTCCTTTATTTTATAAGGACCCCAGTCACTGAATTTAGGGGCCACTTGAATGCAGGATAATCTCATCTCAAGATCCTTATCTTAATTACATGTTTACAAAAAAAAATTAGAAAGACATATCATATAAGGTCACATTCTGAGCCTCTGTGTGGATATGAATTTTAGGGAGACAGTATTCAAACCACTACAGCCATCTTAGAAATTACCTCTAAAATATGATTTAGCATCACCTGTTCTTTTTCCTCATGGTGCTGTTACTGACTCCATCAGACACTGCTGTAATAGTTAACTTTTAAAATAGCCTTTGTCTTTCAGTTCAAAATTCTCTAAAATGCTATTTTTTAAAAAGCATTCATTCTTGTTCTTTTTACCAAAGCAATAAATGTTCATTTTTGAAAATTTGGAAAATGTGGAAAACCACAAAGGAGAAAATAAAAACCACATGTAATCTCAGACCTGACGTTTCTTAATATATTTCCAGTAAGTGCTTTTACTAGTTTGTGCAAACATCCATATGCATTTCTTATAAGATGAATCATACCAAGCATATTTTTTCACATAATTTATAGTATCCTAAAAATCATTCAATTTTAGACCAAGAATATGCATATTTTTTCTTACATCATAGACAGTATAAACTTTAAGAGGCTAGAAGCAATCTGGCAATAACCCTACTTAAGAGGGCTAAATGGTAAGGCATGAGGAACCCAGGAGAAAAGTTTCCTTAAGATATGTCATCTGAGTGCAGGACCTGAGAGATATAATGGAAATTTAATCAAGAAGTCTGTCACCTATGTAAAGAATGCACTGTGGGAGTCCCTAATGAGAGGGCTCATGGAAGAGTTAACAAAAATACCTCATAAGACATATGGACACTTGGGTACCTACTACAAGTTGGACATATGGACACACAAAGGGTACCTACTACAAGATTCCCATACTACTAGTTGCCTTGCCCCACTAATACTCCTTATTCATTCGCCATCCTGGAGGAGTTGGAAGTAGTCTAGTGGAAGTGGACAGTACAACAGATAATAGTCCCTTCACATTTCTGAGTGGGCTGGTAAGGAAAGACAAAGCGGAACTGGTGAGGAGTAAAATGTTTGACTTACATAGAGCTAAATTTTTTTACTACACATGAATGAGATAGTTTTAGCTCTCCAAATGATCACAAAGTACTGAGATCCACAAGAGATTTTGCTAAGAGAGGGAAAAGGAAGATACAAGAGAAACTATTGAAAGCTTTAGGAAAGGACAGATTCATAACTGTATCTTTCTTATTTCAGTTTTTTCAGTGAACGGTTAACAGTTAGGCTTTTATTTATGTTTTTTATGCTTTCAGATAAAATATAGAATCAATACACTAAATTTCAAATTCTACTGGGATTTTGGAAAAATAAATTTACCTTTAGAAATTCTGTTTCCAAAATTTATGGATAGATAAAAATTACATCATCAATAAAATGACACTAACAATTACTACAACATAATTATGCCTCATAATTCTCTGACATTATGTTCATACTCTGGGTTCTACCTTTTAAAATGCTCTCCATTCTTTAGAACAACATTCACTCTTAGAAATGTTCTGTCATTATTGGGGTGCCTGAGTGGCTCAGTTGGTTAACTGTCTGCCTTCAAACTCAGGTCATGATCTCCAGATCCTGAGATTGAGCCCCACATCCAGCTTCCAGCTCAGCAGAGTCTGCTTCTCTCTCTTTCGTTCCCTCTGCCCCTCCCCACTGCTCATTCTCTCTCTCTCAAAAAAACAAAATCTTATCTTAAAAAAAAAAAAAAAAAAAAAGAATTGTGGAGTCAAGATGGCAGAGAAGTAGCCGGCTGAGACTACTTCAGGTAGCAGGAGATCAGCTAGATAGCTTATCTAAAGATTACAAACACCTACAAATCCAACGGGAGATCGAAAAGAAGAAGAACAGCAATTCTAGAAACAGAAAATCAACCACTTTCTGAAAGGTAGGACTGGCGGAGAAGTGAATTCAAAGCGACGGGAAGATAGACCATGGGGGAGGGGCCGGCTCCCGGCAAGCGGCAGAGCAATGGAGCACAAAATCAGGACTTTTAAAAGTCTGTTCCGCTGAGGGACATCGCTCCAGAGGCTTAACTGGGGTGAAGCCCACGTGGGGTCAGCGTGGCCTCAGGTCCCTCAGGGTCACAGAAGGATCGGGGGTGTCTGTGTGTCCCAGAGCTTACAGGTATTAGAAAGGGGAAGCCGGCTACAGAGACAGAGCCGAGGAGTGAGCTCTCCACTCGGGGTTACCTTGAACCGGTCCCAGGCTAGGTCAGCTCGGAGCACGGCTGGAGGCCAGGGTGACGGGAGTAATTGGGCACTGTTCTGTGAGGGCACACTGAGGAGTGGGGCCCCAGGCTCTCGGATCCTCCGGGCCGTAGACCGGGAGGCCGCCATCTTCATTCCCCCCCTCCAGAACTCTACGGAAAGTGCTCAGGGAACAAAAGCTCCCCAAAGCAAACCCGAACGGATTACTCAGCCCGGCCCCTGGTAAGGGCGGTGCAATTCCGCCTGGGGCAAGACACTTGAGAATCACTACAACAGGCCCCTCCCCCAGAAGATCAACAAGAAATCCAGCCAGGACCAAGTTCACCTACCAAGGAGTGCAGTTTCAATACCAAGGAGAGCAGCGGAATTCCAGAGGAGGAGAAAGCAAAGCATGGAACTCATGGCTTTCTCCCCATGATTCTTTAGCCTTGCAGTTAATATAATTTTTTTTTCTTTTTCAATTTTTTTTCTCTTCTGCTAAATTTTTTTTTAACTTTTACCCTTTTCTTTTTTAACACTTTATAAATAGTTTATCTAATATATATTTTTTTCTTTTTTATATTTTTTCTTTATTCGTTTTCCTTTTTTGTTTCTTCTTTTTTTTTTTTTTTTTTCTTCCTGAACCTCTTTTTATCTCCTTTCTCCCCCCTCACGATTTGGGATCTCTTCTGATTTGGTTAAAGCATATTTTCCTGGGGTTGTTGCCACCCTTTCAGTATTTTACTTGCTCCTTCATAAACTCTTATCTGGACAAAATGACAAGGCGGAAAAATTCACCACAAAAAAAAGAACAAGAGGCAGTACTAAAGGCTAGGGACCTAATCAATACAGACATTGGTAATATGTCAGATCTAGAGTTCAGAATGACGATTCTCAAGGTTCTAGGCAGGCTCAAAAAAGGCATGGAAGATATTAGAGAAACCCTCTCGGGCGTTATAAAAGCCCTTTCTGGAGAAATAAAAGAACTAAAATCTAACCAAGTTGAAATCAAAAAAGCTACTAATGAGGTGCAATCAAAAATGGAGGCTCTCACTGCTAGGATAAATGAGGCAGAAGAAAGAATTAGCGATATAGAAGACCAAATGACAGAGAATAAAGAAGCTGAGCAAAAGAGGGACAAACAGCTACTGGACCACGAGGGGAGAATTCGAGAGATAAGTGACACCATAAGACGAAACAACATTAGAATAATTGGGATTCCAGAAGAAGAAGAAAGAGAGAGAGGAGCAGAAGGTATATTGGAGAGAATTATTGGAGAGAATTTCCCCAATATGGCAAAGGGAACAAGCATCAAAATCCAGGAGATTCAGAGAACCCCCCTCAAAATCAATAAGAATAGGTCCACACCCCGTCACCTAATAGTAAAACTTACAAGTCTTAGCGACAAAGAAAATCCTGAAAGCAGCCCGGGAAAAGAAGTCTGTAACATACAATGGTAAAAATATTAGTTTGGCAAAAGACTTACCCACAGAGACCTGGCAGGCCAGAAAGAACTGGCATGATATATTCAGAGCACTAAACGAGAAAAACATGCAGCCAAGAATACTATATCCAGCTAGGCTATCATTGAAAATAGAAGGAGAGATTAAAAGCTTCCGGGACAAACAAAAACTGAAAGAATTTGCAAACACCAAACCAGCTCTACAGGAAATATTGAAAGGGGTCCTCTAAGCAAAGAGAGACCCTAAAAGTAGTAGATCAGAAAGGAACACAGACAATATACAATAACAGTCACCTTACAGGCAATACAATGGCACTAAATTCATATCTCTCAATACTTACCCTGAATGTAAATGGGCTAAATGCCCCAATCAAAAGACACAGGGTATCAGAATGGATAAAAAAACAAAACCCATCTATATGTTGCCTACAAGAAACTCATTTTAAACCCGAAGACACCTCCAGATTTAAAGTGAGGGTGTGGAAAAGAATTTACCATGCTAATGGACATCAGAAGAAAGCAGGAGTGGCAATCCTTATATCAGATCAATTAGATTTTAAGCCAAAGACTATAATAAGAGATGAGGAAGGACACTATATCATACTCAAAGGATCTGTCCAACAAGAAGATCTAACAATTTTAAATATCTATGCCCCTAATGTGGGAGCAGCCAACTATATAAACCAATTAATAACAAAATCAAAGAAACACATCAACAATAATACAATAATAGTAGGGGACTTTAACACTCCCCTCACTGAAATGGACAGATCATCCAAGCAAAAGATCAACAAGGAAATAAAGGCCTTAAATGACACACTGGACCAGATAGACATCACAGATATATTCAGAACATAGATAGGGATCATTCCCTGCATATTTTCAGACCACAATGCTCTGAAGCTAGAACTCAATCACAAGAGGAAATTTGGAAAGAACCCAAATACATGGAGACTAAACAGCATCCTTCTAAAGAATGAATGGGTCAACCAGAAAATTAAAGAAGAATTGAAAAAATTCATGGAAACAAATGATAATGAAAACACAACGGTTCAAAATCTGTGGGACACAGCAAAGGCAGTCCTGAGAGGAAAATATATAGCGGTACAAGCCTTTCTCAAGAAACAAGAAAGGTCTCAGGTACACAACCTAACCCTACACCTGAAGGAGCTGGAGAAAGAACAAGAAAGAAACCCTAAACCCAGCAGGAGAAGAGAAATCATAAAGATCAGAGCAGAAATCAATGAAATAGAAACCAAAAAAACAATAGAACAAATCAATGAAACTAGGAGCTGGTTCTTTGAAAGAATTAATAAGATTGATAAACCCCTGGCCAGACTATTAAAAAGAAAAGAGAAAGGACCCAAATCAATAAAATCATGAATGAAAGAGGAGAGATCACAGCTAACACCAAAGAAATACAGACAATTATAAGAACATACTATGAGCAACTCTACGCCAACAAATTTGACAATCTGGAAGAAATGGATGCATTCCTAGAGACATATAAACTACCACAACTGAACCAGGAAGAAATAGAAAGCCTCAACAGACCCATAACCAGTAAGGAGATTGAAACAGTCATCAAAAATCTCCAAACAAACAAAAGCCCAGGGCCAGATGGCTTCCCGGGGGAATTCTACCAAACATTTAAAGAAGAACTAATTCCTATTCTCCTGAAACTGTTCCAAAAAAATAGAAATGGAAGGAAAACTTCCAAACTCACTTGATGAGGCCAGCATCACCTTGATCCCAAAACCAGACAAGGATCCCATCAAAAAAGAGAACTACAGACCAATATCCTTGATGAACACAGATGCAAAAATTCTCACCAAAATACTAGCCAATAGGATTCAACAGTACATTAAAAGGATTATTCACCACGACCAAGTGGGATTTATTCCAGGGCTGCAAGGTTGGTTCAACATCCACAAATCAATCAATGTGATACAACACATTAATAAAAGAAAGAACAAGAACCATATGATACTCTCCATAGATGCTGAAAAAGCATTTGACAAAGTACAGCATCCCTTCCTGATCAAAACTCTTCAAAGTGTAGGGATAGAGGGCACATACCTCAATATTATCAAAGCCATCTATGAAAAACCCACCGCAAATATCATTCTCAATGGAGAAAAACTGAAAACTTTTCCGCTAAGGTCAGGAACACGGCAGGGATGTCCGTTATCACCACTGCTATTCAACGTAGTACTAGAAGTCCTAGCCTCAGCAATCAGACAACGAAAGGAAATTAAAGGCATCCAAATTGGCAAAGAAGAAGTCAAACTATCACTCTTCGCAGATGATATAATACTATATGTGGAAAACCCAAAAGACTCCACTCCAAAACTGCTAGAACTTGTACAGGAATTGATAAAATCAATGCACAGAAATCAGTTGCATTTCTCTACACCAACAACAAGACAGAAGAAAGAGAAATTAAGGAGTCCATCCCATTTACAATTGCACCCAAAACTATAAGATACCTAGGAATAAACTAACCAAAGAAGCTAAGAATCTATACACAGAAAACTATAAAGTACTCATGAAAGAAATTGAGGAAGACACAAAGAAGAATCTATACACAGAAAACTATAAAGTACTCATGAAAGAAATTGAGGAAGACACAAAGAAATGGAAAAATGTTCCATGCTCCTGGATTGGAAGAATAAATATTGTGAAAATGTCCATGCTACCTAAAGTAATCTACACATTTAATGCAATTCCTATCAAAGTACCATCCATTTTTTTCAAAGAAATGGAACAAATAATTCTAAAATTTATATGGAACCAGAAAAGACCTCGAATAGCCAAAGGAATATTGAAAAAGAAAGCCAAAGTTGGTGGTATCATATTTCCAGACTTCAAGCTCTACAAAACTGTCATCATCAAGACAGCATGGTACTGGCACAAAAACAGACACATAGATCAATGGAACAGAATACAGAGCCCAGAAATAGACCCTCAACTCTATGGTCAACTAATCTTCGACAAAGCAGGAAAGAATGTACAATGGAAAAAAGACAGCCTCTTCAATAAATGGTGTTGGGAAAATTGGGCAGCCACATGCAGAAAAATGAAACTGGACCATTTCCTTACACCACACATGAAAACAGACTCAAAATTGATTAAAGGACCTCAATGTGAGAAAGGAATCCATCAAAATCCTTGAGGAGAACACAGGCAGCAACCTCTTTGACCTCAATTGCAGCAACATCTTCCTAGGAATATCGCCAAAGGCAAGGGAAGCAAGGGCAAAAATGAACTATTGGGATTTCATCAAGATCAAAAGCTTTTGCACAGCAAAGGAAAGAGTTAACAAAACCAAAAGACAACTGACAGAATGGGAGAAGATATTTGCAAACGACATACCGGATAAAGGGCTAGTGTCCAAAATCTATAAAGAACTTAGCAAACTCAACACCCAAAGAACAAATAATCCAATCAAGAAATGGGCAGAAGACATGAACAGACATTTCTGCAAAGAAGACATCCAGATGGCCAACAGACACATGAAAAAGTGCTCCATATCACTCGGCATCAGGGAAATACAAATCAAAACCACAATGAGATATCACTCACACCAGTCAGAATGGCTAAAATTAACAAGTCAGGAAATGACAGATGCTGGCGAGGATGCGGAGAAAGGGGAACCCTCCTACACTGTTGGTGGGAATGCAAGCTGGTGCAACCACTCTGGAAAACAGCATGGAGGTTCCTCAAAATGTTGAAAATAGAACTACCCTATGGCCCAGCAATTGCACTACTGGGTATTTACCCTAAAGATACAAACGTAGTGATCTGAAGGGGCACGTGCACCCGAATGTTTATAGCAGCAATGTCTACAATAGCCAAACTATGGAAAGAACCTAGATGTCCATCAACAGATGAATGGATAAAGAAGATGTGGGATATATACACAATGGAATACTATGCAGCCATCAAAAGAAGTGAAATCTTGCCATTTGTGACGACGTGGATGGAACTAGAGGGTATCATGCTTAGTGAAATAAGTCAATCGGAGAAAGACAACTATCATAAGATCTCCCTGATATGAGGGAGAGGAGATGCAACATGGGGGGTTAAGGGGGTAGGAGAAGAGTAAATGAAACAAGATGAGATTGGGAGGGAGACAAACCATAAGTGACTCTTAATCTCACAAAACAAACTGAGGGTTGATGGGGGGAGGGGGGTTGGGAGAAGGGGGGTGGGGTTATGGACATTGGGGAGGGTATGTGCTATGGTGAGTGCTGTGAAGTGTGTAAACCTGGCGATTCACAGACCTGTACCCCTGGGGATAAAAATATATGTTTATAAAAAATTTAAAAAAAAAAGAAATGTCTATCATCAAAATTATATGTTCTTTCTGACTGTTGGTTTATATTAGCTTACTGTTTAAGAAAAGGTTAATGTAGAATATATTTTTCAGACTAGATTTAATCCATTTCTCAACTAATGCTTATTTTGTGCTTGCTCTCATTATTGTGCAATCATCTTTCCATGGATTCAGGGGAGAATAAAATTCTAGTCTCAGAAGCTTATAGTCTCATAAGAAAAGATATAATATATAAATATATAAACAACGGCATGTAACAGAAAGAAAAGAAAATGAATGCAATGAAAATAAAGTTTCATGAAAGAGAAGAGGAGAATCAATTACGTTTGATGAGTGCAATCTAGGGACTTCAAGATGAAGTAGTCCCATCTAGAGACTATTAAAGTTGATTATTGACACTATGTAGATAAATGACCTATAAATTGACAGACAATAAATTTTATATTCTCTCTGCTGCTGTGATTAAGAGACATCCTGGAAATTATATAATTCTTTAATTTTGAATTTATATATAATTCCTAATATATGGCACATTTCCTTCAGAGGAGTCTCTTTTGCTTTATAAATTCATTTCTTGTTTGGCTAAATCTTTGTGTTTCACGTTGCATCATCAGTTTTGATATTTAGATTGAGCCCAGATTAGTAGATAGAATAAATATTTCCTCCCACATAAATTGGCAAAATAAATCATCTTTACATAGTTTCATTTGGAGAAATGAGGCATACTGTACATTATTGCCAAAGCATTGAAAATAAAACCTCTGTGTACCTCTGTGTTCTCAGGGGGTATTAAGGATGCCAAAGCTATTTTTAAGGACATGTATAACTAACTGCCTTTGAATACAGCCCAGAAGCTCTAGAGATTCCAGTCTACTAAGAAATACTGTTCTCAGTCACAAAAACTAGCAAACTTCCTGAAAGAGAAGAATTTTTATTGGTGAGGAATGTTAAAATATTAAAAGTGTAACCTCAATGTGATGCCATTTTTCACCTTTGAGAATACATTCCAAAGAGTGATGGTTTTTAGAAGGTACCTCTACCCCACTTGTCAAAGGTCAAATTTTCTTAGAATAAGTAACATATTCCCATAGATAAATCTGAGTTTACAAAACACATAAATTAGGAGGTAATTATTCACACTACAAGTGATTCACTCCAGGGTTCTTTTAAGGCTCTACTAGCAATTTTAAGTAATTGTTTATAGTTCATTAACTACTTCTAAGAGAGACAAGAGGAAACAGAGAGCCTAAATACTAAAAAAATTCTGGAGATCAACCAGAAATAAAGAACAAAATATTTCTGGAATTGGAAGAGCCCTACAGAAGCATAAACATATTTTATTTTTGGAGATAAGGAGTGAAGAGAAGGTAGAGTTGCCCTGTGTCACCCAGCTAGTTACCCAAATGGGCAAAACAAAAACTCAGCCTTTTCCACCCACAGCCTAAAGGTCCATCCATTACACCAAAACCAGCTAGATATGGTTCAGTTACCCTGGAGTCAACTCTTGTGGATGCGTGAAGTAGGAATTAAGGTCAGGCTGAGGGGGAAGCTGACCTATATAATGCAGGCAGGCAAGAACTTCAACTAAGCACATAAGAAGCTCTGGAATTAAATTAGCCCATTAGAGTTGTCTCCTGTCCCATCAAAATACTGGAATTATTTTTGCTCCCATCAGTCAGTGAGTGGATATGGGCCACCTGGAAAGGCCATAGCCTTGAGCAGAGAAGCCCTCTGTCACTGAAGGATTTTTTAAGGAGCAGCTGGCACAACATACCATTAATCAGAGGGATCTAGGTAGTGCATCAACATGTCTCTCAGAATCTCCAATGTAGAATTTCATGCATGATCTTTGAAGAGAGCTAAGACTAGATTGAAATTTCTGTTTTCTCATGACCAGTAATGTAACTTTGGATGATTTATCTAAGCACTCTGAACCTCAGTTTCTTCATCTTTAAGCCAAGGTCAATAGTACTTATCTCATAGAACTAGTTAAGTATCAATGCTTAGCCCTAAACATGGTTAACTAATAGTACCTATTAGGGATGTGTTTTACTTATTATTCTCTTAATGGATGAGATTGTGTTTTTTTTTACTTTGTATGTGGTAAGTAACAATTCTTCCTAATACTCATCTCTTGGAAGAAATATTATAGACTCATTTTATGGTCTAGAGGGGCTTGGACTGGCATTATAAAATGATCCTAAGATCTTCAAATTACAAAGCAGAAATGTAAGGTAATAATAGTAACAAATATATTATATATTGATTACTACTGATAATATTTAATATATAAAACAGTATATATACACATCACATATGTATACATACACAGTATATGTATATATTATATATACATTATATATGTGTATGTGTGTGTGTATTACTAAGTCTCACAAATTACATTAACTCATTAACTATCCCTAATGACTTAATATGGCAGGCACCCTTATTATCTCCATTTTACAGTCGAAGAAATTCAATTTTAGTTAGATTAAATGATTTGCCCAAGATCAGTTTGAGTTCCGTATCTGATACACTATATTCCTGGACAAGGCTGGAGGACTCAGACTATCTCTGGATGTATATTTTTTTTACATTTTTTTACATTTTTAATATTTTTAAAATCATATTAAATATTCAAAAGCCAATTGTTTTACTTGAAGAAAATATTTCTTTTTGCCTATGCCAATTGAGTTTCCTTTTATCAAAATTTAAGTTTAATTAAGTTGAAAATCACCCATAGTTAAAATAGTTGTAGTAAATAATTAAAAATCTCATATTTTAGGGTTTTATTTTTTTTTGAGATTTTATTTATTTAAGAGAGAGTATGAGCAGGGGGAGGGGCTAAGAGAGAGGGAGAAGCAGGGAGACTGCTGTGGGACTCAATCCCAGAACTCTGGGATTATGATCTGAGCTGAAGGCAGACACTTAAATGACAAAGCCACCCAGGCACCCTAAAATCCCAGATTTTAAATGCAACTGTCCTAGGACTGTGTCTTATTTTATTTTTGTTGAAAATACATGTATGTTTACCTACTAGATTTCTTAATTACACATTCGTGTTAGTATTCAACACTATTCATTTCCAAATAACCAGTTAAACTCTTCTTGAAGACATTATTATCAACCATTTGATATAATTTCTATGGACTTTATCTATTTTATTTACTCTTATATCTTAAATGCTTGGAACTGTAGCTGACACATAATAAATATTCAGCAAATTAATAACCATTTTTCACTTGTTCACATATGTGTCCTCATCTCTGCAATGAAATTTCCAGGTTCATAAGGTAATGGTCATGCTTTATATTATTTATGCACCAAACCAGTGTCTTAAATATAGTAAATGCTCAGTAGTACTTTTGTTTTGATAAAGAACTCTGAAGAACTATTTATATTACATTCTAATACCAGTAAGGTCTTTTTAAATTTAATGTTTCACAAAAGATCTTTATTCACTACAATAGCAGGTGACCCATAAACACATGTCTCTATAAATGCATAATGAGAACTAATCAGGGACATTGATTAACAAGTTCAGCTACAGTTTCCCATTGAATGATACAAAATAGAGTATGGAAACACTTTTGAACAGCCCTAATTCATATAAAAGGAAAGTACAAAGTAAAATAAATGTAACTTAATTATACAACTTTATGTACTTTAAAGTTTACTCTGTTTCAGATTTTCAAATATGTATTGGTTTGGATTTGAGTGTACACTAAATCATTTGACTTGTTACATTTCTCTCTGGTGGCCTTTAGACAGATTGCTCTCTTATGCTTGCTATAGTTGTTGCTCTAATTACAGGGACTGGATTGGTCTAATAAAAATAAAAATATAGATCTTTTATTTGTATGAATATATAAATTATATATTACCCTATAGAATTTGAGTGAAGAAAAAAAATGTGGGAATCTACAGCAAGCAATAATTTCTATATTACATTCGGTATAAATGGGATTGTCCTCCAAGCTATAAGTTTTTAAATAGAGAACAAAAAGATAGTTAAATAAATAAGGGGGACAGCTCCATCATGGTCTTTTTTTCTCCCAGGAATGTTACTTGTCTTCTGATACAGAGGCAGACATAAAAAGAAATCATAATGGACATTTTAAAATAGAATTTTTTTAAGTAAAAATATCAAAACCTGTAGCCCTATTCAAAAATAACACTATATACAGCTACTCTTAATAATTTGTTGTTTAAAATAAACCAAATGAATGAGGAAAATACCAAAATATGCAAAACAAATAATAAGTAAGAGTAAAGTCCATATTAAAAGTGATGAGTGATGAAGAATTTTATTATTTAATATGTTTCAGTGAAGTAGAGGTTGGAAAACTAAGCTTGAGTAGTAAGTAAAGAATACTTTAAAATACACAATTATAGAAAATATTGAATGAAAAGTGAGAGATAGTTTGACGAGCTGTAAGAAAAGAGTGTTTGCTAGAGACATGAACCACAAAAAGTCTTTGCAGTAGACATGAGATGAAAAAATGAAAGCCATGTAGGACAAATATTATTGAGAGGACAAAATACACATGTATATATAAGAAATGAAAAGCAAAAAATAAGTAAGGATGTGACAATCAAGGTCTTGTTTTGCACTGAAATTTTGTGACTACAGAAATATCTAAAGGCTATTCTTGAAAGGGATTTGCATAGTTCAATATAGGGTGGAATGACATTTGGGGAAAATTTGTATAGAGGAGTGAAAAATAATAATAGACACAATTAATTGAGTTTATCTTATGTAATCTTCACTGTAATTTTATGATCTCCAGTTTTACAGGTAACAAATATGAAGGACAGAGTGATTAACAGAATCCGTATAGCCTGAGAATGGGAGAGTCATAATTTTATGCCGCTTTGTAGCAGTATCTTGATATCTTTGTATTCCAACTCTAGGAGTTTGAACATGATTCTTTAAGAAACAAGGAGCCACTGCAAACTTCTGAGCAAGCTCCAGGATTCTTCCAACAGTAGTTGTGCCCTATTCTTGGTTTGTGATAACTTAATTACTGTAACATCAAAATATCTTTCTAGAATCTCCTCTTGAAATAAGATATGAACATTTTAACTTTCCATATGGATATATTCAGAATGTTTAAAAGAAAGTGAAAGACTACCACAGTCTTTTCACTGTTGTATTAAAAGCATTGTCCTAAGAAGCCCCCTTCTTTTTTCTCCTTATGATCTATCACTGTTCATATTTATTAAAAAGCCCAATGGCACTCATGGCATAGCATGTCCAAAATCAGTAGTTCAAAATAATGTCATAATATATACAGTGTACATATCACTATGAAAATGTATAAACAAAATATTTAATAATAAAATATATTAGCTGTAGGTTATTACGAAGCTACCCTCTTCAGCAAACAAAATAAAACAGAATTCAAGTTAAATATTTGGAAAGAAGTATTTGTTAAATCAATTTTGAATCTAGACTCCCAACAACTAAGCGGGGAATAGAGCCCCCAATTACAACTGAAACCATACTCAACAGTTCGTAACATCTCTTCTGGTTCCTAAATTACATAACAGAAACCAACTGTGCTTATGCAAAAATTTCATTTTTTATGAATATATTACAGAGAACAGATAGGAACAAAGGGCATCAGCATATAACCTAATCCCATAAGTCATTTAATTTATATCTGTGTATTTGACTAAAACTAGATAACAGACTTCTACTTCCAGGCAAGATGGAGTCACAGGGACCAGATTGACCCTCTCACCTGAAACATCTGAAAATCATGGACAAAATATATGAAAATAAAGGACAATTAAGACTGGACATCAGGCAACAAAGGACAGTAACCCCTTAGATACAAGGGAAAGAATGAGATGAGTCTTATCATTGTCCCCATCTTTTTGCATCTTAAGATTTCCCATGCAAAGATGGGAAGCCCAGCCAGCCAGAAAGTCTGAGTTGAAGAGGAAGAGGAAAATCCAGGGAAATAAAAAAATCATCTGCCTACAAAGGCCCAATACCGCAGAACATGAATAGGTTTGGGTATTTCACTTTCCTGCTTATAATCTCCATTATAGCTATAAATACTAATCTTTAACCTATCATGTGTTTTTGTGTCACTCTCAGGAGGCAATTTTGTAATTTCTGGGCAAGACAATTATTTCCCCTTTCTTCCCACTGTGGGACAGGCTTTTTGGCCTCTATATTCTCTTATTTTCTTTTGTGATCTCCCCCACATAAGAAGAATATATGATTGCTGGGCAGCCAAAATAGCAAGTGTCTCCTACAAGCATGAAATAAATATAGCAAGTACTACTGAGTGCTTCCTATGTGGAACCACCATATGTTTCGCATAGACAACCTCATTAAAACCCTTCAACAATACCATAAGATAGGTATTGTTATTATATTCAGTTTTACAGAGGAGAAAAAAAAATATTTAGACAAATCAGATAAGTGTACCTATATTGTGAATGGTGAATTCAGGTATAATACATGAAGTTGGACTATTATCTATTATATCTACGTTTCAAAAAAAATTGTAATATTGGTTACATAGTTGACAAGGAGAAGATATGTGGCTCCATCAGCCCCAATACATTTCCATCCCCAGAAAAACAATTCAAAACTAAGCGAAAAATGACTTTCTTACTAATTTTTAAATCTTGCAATGCTTGAGCTAAAGCATTACACATACTACACACTCAAATTGTTCTACAGTTATCTACTAAAATTAGAATGTGTGATGATATAAGAATTGAGAATTTTTTCTAAGTCTTCAAAAAATCCTCCCTTCAACTAATGTTTAATGAAGACTACTGGCCCTCCAAACTTGGCCATGATAAAACCTTAGGAACAAGTCTAGAAACATGAAATCACCTACATTCTTTCTCAGGTCAAAAGGAATTTCAGCCTGAGGAAAAGACACAACTCTGAATAGCTTTAGAACATGACTTGGACACTTAAACCATCTCCTGAGTATCACTAGCATTACAGAAAAAGAAAAATACGCAGGTGGTAGACGTACAATACAAGGACTACATGACAAAGACGCTGTGTAGCAGATGAATAGCCTGGGCCACTAAGTCCTAGTGTGACAATCAGAAAGAATATTGTGGTACAGACCAAACCCCTGCAGATTAATGAAAGGGACTGAAACACCTGGAGGGGAAAAGGTAGCAGAACTGACAAAAAGGTTGAATGATAAAAAGTAGAGAAATACTGAGAGGGCACCCTATCTCTCTAGGAGGCCACAAAAAAGATCACTAGTAGACACTTGATCACAGTCTGTAACTTCAAGTTAAAAATATAAATGAAGTAAAGGAGTTATTCACAATCTCTGAATGTAGTAGGGAAAAGATCAGTACCCTGGAGCTAAAGAAAATGTACTTTAAACTTATATTTGGGGGAAATTTTTTTTTTTTTAATCTGTGAACAATTGGACAATAGGCTTAACTCCCAAGGGTAGTCCATGAATTGATCTTCCTACAGACACAGTATGAAAGGTCAGAGAAAAAAATCAGCCAGACCCAAGGGCTAAGTTGCTATCACAGTGATGGGAGTAATTGAGATCATCTTTTTTCAAGCAACAAAAATTCTATGACTTTTTAAAAAATAATTCCAAATATTGACTTTTCTTGAGGAAACATCGTAACACCTTTGGTGCCTTCTGATGATCACTATATTGCAAAGCAAGTTCAACTGTAAATGTGTATGAATAAAAATTGGCCATGCATTGGACATTAAATATATATCCAGACGATTCTCCAAAATGGATTGTATATAGTGAAGATTGCCTTCTTTATTTGTAAGCATGTATGTGGCTCCACTGAATACATGCTAATCAGCCACATTAATAT
Source organism: Enhydra lutris kenyoni (assembly GCF_002288905.1). Taxonomy (NCBI): domain Eukaryota; kingdom Metazoa; phylum Chordata; class Mammalia; order Carnivora; family Mustelidae; genus Enhydra; species Enhydra lutris. The sequence continues at coordinate 62,145,295 of NW_019154086.1, read as the reverse complement.
AATAATATAACTGTACTCCATTAGCTGTCCCACTATCTACTCACTATCTACTCTCATTTGAAATGTTTACTTCATTCTGTACTTTTCTGGCAAAGAAAGTCTTTTGAATATTACTTGTTAACATAGATACTGGCAATTTCATTCAAATTCCATATACACGTGGATTACGAAATATTTTAGCTAGAAATAGGTGAATGGGAAGTGTCTTGTCTTTATTTTGTCAACTGCAAACTAAATTCATGCATATGAGTTTTGGTTATAAGAAAAAGTCTTCATATCCATTATTTTCTTTAGGCGGGGACTAGGCCTTTGGGGAACTTACATAATTCCAATGGTATGCTATTTATCAGAGAACGCCTAATGTTTGTTTTTTAAAAACTAAATGAAACCAAAACCACTTCCTTCCTTTCCTATAAGCCGCAGCTTTTGTTAAGTTCTCCCTTGCTTCATCAACCTAGTAATTACCTACTTTATTTTGTGTACCTAGTATAGCCTGTACATAATAATAACTAATAATAATAGGCACTTCTCTATGTGAAAGACATACAACATCTAAATTGTCTTCAAAATAGTCACATGAGTGAATGTGTTATTATTTTACCAGTTTTACAACAGAATAAATTGATGTTAAGTGTTTATAATTTGTCCAAGTTCTTATATTTATTTGAATAACAAGGTCAGCACTTGAAGTCAGGTCTGTCTGATACCAATGTTCACTTTTAAATACCTCTTATATTGTCTCATATATATGTCGTAGATACTTATAATCCCTAAAGCAGGAAATGTATTTCACTAAATTCCCATCTGCTTCCACTAAAATAATAAACTCCTTTTGAAATCATGGATGATTTCTTATTAATCTCCATATTCAGTATAATATTTGACAAAGAGAATGCAATAAACAATCAGTAAATAAATGGTCACTAAACACCTAAAATAAAAAATCCTTTTTCCTCCCTTTATATTATGCATAAGACTACTTCCTTTGGTTATACTGTGCTGTGTCCTTTTATAAAATATTGGATTTTTTAAAATTTCTACCCTCTCCCTAACCGTGATCTGATCCTTTATGACTGGCCAACAATTGTATGATAGCATGATGACTTTGGAGGGTTAAAGTTATTATTTCAAATTCTGATTCTTTAAGAACTTTGTGAAACTGAGCAGATTTCTAAACTGTGTTAAGTAAAAACTTCCTAATATCAAAAAAAAGTAAAGTGTGCTATCACTTCTCAGGTGTTACGATGATGACTAAATGAGGTATCTACAAACACTGCAAGCTGTTGACATTCAATAAGAACTAACATCCACTTGCCATTTATCCCAACATATTCTCTTACCACAGAAACTTTCATTCAATCCATGAGGAATGTCTAATATAGAAAACTTCCAGGAATGTGTATCAGTACATGTTCCAAGTCTTCTGGATCCTCACGAGAGTTAGATGTTAGCTTATTAACAATAAAGGTTACCAGGTCTCGACTCTCAAGTGGCTCGAAGTCTAATGGGGAAAACACATAATGTAAATAGATATTCTAGGGCAGTGTGTTCTTTGCTACAATGGTGTGAACAAAGTGTTATGGGAACACAAAGAAAGGAACAATTAACTGTTCAAGAACAGAGTAACTTCAGATAGGCTAATTTAAAGGAACAATTAATAAGACACCCATAATTTTCCAAAGTACAAGTAACATCTCTTACGGGTTCATTAGACAAAGAAAGTACCAAAAGCCTAGAATTTCCTGTAAGCTAAAATATAACTAGCTTTTACTGTAGCACAAAGCCCCAAAAGTAAAAGAACACTTTCAGATTAATGTAGTATTAATGTAGATTAATACAGTATTAATTTTATAAGTAATTTATAGGCAAACAGTACTCAGGTACACACAGGCCAAAACTCATGAAAAAAGTTATTGAATGTGCAGTATGAAAGGCCAACATTGCTGACTTAAAAGCGCCAAACCTCTCACCAGGGAACAATGGTTTTGACTATATTCTTTGAGAATGCACCCCATGGGACTTACTTTCATGAAATGTCTCAAATTTTGACCTAGCGCCACCATGGATTTTTATCGAAACTCTTGTGTAAAAAAAGTAATGTAAATATCATCAAAGAGGGAAAAGGAGGAGTTTTCCTAAGCACAAAGGGCCAAATTTGAAATGTCTTAACAGTATGAACAAGTGGTATGAGAATGTCACTAGAATTCACAGGGTTCACATAAATTTACCTCCTCTTTTCCTGGGTTTATCTTTTGTGGATTTGAAAAGCACTGCATAAAATTAAACAGATGTCTAAAGTGTATTAAGAAAAATTATCTGTTTTCTTTCAATTTTTAAATTATAGACATCATTAGACAAAAATATGTCTTGGTATCCTTCATGTCCCATCTCTCTGTTTTCTCATCTCTGAAATAAGGTGGTTTTGACCACCCTTCTGATGCTACAATTTCTATCTATTTCATCAATGAGGCTTTTGCTGTCTCCACCCACACAGCCTCCTTTGAAGCATCATTAGAGGCACTGTACTTATCACAAATTTTAAGTGAACCATGATGCTGGAATTTTTTTTTTTTCAAACCTTGCAATGATTTGAGCTTTTCCCACCAATTGGGTAAGAAGGTGATAAGTATTATTTTAATTTCTATTGAGTTGAAGTAGATAATTTGTTTAAAATACAAGGATGGGGCACATGGGTGGTTCAGTTGGTTAAGTGTCCAACTCTTGTTTTTGTCTTGGGTCATGATCTCAGGGTTGTGAGGTTGAGCCCCATGTCTAACTTTGGGTTCAGTGGAGTCAGCTTGAGATTCTCCCCCTCTCCTTCCCTCTCTCCCCCTCCCTTGCTCTCATGTGCTCTCTCTGTCTCTTTCTAAAATTAAAAAAAAAAAATCTTAAACTGCAAGGATGTATCTGTATGTTACATATGCTAGATGAGTTATTCAGGTGATTTATAAACTGTTTTTAACAACTATTCATTATGGAATGCTTGCTATGTGGTAGACATTGCTAATCTTTTAATATACATCATTTCATTTCATCTCTATAGCAACTGTATGTGGTAGGTATCATAACCTCTTAATTATAAAATAATAAAAATAAGACTGAGAGAATGGAAATGACTTGCCCAAGGACACAGAACTAATGCATGTCCATGGCAGGATATGTACCTGCATCTTTCTGATTCTATATCTCAAATCCCTCTCTTAGTCATGACCTTAATAGCCTCAATATAGCATAGCCTTAATAGCATGCTTTCATTCCTTACAGTTCTGTATTATTTGGATGTTGCCCTAATAGCTTATATTGTGGACAGGGATAGTTCTAATTTTGAACCATTAAATCTATGATAATACATGTTTAATAGCACCACGAAGGCAAACATTTGGCCTGGTTTTACCACCACAGCATTTATCACAAGTAACAAAGAGTAAACACATAGAAAACCCATAATGGACACATAGTATGCACATATGCTAAATCATTGGATTTTAATGCATTAATGACAACAAAAAAGAAAAGCATGAGAAGATTTACTCACTCTGTATCATGGTATTCATATAAGTAGAAAAACAGGCATGGGTTTATAAACACAAACCAAATTTATTTAATAATACAGCAATAGTCAACCAAACTTCAACCAAATTATCGCCTACGGAAGAGAAGTACTCCAATGACTAGTAACTAGTACTTGCCTTCCACTCATGTATATTAATTATATACTCCATATATAATGGTGACTTAGACATTAATATTTCCCTAAGTTAGTTGTTTTACTAAAAAACAAAACAAACAAAAAACCAAGGCAATGGAAGTTAAATTTTTTTTTTAATGTAGATTAAGTGAGTAAAAATGGCAACAATAGACCCAAAGTACTGGGTTCATAATGTTAATCTTCACCTTCCCTCTATCTCCATATTCTACCATGGCCATGTGGAACCTATTAGGAGTCTGAATTCCAGTTTAAAAATCACTCTATCTTATAAAGTCGAAATAGAATAAAGATCTCATCATAAAATGTTCCCATGTACCACTCTTAACTAATTTTTATAACAATACAAAATTGTTATCAAAGAACCTGGCCTTGTTCTCAGATTTCCACACATCAGTTTGTTCCCTCCATCAAAGTCCATATATCCAAATAGTCTGCCTTACACATTAGAGCTAGATAATATTCCCTATTAACTTCTATCTAATAGGAATCCCAGCCCTTCAATACTGTGAGACACTCCTTTCTACCCAGGATGTTAACAGAGAGGATCATGTCTGCATGATATTCTCAGACTTGCCCCCTCCAACCCAGGGTTGAAATAGCTTATTAAAAATTCCTTACTGACTTGTATTAATATAAATTAGTAGGTAGAGGATATAATCCACCACAAAGTACAAATTTTTATTCAAATAATTCTATTAGCATAATTATCTTTTTTTGAGGAAATTAAATGTACATTATTATACTTGATGTGCCACAAATTATAGAAGCAAAAATTTCACTTGTAAGGTTCTGCAGTTCTCAAGTAATTAGCCATATTGCACCCTGAAAACTAAAATTAAATACATAAATTAAACTAGTAGGGGAGATAATAACATTGTAAGGGGGGGTCTGGATATAGTACAATGTGTCATACCTTCTAAGGCTCAGCCTTAGAAGAGCCACTCTTGGCTTGGTCACACAAGAACCAAACCAGGTTTCCTAGTCCTTAGTTCGTGACTGAAGTGATCACTTGGCAGTCCTCTAAAGGGAAAGTCTATGTCTGATGAAATACTACTTATGCAAATAGGTCTCTTTTGCATACTTTCTGGACATTGTTCAGTTCCTTAATCTCTGCAATACTCAGGGTGTGAATTCAGCAGTGAGGTGTTACATATATTCAGTTATAGTTAATATCCTTTCCAATTTATACAAATGAAACTTTCAGCTCTTAGTTCTCTGAAGACACACACATGGAGTCATAACAAGGACATTCACTCTTTCTCTTACTGGAAGTAGCTTAAGGTTGAACTTATAACATTATATTAGCTACATTTAGTGATAATTGCTCCCTAGTTCACAAGCTTAGGACTACTCTTTCTGCTAGCTAATGCTACTTCATTGGATGGGAAGATCAGTCTGACACTTGAAGCTTAAAAGCAAAATGCAAAAAAAGAAACATGAAATCCCCATAACATTTTATTCTCCTCCATATGCAGTCATTATTTCTGATAATATGAGAGGTAGGTAACAAAATAACACTATATATTAGGTTCTTTCTATTTTATTCCCAGACATAGAGTGAGACACAAACTCTGACTCCAGAAGACAAAACAGAAGATGAAGAGGTAGATTATCTCACTAATAATATTGGTACCACAGCCTTACCCAATATTCCCCATATATAACTGAATACCCAATCTATAAATCTTCATTTCAACCACATGCTCTTTTAATATAAAATCAGCATTTCTAGAGAAGAAGAGATTTCAGGGTATAAACCACTTACCATCAGGTAAATCATCTTTTCATCATAGTTTAATGCCAAACCCATGGGAATGGGCACAAAGTAGGAAGATCTTTGTAAACCATTTTAATGCCCACCAGAAAGCACCCTTCTGAAGAGTCAAAAACAACTAAATGAGGTGGGTGAGAGGGTGGAGGAAATATATGAAGGGGGTTAAAGTACACTTACCTTGATGAGCACTGAGAAATGTATAGAATTTTTGAATCATTATATTACACACCTGAAATGAATATAACACTGTATGTCAATTATACTTTAATAATAATTTTTAAAAGTCTACAGATTAGAAAGGGAGAAATAAAACTGTCCCTATCTGCAGATGATATGATGGTCTAGGTAGGAAATCCCAGGGAATCTGTTGGGAAAAAAACAAACAAACAAAAAACTAAATGGTTTTACACAGTGAGTTAACTTCAGTTAGCCTTTGTTTTTGGCTTGTGCTAGCACAATGAATACATGGTGACCCAAGTATGGAAACTGTATATGGGCCCAACATCATGGGCTCAAACTTCCCTGACGTAGGTACTATTGCTGACCTAGGTATTATTGCTTCCTCTTGTCCAACTTGCCAGCCACAGATTCCTCAGATCCCCACCCTCATCTGTATTGAAGCATTCATTTTCCCAAACTGCTGAAAGTAAGTGATGCAGGACTAAAAAAATCTAGCTTGTTTTCCATAATTTGGGATAATTGTTAAGGTCATTCTTTCCTCAAAAATTATCATTGAGAAAATGATAAGTAATCCAAGACATGGGAAAATATATGTCCAATACACCTATGAAGAAAAGACTGTACAGAGAAAATAAAGAACTTTTACAAATCATTAACAAAAATATAAAGAAGCAAAAATGATCTATAAAATATTTAAATAGAAACTACATAAAAGAAGAGGGAGAAAGTGATTTTTTAAAACTTATAAAAAGATGTCCCACATCATTAATTATTGGGGAGATCAAAATCATTAGGGATAGGGGAAATCCAAATTAAAACACAGGGAGGGGCTCCTGGGTGTCTAATTCAGTTAAGTGTCCAACTCTTGATATCAGCTCGTCTTTATTTCAGGATCGTGAGTTCAAGCCCCGTGTTGGGCTCCACATTGGATGTGTAGCTTATTTAAAAAACACAAGGATCTCCACCCATTGGAATGGAAAAAAATTAAAACTTACAAGAGCAAATATTGATGAAAAGGAATAGTGAAAAATTATAAAATCACTTTGAAATATTGTTTGGTATTTTCTTATAAAGTTAAACATACACCAACCTTACGACATAGGATTTCTACTTATCTACAAAAGAGAAATTAAAAATATATCCACAAAAAGTATTATACAAGAATCATTATAGCAGCTCTATTCATACTTTATAGTAATTGAGATAGTGTGGATTCGTGTAAGAGCAGAAAATAATTCAAGGAATAGTTCATTATCTAAAAGACAAGTTCATTCAAGGGGGAAAGTCTTTTCAACAAATAGTGTAGGAACAACTTGATAAATATGTTCATAATAGCTTGTACCTGAAAACAACTGAAATCTTCACCAAAAGAAGTTAGATAAACAAAATATCATCTACAATGTAATTCTACTCCAATAAAAGAAAAGAAAGAATTTTTGTTACATGTAAAAAATACATGACTTTCAAAAACATTATTTTGATAAAATAAAAAAGAAAATATTATATGACATCACTTATATGAAGAACAAAAATAGACAAAACTAATCTATTATGGTAGAAATGGGAATAGTTACCTATAAGGGTGTGTGTAGAAGAGACTGAAAAGGCACAAAATGGAAATTCCTGAGCTCATGAAAATGATCTATACCTTGATTAAGATGTTGGTTACATGGATATATATTTGTCAAAACTTCGAATTGCCCATTTAAGATATTTGCATTTGTATGTTAATATTTTTCCTCAATAAAATAAAATAAATTAAAGAAATAAAAATTATTCCAACTCTAGGAAGTGAATTATCTCAAAAGAAAAATTTCAGATTATGCCAAAGCAGTCATTTGGTGGAACAGAGGCATTTCAAATAGAAATAATAAATAGAGTTGAGGATTTTTAACAAATAATATAAATAATAAAATAATGAATCATTGGAAAATGATTTTAATTTTTTGCTGATTTGACATGAAAACTTCTATCAATGAAGGTAACACAATATGTCCCGACAAGGTCATTGAGGACATGGCAGGGTAGTTTATGAATGTCAGGAATTCAAGAAGTAAGATTAGTTATTACACAAAAGAAACTTTAAATTCCCAGTTCACATTTAAAAGATAATTCAAAGAGCCCTTCTCAAACTTGACAACAATCGTGAAACATCGCACGACATTACCAGTATGGAATTATGGAAGCAGAAAGAAACTTTTTAAAGCTACCAATAAAAAAGAACAACTTCAGGGAAACCTGGGTGGGCTCAATAGATAAAGGATCCGACTCTTGATTTCAGATCAGGTCGTGAGCTGGGGGTCATGAGATCTAGCCCTGCGTTGAGCTCTTGCCAGGCATGGAACCTTCTTAAGATTCTCTCTCCCTCACCCTCTGCCCCTCCCCCATAGCGCGCTCTCTTCTCTCTCCCTCTCCCTCTCTCTCTCTCAAAAAACAAAAACAAAAACAAAAATTTCAGACCAACCTTCCTTGAGGAAAGACTTAATTATCATTCTATTCTCCAAAGAAGATATTATTTCAAAATATTTATCATATGAAAAAAGCAATCAAAGAATATGCTGCCAAAATGTAGAAAAAATGATTACAGATGTCTATCAGTACTTTCATTAATGAATATCTTAGGTTATTAATCTGGATTTTGAGATGATTGTGGTATATTTTAACATTTTACCATTTGTAATTTATTACAATTTCTCATTTTAAATACTCACTTTCCCACCCAAAATTAAAATCATAATTTTGCGATCTTTTTTCTTAAGGAAGGCATGCAAAATAATATGAGATTCGGTCTCCACAAAACAAGAGGGATTTGGCCCTCTGACAAGTCCTTTCAAGGGCTATTCTTATAGGTGGTAATAATGCTCCCTCCCTATATTCCCAGGATGTCACACCATCCTTGTTTTGCTGCACCCATCCTCAGCCTTACCCCTACCAGCTACTCTTCACTACTTCCTTATTCATGTTAATAGATTAATTCCTTTGAAACACTTGGGGGCGCCTGCGTGGCTCAGTGGGTTAAAGCCTCTGCCTTCGGCTCAGGTCATGATCCTGGGGTCCTGGGATTGAGTCCTACATAGGGCTCTCTGCTCAGCGGGGAGCCTGCTTCCCCCTCTCTCTATCTCTGCCTGCCTCTCTGCCTACTTGTGATCTCTCTCTCTGTCAAATAAATAAATAAAATCTAAAAAAAAAAAAAAAAGAAACCCTTGAACCTGAAGTTCAAGAAAGGACTGATACTTTCCTTATCACTCGTTTCCCTCCAAACACATAACGAACATTATATCTTGTAACAATTTGTCAATCAACTATGACGTTATTTATATTATTGCTTCTAAATCTCTGTAAAAATGATTTCCATTCATGGGGATAGAAATAAAATTATGACACAGAATGGATATCACCAGCTAATCCATAACTGATTTAATGATCTTAAGACTGAATAAATAGTCACCACAAGTAACAATAAGAAACCGTAATACAACACTGAACTCCAAAGAGAGAAAGGACAAAGTACAGAGGTCTATTCTAAATTTTTGGTTCTCCTTTTTCATCTGGACCTTACTAAAATCACAACAGGCAAGAAATAGTTAAGATTTGCAAGATGGTATTTTTGCCAGCAGGTGAATAGAAGATTTAATCACTGTTGCCTGTGCTTGGTTGGCAGAAAAGTTTAAAAATGAAGAATTGGATTATTATGCAGTTACTTAAAATGATGTTCACATTAAAAAATTATGACAAAAACATTTAAAATAAATTGAAAAAAATGGTTTCTACAGTATTCTAGAGTTTATTTTTAAAACATCCTATAAATGTATGCAGGAGTCTAGATAAAAACAGAAGAAAATGTTACCAATTGAAAGATATCTCTGGGTGGTGCAACTGTAGTCCGTAGTGACCATGTTTCCACAACTGCATGTTTCTTTTTATGTAAAGAAGTTTTAAATTAACGCTTTCTAAAAAAAGTTTAATGAATTTAAAAAATCATATATACACTACGATGTTGGGATACAAATATATGTGTATTTATATATACGTACATGTATATACAAATGCATTTCATTTAAATGTTTTTAAATGTACACAAGCTAGCACTCACATTTACTGGGAAAGATCAGGAAGCAGTACGGCACAATAGTTAATAGGGGTTCTTTCTAGGACTTCAACATTGGAGTGATTTCTATTTTTCTTTTATACTTTTTATATCAATTTTTTCTGTAATTATATACTTCTTTTTAATGAGGGAGCAAGAAAAAGGCAAGAAAATGTATCCAAAATTTTCTGTTTTGTTTTATAGTAATACTTCTTAGTAAGACTTCATAAAGCTAGACCCTTCCTACCTCAAGATGGGTTTTTCCCAAATTTTGAATGAAATCTCCCAGTCGCATTGAGAAAGTGGGAAATAACAAAATTCAGACGTGAAGAGTGTTCAGCCCCAATATGGCAATGAACGACTGGAGAAAAATTATGTGAGCATGGGATGGGGGAAATGAAACTACACAAATGACCAAACAGATAAACAACAGTATTTGTAAAGATTTCCAGTTAGGTCAGCAAGCTCAGGAGCAATTATTGGTTTGACTTTGAGAATTTGTAGAAGGTGCCTGAGGGACTCCAATACACATACAGTCTGAACAAAGACTTTGCAGGAAGATATTACCAGCTTAGCCAATAGGATCATCAAAAACCGAAACACACACACACATAAATACACGCACATACATTTATACACATAAACACACACATACACACATCCACACCCACACAAAAGGCTATGAATTGTGAATTCAGCCCCCGAAGTACAAATCTGCTGCAATAGCAGACTCCGGGCTGGCAAATGACTACCTACTCCTTAAAGGGGCAAGTGGTGGGAGGATGAAGGTGGTGTCAGGTATGCCTGGTAAATTAAACTCACCCAGAGAATATATAGTAATAATGATGCCCAGTCTTAAATAAAGATGTTAGCCCTTTAAATTATGTTTGATTTCTAATTTCCCCCAAATTGTGCTTACTGATTATTCCTAGAGGTCTTTGTTCAAATTTGACAAATATAAACTGGAACAGTTTATTAAAGAAATACTGGACCCTAGCAGATTTTAAGAACCATCATTAACACACAAGTGTCCAAGAAAGGATCAATTAATTCTCCCTGATTAAATTCGACTACAACTCAACCTACACTTCATGGAGAGAAATTGGAGTAAGGAAGATTTATATATGTGTGTGTACGTGTATGTGTGTGTGTATACACATGTCAATGTATATCTATTTAAATATATACATATAATATTATATATATATAAAGCCATTATCAATGGAAGGTTATAGCATTCTAACAACAAAACATAAAATCTGAGGTAAGAGCCTGCATGTTGATGTCTTCTAAAGAATACTTCTTAATATTTATTAATCTCTGTGTACATTGCATGTTATTGTGTATAAGTACTTATTTCATCTAACTGGATTCAATTGAGAAGGTTACATATCATGAAATTACCAAAAGTTTACAAGGAAAATTTTCAGCTGCCCTTCATTCTGAGTTAGAATGGCTCCCTAGTATCAGACCCCAGGGACCATTCACATGTTCCCTCTCAGGGGACGCTCCCATCAACAGTGCTAAATTACTGTTGATGCTGGGCATGAGTCCACGGAGAAACTAGGAACTGGACCAAAATCACCACTGAACTTTTAGAGGATAATAACTTCTGTTCATTTCTACCTTACCTATGATTCACCTCTGAAAAGCCATTTTTAAAAATCACATTAACCATTTAACTCTTCACAAAACAAGGGCTTAATCTCTTTTTAAATCTGCTGTTTACACTAATATATATAATTTTTTCAAGTGTGTATGAAAGATCTAATTCTGGGGTGGGCATCAGAGATAATGTAAGGGGTAGGGCTTGAGTGCATTAGCTTTCTGTTTTTTTCAAAACAAATTACCTCATGTAACATAATCTCTGTCTGCAAATTGAGGAGATAGCAGAAATGAGATGGGATTTTAAACAGACATAAAATGAGCACGGCAGATAATGTTTATTACAAGGATATAGTCAGGAGGGCAAGTGGGTGTTAAAATGAGCCATTCTCTAAAATAGTTACTTGAACACGTTTGTGATTTTTAGAAGAAGAAATACTATCTTAATTCTACTTTCAAAGGTTAAATGTCAACTACTTTGAAACTAAAAATTCTAAGTTCAAGACCTTAGAACTTAAACTTAGTTTGATAGAGAAAAAAGAAAAAACTCTCTCTTACAGAATATTTGGATATACAGATGCTTGGTAATTAATAAATTATTGAAATTATTCTAAAGATCATTGCTTTATTTTGTATATTGTTCAAAGGATCATTACTTTTCTTACACATGGATTAAGTCATGGAAAAAATATGGAAAAAGTCTCAATATTTAATATTGTAAAACTTTAACAGATTGCCATCCAAGGTGTACAAACAAATAATGATAGTATCTACCATTAATTAAAGAGCCAATATTTTGCTAACTTTATTAACTTCATACTTAGGTTTCAAGTCACATATGATTTTCTTAATTTTATCAAACATAACCAATAAATATATAATAAGAAATAAAGTCAAGATTCTATCATGACATTTCTTTTTTTCCGCTTCCTCTTATATTTTTTTCATTGTCAAAACCCGGCAAACTGCCTCACTTAGGCTGCATATGATACTAGAGACAACTTTCCTAGTTTTTAAATTTCCTTTTATCTTATTCAGGTAAGAGACGGCAAACACGAGAGATCTCTTCTAGCTTTTTGTATACCTTCATGCTATTCTTCCAGATGATAATGACCTATTGCATTAACACTCCATTCATTCATTCCTTAAATTCCACCCGTAGAGAAATAGCCATAGTGAGGACATTTATAGTTCTCATTTTCACAGAGTTTATTACTTAATAGAGAATATAGATGGATGAAAAGCTGAACTCATGCCCAGCATCAACAGAAGATAGATGTAAGGGAATTTGAGACTTGAGCAATATGAGGGGCACCCCAGAGGAAACAGACTTGAAGATGAGTGGATTTAGTCATGTATGCCCAGCAGAAAAAAAGTAAAAGAGTCCTGTCCCCTGTGCTTCACTGTCAGACAATCTTGCTCAGTCAACTTCTGAGGTATCCTGCACTCAAAAACTTTACTGTCCTCTACCCATTCTTTTGATGTTCCTAGTCAATGAATAATTTCATAATCTTATTAACGTAATTGAATGATTTTCCAGAGAGCATCCAAATTTATACAGAGGAACTGACTTAATGCACTGAAATCTCCAAAATGTAAAAAAGCAGATGAAAATTTAAGTGGTCTTGTGCATCTAGCTTATTTATATTTGCTATTCAGCCTCATTTTAACCAGAAGTGTGATGGGGCTACATGCTACATGCTACATGCTTCATAAAATTGCTTAGTCCCTGATATAGATATTATACGATTCTCTATATCTATACCATTCTCTAGATAAGGATATACACGAGGGTCAAGAATAATAGAGACATAAAGTCAGGATGGATTTTAATTCCTGGTTCTTGAGAATCCCATTAAGCTATATGGTTTCCCACAACCATGATTCTCCCAATCAGTTACACTAATAGTCTAAAGGAAACAACCAAACCACAGTATTAAAGTAACAAATAAGTGTTTCTGTTTAAGGGAATGACATGTGCACCAGAGACAATTATATATAGCTAAAAACAGTGACAGTTATATATAAAAGCATGTATTTCAAGGAGATTTTGGGGATATTTTCAAAAATGAAAATATCAAATTTATCCTCAAATAACTTAATAGGTACTTAATAAATTTATGTTAGGAAGAAGGGGTAGATAGATAAATAAGATACTTATTTATTGAACATCCCTTGAATGCTATATTCCAAGTACTGTTTCCAAGCATAAGCCAGGCCTCTAAAGTGTCTGCCCCCAAGAAAAGGAACTCTGGTCGATGAGAGAAATGTGGAGACTACTGTGCCTGAAATATGCAGGGAAAATAACACACAATGAGTTTGGAAGTATAAATAGGTCTCAAAGAATGTGTGATCATCTCAGAAGTTGAATATAAACATAGTCCATGTTTTCAAAAAGTTACTCAGATCATTGTCAGGTTTACAGAAAGAAGGCAAGTATGGACGTGAGGAGACTAGTCAACAGTCTTGCCAGCAGGAGACATTGGTTGGTAGCTTACGCTACGGTGGTGTCTGAGCAGATGGAGGGGAAAAAAAGACTCCTACTAAGTTTACAGGTTCAAAACCATTGCTAGCTGATGAACAGCATGTGAAATCTAAAGGGAAGAGAATCCCAAGGAGATGAGTAACTGACTAGATGATGATATCATTTACTGAGCTCATAAAGAGAGAGGGTAGCACACTCGGAAAGTCAAGGGTTGCATTTTGGTCATTTTAATTCTGAAATGCCTGTCAAAGATCTAAGATGAGGCCATTGAATATATAATCTCGAGGTTCAAACTGGAGATTATATATTGAGGGAAAGGAAGAGAGAGAGGAAGAGAATGTATAAAGAAGATTTGAGAGACAAGTATTCAGTTTTGGATCCATTCCAACATGTGAAGATTTGGTAGAGGAGGAATCAGCAGAAAAGAGACTAATGAACAGCCAACAAGGTGGATGATTAGTGAGGAGAGTGAGAAGTCATGGACACCAAGAACTCCAAGAAGGAAGGAGTTGTCAAGTATGTTGAATGCTGCACAAAAGCCAAGTGTGATGGGGGCCAGATAAGTGAGCACTGAACTTGGCATTAAGAGATCATTTGGTAATATAATAAGCAATTTCAGTAGAGTCATATGGACAGTAACTGGAGTGAGTGGAAATGGATTGTAGTGAAGACAGGGAGGTAATGAGTGCACACAGCTCTTGAGAACTTTTGCTGCAAAACAAAGCAGAGAAATGGAAAAGCAGCTAAAGGAGAGTTGCAGAGTCAAGAGATTTTCTTGTTTTGTATATGATTGTTGTTGTTTGTGTATGTTAACATTAAAAGTGCATTATACTAAGCATGTTTGCATATTAATGGCAATCATACAAAAGAAATGAAAAGTCTGAAGATTTCATGATTCAGGTGAGAGAGAGGATAAATAAAAGTGTGACCCCTAAAAGAGTAAGAGTAAAGGTGCAGAATATAAGAGGATAGGTTGGCCCAGGATAGAATCAGGGACCCTTTTTCCATTGTAAAAAGTGGGAAGAACAGAGTACAAATGCAGAGTATGGGTATCTCCTCAACAGTTCTCATATTCAGTGAATTCCGAGGTGAAGGGCATTGGGTGAGGTGAAGCGGAGATAGATATCTTGTGTGGTGAAGCAGAGATAGATATCTTGTGTGAGCAGGACTAGCCACATAAATTGTAGAGGTTAAGCACAAAATAAAAATGCAAGGACCTTTGTTGAAAAGGCAGGAAATAAATATTAAAATTAATAAATATAAATTTTTCCTTTCTTCTTCTCTCTCTCTCACCTTGCCATTATGTCTTTTCTTTGTTGTTTAACATCTCTAAGTAAAGTAAAATTAAAATATTAAGTTACTAGCATGAATTTAACCGTTAATTTTTATATTGTCAATGCCAGTTTTAATTGGAAGTGTAAGAACATTAACTCATTTAAAGAATTACTGAAATTTGGGGCAGATGGGTGGCTCATTTGGGCAAGCATCTAGTTCTTGGTTTCTGTTCAGGTCATGATCTCATGGGTCATGAGATGGAGCCTTGCATCAGGCTCCACGCTCAGCAGGAATTCTGCTTGAGATTGTTTCCACTGATCCTCTCCCTACTCATGCTCTCTCTCTCTCTCTCTCTCTCTCTTAAATAAACAAATCTTTAAAAAATAAAACTAAAGAAAGAAAGAATTAACAAAATTCTACTAACTGCCATCATGTCCCACCTTAGGCCTTTGCATGGAAAGAAAGAAAGCAGCAAATGAGGGCCTCCCCCAACTAACACAACCCAATCACTGCCCCAGAGACAGAAAGAGAGAAAGAGCAAAAGCCTTCCTAAGGATGGGAGGCTGGGCATGGTATGGGCTGTTAGGGAAATGGCCTAGAACTCATTCCCAGGAAGCAGAGAGGTGGACAAGAGGCAGGAGTATGCATAAGCCAAGACTCCAAGGCCCTTGCAATTTAGTCTTTGATCTTATAGGACTTCACTTAACAAAACATATAATGTCTAAGATAACATTATTAGGAGTTTCAAGACAGCAACCACAGGAAATCACAAACCGTTAAACTACAGAAGGGGATGGGATTCTAAGCATAGGGTTTTAGTGTGTTTGTACTGGTCGTGTATCCAGAAAGATGATCCTGTGTGAAAAGCCTTTAAAGAGAGTATTGAGCCAGGTTTAGGTATGTTGGCTTACTCTCTTGTAAAACCTAACCCATTAGCACAGTTTAACTGAGAAATATTTCTCCTTGAATCTCTCATATTTCTGCATTCCTAGCAAGCAGAGTCACTGATTACCTTTCATTCAGGACAATCTTTTCAAGGATGTTTATATAGTGAACAGACTTGAAAAATAGAGATAGTGTCTTTATCCACAGCAAAAAGGAAGCATGCTTCTTCCCATTATGATAGATCTAGGCTCCCTAAAGTTGGGCTTCCTCTCCCCTAAGCATTTCATGATGTGTGCAGCTGTCATCTAGCCATCCTCTTGTGTCCCTGTGAGAACTGGAGCTTAGAGAACTGGCAAAATCAATCCATCCATCCATCCATCCATACATACATATATACATACATAAAATAAATGCTGATACTCTGGCTACCAGTTAGATAGTCATTCAGCTCTGACCCAGAGAACTCATGTCTTTTAACATCATCCATTAAAGTTTGGCAGGCAAACTTGGTGGGTTGCAATTAAGATAAAAATCCTGCTTTTTGATAATTTTGCTTTAGTTCTGTCCTCTCTGATCAAGACTTTCCAGGAATAACTGAATTTGCAAAATGCACTCTAAAACACAGGTCATTATCATTCCCCTGTTAACAGATGCAGTAAATGGAAGCATGCTGTCTAGAATAAAGGCATCTGGCTTCTAAAAAACAGTGGCTCACAAAATGTTCTTCATTGGGTCATAATGGATGGAATGTACATACTGTAAAAAAGAAATAACAGGCCCAAAATGGAGTCACTTTTGCTAAACCCCACCAGGAGTTAACGCCTGACATAAATGCAGTTTCAGCCTCTTCCAGTAGAATTTTAAAACAATCAGTGTGGAATTTCCTGATCAGCACTAGTGAGGCAATCTCCATGATAAGACCCCTGCATTTCTCCCTAAGTAAAGGCAACCTTGACTAAAATATTCCTCTTTCCTTTTGCTAGTAACTTCCTTGTCCCACCCCATTCCTGTCTATAAAAGCCTTCCATTTTGTACGACTCCTCAAAGCTCACTTCTTTTTGCTAGATGGGATGTTTCCTAATTCATGAGTCTTTGAATAGAGTTAATTAAATCTTTATAAGTTTACTCAATTGGATTGTCTTTTTAAAAATAATACACTTAAAGTCACCTAAGTTGATATAAATTCAAGGTAATGTTGTTTTACTATGAAAAAAATCTAAGATTCTTTAGTGAAGAAGTACAATTTTTTTTTGTCTTCAGACACACAATAACAATTTTGAGCACATAATCCCAATAGATGTGTAGGTATTCAAGCATTAATTAAATAATTACACTCTTGTGATAATGTTATATATAATATAAAATATACAAAAATAAAAAGACTTAAAATATAATAAAAATAAATGTTTTAAAAATGTCATCAAGAAAAAAAAAATGTTGTCAAGTTTCCTGCCTACCTCCTACTGAATTATTTTGTGCACCCTATGATGTAGATGCACGCCATCTGGAGAGCTCTGCAATGTGTTGGTATACATTATAAATCTGCAAAGGGAGTCATTATGTGCAGTTGCTCCAACACATATGACCATGGAAGTTTTGAGCTTTTTACTTCCTTGTTTTTCCTCATGAATCTTCTAAGGTGAGTGTAACTTAGAATGCACCTTAAAAATATTAATCTATTTTTCAACAGTTACAAACTCTAGAGTTGCAAAACTCTGGTGGCCCAGTGCAGTCTCATTGACTTCAGATGAGTTTTATTCAGCAATGTAGTTGGTCCCCAGTATACTTAGTCTTCAGTATTTCTTTCTGTATTATAAGTCTCCTTTACTTATTCATCCATCTAACATATAAAGCTCACTGACTTTTTTACTATCTCTTGGATTGGTTTTAAACACCATACAAAGTTTAGTAGGAAGCTTTGTGACCTTAAAGGAGCATAATGTCTTCAGAATGAGCAGACATTTTTGGCCAGACATAGCTTGCTTGAATTGGACCTACACCAAATAGTTGTGTAAGGTAAGAGAATCTTTAATGCCCCACTACCATTTTAGGGTTACTTGTGCCAAAAGAAATGATCCCTATATTATTTATGATTTTCACATTTAAGAGGGTTACAACTTCAGCCTACATCCAAGTTTGAGAATGGACAGGTTGATGACAGACACAATAATTAAAAAATAAGACACATTAATTTGTCATTTCTCTTTCTTCACCAACCCCATCAGCTAGAGGTTCAAATTTTTCGTATAAATTAAAAATTTTAACTCTACTTTAGAGTTATCTTATTGGACTTTAAACCAGTTACAAAACAAAAGACGATTTAAATATTCCAAAATTCTTACAATGAAGGTAAATAAAACATTGCAGAGTACAATAACTGAATCATATTAATACATATAATTTGTATTACTTCTGTGATCCAATGAAAGAAATAGAAGAACTTATGTAAACACTAGAGTTAGTGCTTTCTTTCACTGGAAATGCTTTCAAATGTTAGGTAGAAAAGGGAGACATTTTGCAAGGTTTTTAACCAACTGGAATTGCATTGCCATGCCTCCTATGTCCACAGGGAAAGAGCAGATGAGATAGTAATTGATTTCTTCCAAAAGGAACCATCACCTATGACTCAAACTATTCTTATACAACATTAGCCAAGCAAAAGAAAGTCTCTTAATGGGATTTTTAGATTCTTTAGAATCTAGAAAGAAAACAGAACTCTTTCTAGATGTTTTAATTACCAAGTTTCACAATTATATGATACATCATGTTTTGGTTATTCTCAATGAACTAACAGAAGTAATTATCTTGAAATTTGATTAAAACTTGGAAAATAATACTGGACAGAATCAAAATAGAAGGTCTACTTAATAAGGTATCTAGAAGGAAATATTTGCCATAGGTGCAACAGAGTTATGGAGTGGTCAAAAAATGTAATTTAATTACCCTACAGAGGAGAATGTATTAAAGACAGATTTAAAAAAAATAAGATATTTAAATGACAGACCAAAAGAAGGCAAAGTAGACATTAAAAATACCCATTATAAGTGTTTTTAGTTCTAACCTAGACTTGTCTTTGAAACCTTTGAGAGTTAAGAGGGACTGTTAAGTACACCCTAATTTATTCTAGCATTTGAACTGAAAAACTGGAGGAAAGGACTGAAAGGAACCAGAGCCAGAGAGTATGATGATAAACATGAAATCTCATTTTCAAAAAAAAAAAAAAATCAATAGACTTGCATTAGGTTTTAAATGGCTCCTGTTACACTCAGTAGAACCCCAGAAAGCAGACTGAAATTTTATCATCTTACCAGTGTGCATTTTCTCTGTCTCTCTGTTTCTGTTTATTCATACATTTCTATGTATGTATATACAGTTCCATGCATAAATACTTTTGTATATGTTATACACATATACAATATATATATACTTTTGAAATGTAATAAAATAATTTTAACAAGCAAGTGAAGGAAAAAAAAACAGAGGCAAATGAAGAAAACAGTGTGCTCTATCCACAAAGTGCTTTTGAGCAAAGATGGTAGGTGATATATAATAACTAAAAAGGCAAAATTACACTGGGGCACTTAAGGCAGGAACCAGGGGAGGTGGGTGGGTGGATAAGTTAAACAGGGGATGGGAGTAAGGAATGAACTTGCTGCAATGAGCAATGGGTATTGTAAGGAAGTGTTGAGTCACTAAGTTGTATGCCTGAAACTAATATTAACAGTGTATATTCACTAATTGGAATTTAATTAAGTAAAAACTTAAAAAATAGAACAAGTTACAAAAAATAATTTTACAGACTATATGCACATACTTTTTAAAAATATGTGTCTCAGTGGGAGCAGACTATAAGCCTCTCTTTGAAGTTTCCATCACACTGTATTTTTGTGGGCTTCTACTTTTAGCAGGCTTAGATGGTCTAGGATAAAGAATCTTATAAGGTAGAGCCACTTGTCTATAGCAAAATACAAATGCAGGGGACAAAATCAAGGTATCAGTTGAACAGTAGGACTTTTTCTGTCCTCAGGTATTGATAATATAACCAACACCTTAAAGGATTAAAGACCTACTTCTTGAAATGTAAAACACCAACTGTCTCCTTTTTAGCTACATGCTGCTAAGGTGGTGACTAAGTTAAGAATTTGGTTGAAAGGTACGAAGTTTATTAACAGCACAGGAGAGAGAAAAAAACAGAAAGATACTACAGAACAGCACTGATAGTAGTTAGCACCAAATAGTAAAACTACTCCCTCTGCACAACTAAATTCAGTGCTGAACCCTTGCACAGAAGAAACCAATAACAAATTTACTTAGTCCCACCCCTGACAAAATGAGGAAAATGTAAACCTATGAACATATTTCCAAGGCTGTCTAAACACTGTGGAAGGGATGAGGGCAGAAGTCAGGGCAATGGGCTCACGATTGAACAGACATGAAGAATCATCAGCTAGAATAATACAATTTAAAAAAAAAAATTAATAACACTGACTGGGCATCCAGAAAGTAATCTACGCTGATTCAAATACTGAATACCCTGATTTGAGTTTTTAACTTGGCTCCTCAGAGAGATGCCAATCTTCCTGTACCAGTGTTATTTTCCCCTTTTCCTTACCCTGGAGCCACACCACAGTCTCCATCCACAGTATCAGAATGTATGTTCACAATTATAATTCATGAATCTGGCAACACTTGTCCTGCTTTGAAAGAGCAATTGAGTAACTCTGATCACCGTTAATACAGAATGGCCATGTTAACCTAGGCAGTCCTAACTTTATTTCATCTCAGCATAACTACTTTCCTGCTGAGGAATTAAATAACAAAATGTTGTTTCAGGTTGAGTTTTAAGGCTGTGCCCTAGAGAGAAATTCACAAATCAGCTTAGTCGACAGAGCTGCATTTCCTTGCCTACGTTTGATTGAATGTGCTCTGTCCACAAAGTGCTTTGGAGCAAAGATGGTAGGTGATACATAATAACTAAAAAGGCAAGATTATATTGGGGCACTTAGGGCGGGAAACAGAAGAAACATAACCATTTATCGATATTGCCATCAGGCTGCTCTAAGGGAACTTTATACAAAATACGTTGTCGTTAAGAGCAGATTCAATTACTTGGTGTTATTAACACAGGCAAAAATCAATTACCTGTGGAAATATTATTTTTAAATATTTATTTTATCATCAGGCTTTGTATCAAAAAGTGCCCATATTCATAATTCCCTTCTATGCCATTTTAATCGTCTATATTAATACCTTAAAAGCACCTAATTATTTCTTTTTATCAAATTTAATTTGCTCTCAACAATACTGATAATCTCTAAAAAGATCAGGGAAAAAATATGCTGTTGATACCAGTCAATCCACAGAATTATTGGAGATAATAAATTACTGTTTTTAAGCCACTAAGTTTTGGGATGGTCTTTATGTTACGATATGCATCTAAAAACCTGGCATAGAAAATATGGAAATTTTGAAATTTGCTAAGTGTTTTTTTTAATTTTCCTACATTGATATCAAAATGTGAAAACATTTAATGTCACAAATCAGTCTTTCATGAAATAGTACTGGAAAGGCCATACACACACAGATATTGTTAGCTATTCATTCAATCTAGACATCAAATAATTAGTCCTAACTCATGTGATTTTACTACAGATATATGCATTTCTATGTGGCATTATTTGCCAGTGCTCCGCAATATTGACTACTTGACCTTCTCAAAATGCTTTCTTCCCTCAAATCCAGAGTCCTATCAGTTCCAATTACTTCTGCCAATTACTTCTCGAAATGTCCATTTCTTTCTGTTCCCATTCCCCCATATTAATCCAAGCCACAATCATTTCTCCTAATGAGTCTTCACTTCTTTCATTCCTTTCCAATCTTCTTTTTACATTACACCAGAAAGATATTTTGAAATATAAATTGGATCCTGTCACTCACCTTTTGATATCTTCCTACAAATATGTAAGACAAACACCAAACTCCTCCTATACTCATATATAAGGTTATGCATTTGTAAGTCCTGTCTTTTTCTCCTCTATATAGTTATCTTATAAATATATTATGTTGTATTTGTCGAAAGAGTAGAATGTCCTATTATATGGTCACACCATGGCCCTATAAATATAACTATTCTCTTTGTAGTTCAATTTCTTGAAACTACTCCTCCTCCCAACCCCTCTCATTTAAGGACTTTTATTCATGATCTTTTTTCTGCCTGCAAATATGCTACATTTTTGCCAGAGGAGGCCTTAAATGAGCTCTCATACTAAGCTCACCCTATTGTTTTATGTTTCTATATTACTCTATACTTCAGCTTTTTAAACATATTACAGGTCTAATTTCTAGTTCAGTGTTTGTCTTCTCCATTAAACTGTAAGATCAATCACCATTTGTTCACCGTTATATCCCCAAGGCTGAACACAATGCTTGGAAAACAGTAGACTCAAAATTGCTCACTTAATTAATTCTGTGTTTTGTTTTTAAACTTTCATTTAGTTTAGATATAATGCATTTTGCCACATCTGCTAATCTTAACTAATAATAAAAATACTAGCCAAAGTTGTTTTTTATTTTAATGTTTGTTTTCACATAATTTGTTTAATTGATCTAAGAGAAATGAGCTATGGGTAACCTTATATTCAAGAACTTCCCTGATGTTTAAGCAAATACTTGGCACAGAAAGGGTACACCATTTCATTATTACTTAACACCATGGTAAAACAGTGTTTATACCATTTTGAATCAAGGAAAACTGAGCTACAAAGAGGTCGCTTAGCCAACAAGTTCTCTAAGTTAGACACTGGTAGAAAACAGGCTGTAAGTTAGGATGAATAAAGAAGAGTTTGAATAATACATATCAAAACATTGTAGTTTCAAGTGTCACTAAACAAGGGAGGCAGAGATGAACATTTTTCAAGCACCATTAATAATCCTATCATATACTTGTGCCATTTAGAGGGCTAGAGCATTTCAGTGATTCACCACACCCACCACTAATCTTCCATTTCTAATGCTATGTACTTTGATGTAGAATATTAATTATATCAGTTCTATACAGACAGTCTCATGAAGTGCTAAAGCAAACACCTCAAGTAGTCTCACTGAGACCGTTATTAATATCAGGTTCATCTACAGAATCCCCTGAGTACCTGAAGAATACATACTTCAGATTCTGAAAAATATTGGGTCCCGACACTTCAATTTATTCAAGTATTTTGTTTCATTTCCATAATCTGTTTTTATGCACTGCTTTTTCATTTTTAAAAATGTGAGTGAGATGAAATTAATTGCTTGGTTACATGAGCCTTAATAATCACAAAAATTTCATATGGTTTATAAAGCACACTCCATTTTAAGAGACACTTACAAGTAAGAAAAACTGATTATAATATGGTTTTATATATGAATGCCCTTTTGGTTAAAAAGAGTGTCCAGCACTTTGGCCAATTATAATAAAACTTTATATTTTCCCATAACCACACCCTAGATGTTGTTGACTTTCTTTTTTATTTACATTCTCTGCCATAGAAGCCATGTTACATAGTCTTCATGAAGTCCATTTCTACTAAGTTCTGTACTCCACACAATTTCTGAGAGCCTCTAAGGCATGCACACATGCTCCTCAAATCCATCCTGCTTGTCACATTCACCACCTGCTTTCAATTTAGACCAATAATGTTCTCAACCTGCAGGTCACCCCCTGCTACAAGTAAGTGGCTTCCTGACGCTCCTGTCATTCACACAAGACAAATATTGTTAATGAGTTGTTTTTTTCATTCCTCAAAGCATGCCTTAGATCAAGCCATAATATTTTTAAATGTCTTCATGGAAGGGATAAGAAAAGTAAGCACAGCCGATGTCCCAGCCTAGCTCTTGGCAAACTGACATGGGAAAGCCAACTCTGCCTATACCGAAGTTATACCACTTTAGGGTCACAATATCACTCTGCTCCTATCTCAAAGCAAAAGAAATTCTCTCTGTTCCAGTCTAAGACTTTAGCATATCCTACCGCAGAATAGAACCCTTCTCAAGAGAGGCAGATTTTAATTCTTTTCTAGGAAAATTCCCATTTTCATCTACAAAATAGGATCTGGGAATCAAGATAATCATACTGCTAATAATAGTTGACATTATTTCCTGTATCTGGCTTTTAAAATATTAAATAGCATTGTGTGTGGCATACTAATAAAGCAGCACAAGTCAGACCATGGTAACCTCGATCCAGCTTACAGTCTTTCTAATAATATGAGATGAAGACACTTATGCGTTTTACACATCCTTCCTAGAGGGATCTGTTCTTTCAAATAAATGTGAATAAATGTCTGGATGTAAAAGAATACCATCTCCCAAGGACAAATACTAGTTGTCAGTCATGGGATAGGGTATTTCCAGATTCAAGAAAAAAAAATTCATTTCTCTATCTCAGCAGGGATACAGTTTTGCATAAGATAAGCCTAACTTCTGTCATTAAACAAAACACATCTTGGTTGAAAGCAGCTGAATTTTGATTACTTCTTTTTTTCAGGGTTACACTATAAAGAAAGGGTAGATATTTGCTTTATATATGAATGAGTGAAAGAGAAAACCAGAGTACTAAGTTTCCTTCCTACTCAGTGCAAGCAAACATAAAAAGTCCAATTTCTCCCCCCTTTCCCCACAATTGAAACTTCTAGCAAAACCAAAGTTGCAGTTTTTAAGTTTTAGTATTTTAAAATTCATTTTTTTGTACACTCTCTCTCTCTCTCTCACACACACACACACACACACACACAAAATTCCAAAGAAAGACAATAGTCAGTGACTCCCTTTGTGTTATCCTCTGAGAAAGCTGACAAACTGTATACTTCCACTAACCTTCCTGGCCAATGCTAATTAACCTCTTTCCTTTTAAATCTTGTAAATCATTAAGCAATTAACCATTCACTGCCTTGGTAAATCTTTTCTATTGTTTTCCAGTACTGCTTTTAATCCTACATTATGTTTCATCTTCCCAATTCAACTGTATACTTGGAGGGTACAACTGTGGAGGGGAAACAGATTTGTGTGTCTTTCAAATCACCTTGAACTGTTTCTCTTCCTTCAATAGGTGAATAGCAAACATTGGTTAATCCTATTCTACGGACATGTTCAGAATACTATGATCTCGATTGTCTTTTATCAACTCCATGAAGTTATCTATATTCTAGTACCACTGAAGATTGAAAATGCTATCTTAGTTAATACTGTCATCATATCAACTAAATTGGAAATGACCTCAAGTTTTAGTAACTCCCTCTTTCTTATTGTCTCAGCTAATTATTCTAAAATTTCTCTAAAATTCTACCTCAGAAAGGCCTGTGTAATTTTACCTCTTTCTTTGATTCTTCTGTCTTTACCTTAGCTTAGAATTCACCTGGAATATTCTAAGGATGGCTAATAATTCCCGATACCTCCAGTCAATTAACATGACTGCTCATCATTGCTAGTAACCCCATCAATATATTGCTGAACATAAAATGATTCTGTCATATTCTTGCTTAAAACATTCCAAAATTTTGCTATTATAAACTTAGTCTGGCAGCCAAGATCTGCACAGTCTGTTTCCATTCTTCCTCTCCTGTTTCATACCCACCAAATTATATGACATACACTGAATGCTGCCACACCAAAATTTCCATTTCCTCTTGGATACAGTACTTACTTGGTGCATATATATGTTTTGGCATAAACAAAAGCATGTCAGCACATCTTGTTCCTGCAAAAACCCATTAGTACTTGAAAATACCAGTTAAATATTATTTCCTCTGTAAATTCATTTGTGTCTTTTCCAGGTGGAGATATTAACAGCTGTATTTCCATAGTACTTTGTTTATATCTGTGTTATAGCACCCATAATGTTTATTATTTGCTATTTGCTTATATGTCTTTTTCTTCTACTCTTCAGTGGAAACTACTACATACTTACATACCATAAACCTTACTCCATTTCTGGGAAATCATTGGTCTCATGGCAGAAAAGAGTATATAATTCAAAGTTATAAAGATATAAAAAATTTCAATTGTTGAAATTTCAATTCTACCACTATGTTCAAATCCAAGATCCAACATTAACCAAATTTAAGGAAATAATTCAACTTCCCTATAAATGCAATTATCTACAATGCAAAGCTTATAATATTTATCTAATTGTGTCATCATAATTACCAATGTGATTTTATATCAATCAATTTTCTTAAATGAAAATTTTTATTATTTCATGTTAGAAAATATTTAAGTAAGTGAATACTTTAACTTCAATATTTCCATAGTTTTACTATGTTATTTAGCTTCTGGCCAATTAGTTTGCTACCAATAACAGGCCAAAAAATAAGAGATGTAACCATTAGCTCTATTGCTTAGATGTAAAAAGCTGTGTAGAATGTTGCTCCTACCTCAACAATGGAAAAAAGCCTGGAAAAAACATAAGATCACAATTTCCTGTCTATCAGAGAGCAAAAATCATAAGGCACCCATTAACCAGGAAAATTCCAAAGAGGGACAAGTCTGTCTAAGGGAAAACAAGATGCAAAAACTCCTACCTGTGGCAGAGCACAGGATAAAGAGACACCAGCCACCATGTAAACAGGTAAGCCAAAAGTCAACATTTTATTTAACTGCCAAAGCCCAGGAGTAGAAAAGTTTGAAAAAACTGAGTCCTGGACATAAGGAAAGTCTCCATTCATTCGCAAAATTTTGTTATAGGTCTCTACCAGGTGATACAAGAAAGATTGGGTGTAGGACATAAGCCAAGAGTGAATGATACAGGTATCAAAAGATAGCTGGAGCTTGGAAGGAGCAGTAATTAAACACTGACTATTTCTCTAGACCTTTCTCTCCTATGAGGCAATCAGCTTTTAGCCTGTTGATGAAGGGCAGCAAAGTTTGTCACATACAAAGTACAGGAAAGGACTCCATAGTTGGGAGAAGAATAGAAAAATAAACTCTTTAGAAGATAGAAGGAAACCATCTTGGACCTAGGATACTATATTGATATCAAACAATGATCTATTACTGCTAACTGAAGGAAAGGAAACGTCCATCAAAATGAACAACAAATGTAAGACAGTATTGGACTGTTGTGGAAATGAAGTGCTGGAGTGCTGGAATGCTGGAATGTCCAAAGCCAAGGCACACAAGGCCTCCATAACCATGAGACTGGATAGAAGAGAAGAGAGAACCCTGCTGCAAAGATAATGTTAGTACATAGCAACAGGCAACAGTAATTTACTGTGGGGGATGTGGCAAGAACAGGAAGACCGGCTGCCAGTTGTGGCACAGATTTGCAGGAATAACTCAGAGCTGAAAATGGAGTACTGAGACTAAGAAAACTCATCCAAAAACACAACCCAAGCCATCAGAGCAAGACAAGAGCAGCCCATATTGAAGAAAATTGAAACAAGTAGTACACTAAAGCTTATCACTGCAAATATAAGCCCCTATTCATCTCAACTCCTGACTAGAGTCACTTAACCCCATACCTAACAACCTGACAGAAAAAGGGGAATGACTTTTCTGAGAATAAAATGTATTGACTTCCACTCTGACTATTCTAACATGATATCTGGCATTCAATCAATGATTGTAAGACACAAATAAAAAGCAAACCAAAAAATTATACATACATAAGTAATTGCATATATATTTTATAAAAAATTATGAAAATATTGCTTATACATATATGAGATGTATATTATATATAATAAGCTGAACCAGAATAAGAAATGACCATATGTTATAACACTCTGAGAAAGACTCCAAAATAACTATGACTAATTTTTTCATCTACTGCAAAAAACAAGAGACACATGCATTCACAGATGTAGAATTTCAACAGAGTGGAAATGATATGAGTCAAGTGCAAATGCTGACAAAAATTTTAGATACACAGAAAAATCATTTGGCTGTCTCATAAGTAGATTTAAAACAGTTAATAAAAGAATTGGTGAACTTAAAGGTAGATCAATAGAAATTATTTAAGCTGAAACAAAAAGTAAAAGGAAGGAGGAAAAAAGGGCAAAGAGATTATCCAGGAACTGTAGAAAATTTCAAATGGTCTAACACAGGTATAATCGAGTTCCAGAAGAAACAGAAAGAGAATGGAGTTGAAGAAATATGTGAAGTGATATTGGTAGAGAATTTTCTGAAACAATGAAGTTCTAAATGACATATTTGAGAATCTTACTCTGGATAAACTCACACACACACATATACATAAGAACACCATGAAAAATCTTAAAGGCAGGTAGAGAGGGGGTGAATGCACATTGCATACAGTGGACCAAAGATTTGCATAATGGCAAACTTCTTGTCAAGAATTACACAAGTTGGAAGACAAATGAGGGACATTTTCAAAGCACTTAAAGTAAAAAGCTGTCATCCCAGAATCATATAACCAATGAAAATATGTTTCAAAATGAAGATAAATGAAATGTTTTTAGACCAACAAAAGTTAAGATAAAAGTCAGTTCCAACAGACTTATACTATGAGAAATGGCCAAGGACTTTCTTCAATCAGAGAAATATGATACTAGATAGAAAGTTGTTTGAAATCCATAGATAGTAGAAAAATCAAAGTAAGTTTAAAATAAAAATTTTCCATTTTTTTATTCACTTTAAAAGGTAATTTATAATCTAAAGGGTAAATAATGAAAACATACTGTTGGGCTTATAACATGTATAAGTAAAATGTATGAAAACAATAAAAAGATATGAGGAGGGAATTAGAAATACTGCACATTTCTTATATGTAAAGTGGTATCCTTTTACATGAAGGTTATCTGTGATACATTAAAGATATATATTGTTAATCTTGGGATAATTGTTAACAATTTATCAAGAGGTATACCAATAAGAAAAAGAATCATAAAAATGCAAATAATCCAAAGCCTGAAGAAAATTGTACCCAAAAAGATGAGACAAATAACAAAATATTAAATTTAAACCCAACTATATATTGTATGTTGAATGTAATTAAGCAAAGTAAAATCATATTTGATTAAAATCAAAACTAAATGCATCTTATAAGAAACTCACTTTTTTAAATTTTTTTAAGAAACTCACTTTAAATATGAAAATATAAATAGGTTAAAGGTAAGGAGATAAAAAAGTAAAATGTTCAAAAATTGTCATTTCATCAATACCAAAAAAGTGAAGTAGCTATATTAATGTTAAAAAAAAAAAAAACTGACTTCAAAACAGGAAAAGATTTTCAAAAAAAGAAGAAGAACATGGAAAGGATAAAGGAAAGTGATAAAGGGAACAATTCACTAAGAAGATATAACAATCATACATATGAATGATTAAATGAATGAATGAATCAATCAATCAAATAA
The DNA here is from genome assembly GCF_002288905.1 of Enhydra lutris kenyoni. Classification (NCBI taxonomy): domain Eukaryota; kingdom Metazoa; phylum Chordata; class Mammalia; order Carnivora; family Mustelidae; genus Enhydra; species Enhydra lutris. The sequence goes on along the minus strand of NW_019154086.1, from coordinate 62,115,946 downwards.
AAGAACTTCAACATGCATGAAGTAAAACAGAACTGAAAGAAGAAAAAAGAGAAATGCACAATTATGGAGAAAGCAGTATCTCTCTTCCACTAACTGATTAAACAAACAAACTGAAAATCAGTAAGGATTTAGAAGACCTAAATAACAATAACACCAGTTGGCCCAAAAAATTTACAAAAGAGTTACAATAGATAAATCAGTAGCAAGGATAAAATAGAATGATCAAAAAACAGTACAAAAGAATGGAGAAAAAAAATAATTAGAACAGATAGGATGAAGAGAAAATAACAAGATGGTATATTTAAATACAATTATATCAGTAATTTCACTAATTGACCTGAAGTTTCAAAATAAAAGACAAGAGTTTACCTTATCAGATTAAAAAAAAAAAGAAGAAGAAAACAAGACTCATCTATATGCTGTCTATAAGAAATCCACTTTAAGGGGCACCTGGGTGGCTTGGTGGGTTGAGCCTCTGCCTTCGGCTCAAGTCATGATCTCAGGGTTCTGGGATAGAGTCCCACATCGGGCTTTCTGCTCAGCGGGGAGCCTGCTTCCTCCTCTCTCTCTCTCTGCCTGCCTCTCTGCCTAGTTGTGATCTCTGTCTGTCAAATAAATAACTAAATAAAATCTTAAAAAAAAAAAAAAGAAAACTGGACAGTCCTTATTATGTATGTACCTAATAACAGTCTTCAAAATACATAAAGCAAAAACTTACAGAGGTTACAAGAGACAAACAAGTGCATGATTAAACAATAACACCAAACAATGGAAAAATATACATTCTTTGCAAGTACACATGGAACATTTACCAAAAGAGAACATCTTCAGGGCCACACACAAAAAATACCCTCAACCAACATAAAAAAAAAAAAAAAAAAAAAAAAATTGAAATCATACAAATTATGTTGTCCAACTACATAATAATTAAACTGGAAGCCAGTAACAGAAAGATACCTAGAAAATCCTTAAATACTTGGAAATATTTCTAAAATTTCAAATTAACTTGAGTCAAAAAGAAATTATAAGGAAGGGCAGCTGGGTGGGTCAGCTGGATAAGTGTCTAACTTCTGATCTCAGCTCCCGTCTTGATCTCAGTGTCATGAGTTCTAGCCCCATGTTGGGCTCCATGGTAGGCATGTAGCCTAGTTACCAAAAAAAAAAAGAAAGAAAGAAAGAAAGAAAGAAAGAAAGAAAGAAAGAAAGAAAGAAACAAGATGGGACTGGGCAGGGAGACAAACCGTAAGAGATTCGTAATCTCAGGAAACAAACTGAGGATTGCTGGGAGTGGGGGGAGGGATAGGGTGGCTGGATAATGGACATTGGAAAGGGTATGTGCTATGGTGAGTGCTTTGAATTGTGTAAGACTGAGGATTCACAGACCTGCACCCCTGAAGTAAATAATATATTATATGTTAATTAAAAAAAAAAGAAGTCACAAGGAAACTTTGAGAATATGTGTACTGAATAAAAATTAGAATAAACCATAAAAATCTGTATGAAAACAAAAGTAGGGCTTAGTGTAAACTTTACAAAGTTAAACAACATTAAACCATTAAATGGTTATATTAAAAAGAACAAAGTTCTAAAATTAATGATCTAAACTCTTATCACAGGAAACTAGAGAAAGGAGAAAACAATTACACATAAACCAAACATATGGAAAGAAATAACAAAGATAATATCCTAAATCAATAAAATTGAAAACAGTTTAAAAATACATAAAATCAATTCTTACAAAATCCAGTTCTTTTAAAAGCTCAATAATATTGATAAACCATTAGACAGGTTGTTCAACAAAACACAGAGAGACAGAGAGAAAGTGAGAGAGAGAGATCTCTGATGTCTCTTCTTGTAAGAACGACAATTTTATTGGATGCTACCTTTATGACCTCATTTAACCTTCACCCTTGTTTAAAGGCCCCATCTGCAAATAAAGCCACACTGAGGGTTAGGGATTCAACACAAAGCCTTTTAGGGGGACATAAACATTCAGACCATAATATCCCATCCCTGGTGCCCACTGTAATTCTTGTCTTTCTTGTATGCAAAATAGATTAATTTCATCCCAACAGCCCGAAAGTCTTAGCATTAATTCTAAAGACTAAAGTCCATAGTCATCTAAATCAAATATGGGTGAGAAGGTAAAGTTTCTCTTCAGTGGTAAACCTGTGAAATCAGACAAGTCATGTGCTTCTAAAATGCAAAAGTGGGATGGGCATAGGCTAGACATTTGAATTCCAAAGGAAAACAATCAAAAGAAGAAGTGGTGGGTCCTAAGCAAGTCCAAGCCTAGCAAAGCAAATTCCATTAGATCTTAAGGCTTGAGAATAATTCCTTTTTGGTTTGATGCTCTGCTCTGCAGGCCCACTGGGGTAGCATTCACATGCACACAGCCCCTTTGGGTCATGGAGCATCCGCAACTCCATGGCTCTCTGTGAGGTTCTTGTCCATGCTGCTAACGGTGGCTGCCTGGCTGGCTGAAAGGGCAGAAATGGGGGAATTGCCAACCCTGAAGATCTCCGATCGCTTTCATTGTCATTTTTCCCTTTTCTTGAAGGATTAAATATGTTTGCAGCTGAATAGCTCTACTGACCTTTGCTGAGAAATCCAGGAAGTCCAATAGCTGACAGACAATACCTTCCTTTATTTCATCTCCTCTTCTCTAGTCCTGTTAGTTGGCAGTGTTTCTGCTGGCATAATCATATCTCTATTCCTGGCTTCTGCAAAAATGGCTTAGTAAATCATGTCTCACTCATGAGCTCCTTATCAAATGATTATTCAGCCATATTCTTAGTCTTCTCTTCAAAACATGCTTCTTAAAAAAAAAAAAAAAAAAAAAAAACTTTTGTAATAAGGATAGGCTATAAATTTTCCAAATCTTCAAATTCTGGTTCTTTTTGACTTAACAATTATTTCATTTTATCTACCTCCTCTCATATTTTACTATAAGAGATAAGAAGAATACAAAGTCACTCCCTCAATACTTTGCTTAGAAATAGCCTCAGCCAAATACTCAATTTCATCAGATAAAAATTCCACCTTTCAAGAAACACAGGAACACAATTCAGCCAAATTCTTCACCATGCTATAACAAAAATTGCCTTTTCTCCAGATTCCAAAGCAGGAACTTCATACCCATCTGAGATCTCAACAGAATAACCTTTTAATGTCTATATTTTACCACCATTCTGGTTTTGATGATACCTGTTTTCTCTAAGATAATAGAGGCTTTTTCTATAGTTCTCTTCTTTTCCTTAGGAGCTCTCACCAGAATCACTTCTAACATCCGTATATTACCAACACTCCCTTCAAGGTAATGTTGGCTTTTCTAACATTTCCCTCAAATCTCTTCCAACCTCTAGCTATCACCCAGTTCCAAAGCCATTCCACATTTTTAGATATTTTTTATATGACCTCTTCATTTTAGCAACTTTTTTAAAATAACCACCAACATCTGGAAAATAGCTAAATGTTCTTCAACTGAGGACGAATGAAAAAAATGGTGGGATGTGACAGAATACTACCCAACAATGAAATATGCAACAACAGGGTGAAGCTCAAAAGCATTATGCTAAATGAAATAAACCAGTCTCAAATAGTTAGATGCAGTTGCTTCCATTTCTATGACATTTTATAGAAGGCATAACTGTGAGAATGGAAAAAAACTGATTCCTAGTTGTCAGGTTGTCAGCTTCTTAAAGTAGGGAGATAAGATGGACTAAAAACAGACATGTGGGAATGTTCTGAATGATGGAATATTATTGATTATAGTGATGATTACATCACTGCATACATTTTTCCAAATTCTACTATATATAAACCATATCAAAGGTGGGGGGTTGGTGAGGAGGATGAAAAGAAGGAGAAATAAATGAAAGAGGGAGGAAGGCCTAGAAGTGTGGTAACCTAACTCCAAGATTGTTCCCAAGTGATCTCTGCCCCCGATTTCCATGCCCTCGGTAGACCACTTCGTCAGTGAATTGAGATTTACCTTGTGTGAACCAATGTAAGACAGCACAAGATACATTAATTTTTTTTTTAAGACTTCTGATGCTAGGTTGTGAGAGAATTTGCTTTCTAGGAACATTTATTTATAGAGCCCTCAACTGTAATGTAAGAAGTTTATCTTGAAGCCATCATGGTAGAAAGAATACATGGAATACATAGAAATATCCTGGAGAAATCCTGAGACTATGAAAAAGAGAGAGAGTTGCCATTGTAGCCCTATTTGTTCTAGCCTGTAGGTGTTCCAGTCATCCCAGAAACTAGGGATCAGAGACAATTTGTCCCACTGTTCCTCTTGCCCTCAACAAATCATAGATTTCTGAGAGAAAGAAATGATTGCTATTTTAAGCCACTAGGTGTTGGCATGATTTTTTATGCAATAATAGATAAATGGACCCAAAAATAAAGAAGAAAATAATGGTAAATAAGTGTATGTAAGCAATCAGAATAAATGTTAATACCTCAGAGGCAAAGAAAATAATATAGGGCAGAATAATCAAGAAAAGAATTCCTATTTTCCATGCCTTTCTTCTTCCAAAGCTCTCTTGAAACCTCTGTTAATGGAGATCCCAAGATAAAACAAAAACAAAAATCACCTCACTACTTAAAGTTAACAAATAGAGTTAAAGCTTTTAAATCCTAAGGGAAAGTAACCGCAAGCTTAGATATAGTATTCCTGAATTTGGGTAGATACATTATGATTCACAATCTAAAAACTCAAGCATCACATCAAATCCAGCCTTGAAGTCTATGAAATATAGTTAAGCATTTGTACAATGAATTGTAGGACAATCTTCAAATTGCCTATATATTTGTAATCATCTTAATTTGCACAAAAAAATTAAAACTATTTTTTGCTGATCCCAACTAACAGGATTTGGATATAAAAACATTATAGTGATTGTCCAGCAAGGAGAACATAAAAACCTTTTAGAAAGGGTCTGGCTTGCTCTTTCTAATGGTGCATGTACAAAATTATTTCTATCTGCCAAATGATAGGAATTTGTCTGGGTTACAAATATACCATGCAAAGGAGCCCTGATAAAACAAGGAACAATTGACGCCAGCAGTAAAATTTCTGACACAAAAGAGACCAACTGAGTCACTGTTGGCACTGCTAGGCATAAAGATTGAGACCTCACCAGTGTGTGTGCATAATCAATCAAGTGACATTCCATAGTAGAATGTCAAGTCAAGATGATCCCAGGTAGAACAGTACTGACTTAGAAATCAATATATAAAAAGTATTATCTTGCTGACTTAGAAGACAAAATGGACTCCATTCAAATAAAGACTGATTTCTCCTCCATTTTAAATGCAATATTGTATTCCACCTATATTTTCAACTCTGTGATATTTTACCATCTTTCCTCTTTAGCCATCACTGAGTGTTAGGATGTACTAGTTCTCAAATTTCTCCTTATCCTGACATAAAATCTTTCACAGTGCAATAAACTAGAATAGAAATTCATAGCAAATTTATTGCACTAACATTTATTGACCTCCTGTTAATTGCTGTCATCTTAAGGAGCTCAGAGTCTGGTATGGAATATAAATTAATAATAATAATAATGAAGAAGAAGGAGGAGGAGGAGGAGAAGAATGAGGAGGAGGAAGAGGGGGGAGGGGAGAAAGGGGGGAGGGGGAGGAGGAAGAGGAGGAGGAGGAAAAGAAGTAAGTTGTCTAAATGCAATAGCAGAAGCCTGTACAAGGCACAGATGTGGCATCAATGCATTACTAATTATTCCAGGCTACAGCAGTCTTGCTGAAGACATCAGATGGACATTTATTGGAGATTTATATGAGTTTACCAGGAGGACGAGTTGGAAGAAAGATGTCTCAAGCAGAAGGAATAGCATCTGCAAAGACAGGAAGCTAAACCTGTATAATGCTTAGTATTTGATATGTCATAAATTATGATGAGGGGAGTAGCAGAAGAAAGGGATCAGATCAAAAAGGGCCTTATATTTTAATACCAAGAAGTTTGAATTTATACTGTAGGCAATAGGGAGAAAATGAAATGTCTTCACTGATAGAGAAACATGATCAGATAAACAGTTTTAAAAGGTTACTTTGGCAGTAGTGTAGAGGATGGCTAGAATGAAGGAAACAAAAACAAAGGGACTGCTTAGGAGACTGTAACCATTTTTTAGAGCAATGTAGTGTTTAAAATATAACCTATGAGAAATTATACTAGTTACCAAGCATGCTTAGATAGAGTTTTCAGAAAAACATATACTGGCAACAGGCTTCTAGGGAGAGGATGATATACGTTCTTAAAGCCGAGCAACTGGAAATGCCCACCTCACTTAAGGCGGAACACCACCTGCTTCATTTTTCCATTATCTCCCCTTCCCGGGAGAACGTCAACAGCTAGTCAAACAATCCTTTCATTTGGGCTTACTTGCTATAGGTCATGTACTACATGGCCAGACATGTTTTGCCTTTCTTCTTATGTATCTACAAGACTCATGGCCAATGTGTAATCTACTCCAACTTCTTTGTTGGAGAACAACTCACTCTCTAATAAATATAAAACAAAAAAGTTGTTCCTCGGAATAGTCTTTTCTACTGCCGCCCCCTGCTCCCATTCCCTTACAGCTGACTTGTTTGTGCCTCATTCTTCTCCCGGGCACCATCAGGAGGCGACAGGAGACAATTTAACTGTCTCATCTTAAGAAGGCAATGCCTGAAAAGTGGCAATAAAAGTGGCGATGGCATAGAGAGAAGCCAGTTTTGGAAATACTTAGTAAGATTTGAAAACTAATTATATGTAGACATTGAGCATGGGCAGAATTCTGGAATAATTCCTAGATTTTACCTATGGTACTGAATGACTGGTGAGTCATAATCTAATTCAGTGTATATAAAAGGAACACATTAGAGTGGGAAGGTAATGAGCTCAAGTTTAGAAATTCTGAGTTTAAAGTGACCACAGAAAATACAAATGGAAATGAAACTAGGCAAAGAAGAGATGGGATTTTCTCCAGGATTTTCTCTAGGATTCTCAGGAATCCTACCTAATCAGTGGCATTCTCTGGTTATATTCACTATTAAGGCATATTTTTTTATGACCAACTGCATAAGAATATCATGGCTTAAGACCATGGACTCTGGCTATGAAATGTGTAAGCCTGATGATTCACAGACCTGTACTCCTGGGGCAAATAATACATTATATGCTAATAAAAAAATTTTTTTTAAATAATGAAAAAAAGAGCATGGACTCTGAATCCAATATCCCAGGATTCCTATTCTTGTTCTGCTACTTTTGGGCTGCATGAACTCAAACCATTACTTCACCTAGCCTCAGTTTCTTGATCTGTAAAATGGTGACCATAATGTTATCTATTTCCTAGAGTTAGTATAAGAATTTAGTAACTTATATTAGCACTGCACTAAGAAGTGCCTGATATACAATGAGGACAGTGTGCTTACTACATGAGATGAGTAAGTCCATTTCAACATGAGATTATTTGACGTGGTATGGAAACATACCATAGGCTACATTCTGTCTTGATTATATTCCAGGCAGAAAGGGTTTTTTGATATTTAAATTATTAAAAGTTGATAAAGCACTTGAATTATATGCTTCTAAAGAAATAAGGTACAGAGCTTAATCTTTATGAATTTTTTTTTCTATTGATTGCACTGTGGTTTACAGGAGACACAAATCTTGTTAAAGCTGTTCTGATTTGAATTTTAGCATTTAAGTGGTTTATAATTTTTCATAGGATGTCATTAAATCTGCAAAATATTTTTTTCATAATTTAAATTTAGTCTAATTTAACATTGGGGCATGGAAAAAATACCCTTATTTTAGGCCAATAATATTGTGATGGAAAGGATATAATTTTCAACTCAGTGGAAATGTACCAGGGTTCTTTTTTTTTCTAGAAAAATTCATGTCTCCTGAGCTTACTCTATTGTATAACCCAGAAGAATGGTTCATGAATCTTTTTTTTTTTTCCTGTCAAGATCCCTTTTCATCATCTTATTAAAGTTCAGTGATTCCGTTCAGAATCTTTCTGACTCCCACTCTTTTTCACTCTTGCCACCTCATCGACAGCTAACTTCTGCTTCTTGCCCACTACCCTTTGGTTTGGCATTTAAATCTTGGGCTCCCCAAAGCCATCAGGAGTTAAACATCTGACTTCCCTGGAGACATCACACAAAATTGGAAAGTTATGTCAAAAAAAAAAAAAAAAAACCTCTGCCTTTAGAACGACTATTATAAATGCCACAATTATAAAGATGAATCAGAACACATGACATATTTCCAAAATTGGAAGAGATTTTATCTGAATTAATGGCACTTTTTGGGAAAAGAATCATGTAACTGGTTAACTTTTCATCTCAGCTCATATCTAGAATATTCTTTGAGTTTATCTACAAGTGATTAAGTTTGAGGAATCATTCTCTTGGTACTTGATGTAAGGAGAAGCAAAGATCAGCAAATAAGGAGGAAAATTAGCCTTTGGAATATAGTCTCAACTGTTTAGCCCTCTTACCTTTACCTAAAATTCACTTCCTTAAGTAAGTTCGTATTTTCTTAGGTAATAAGTAATTTAACACTACTACATTCTTACTGTTTCTCAATATAATATAAAGCAATAGCTACAATGAACAAAAAGGCAACTTGAAAACCTTCCTGTTTTAAAATAAAACAGTGATGGCATCTTTGCCAGATACAAGTTACACAACGAGCCGCAATGTTGAAGGCTAGACAGGGTGATTACAAACCGCAACTCTCTCATATCATAAATTTAAAATAGAATTAATGTTACTTATATTAAGGAATACATTTGTTTCCATTATAAATATTTAGCAGGCTTTTAGGGAATAATTTCCCTGGTCCAGGTCTTCATTTAAAAGCTGTCCAAAGGAGCAGGAAATCATGCCATCTTTATATACATTTCCCTGTAGCAAGCAGAAGCATTCAAAATCATTTCATTTGTTCAGACGGTAAGTACTCTCTGAAGGGACTTAGACCTTTACTGCAATCACCAGCACCTGCAGAATTTATTCTGGGGCTCACACACACCTGTGAGCCTCATCCATCCACATCAGTAAAACTGCTTAAAACCAGGGCAGAGGGATTATAAATCTCATCATGGGATTTGCTGTCATATTTCCACTGCACACACTAGTGATATATCCACCCACACGTTCAGGGCTTTGATCTTCTAGTACCAGTACTTCTGCCACCTTTTCCTTCTTGATTGCTTAATTCCCAAGTCTGTCCATAGACACCGTTGCAGCTTCAAGTTGCCCTGCTTACCTTAGTAACTGACCTCGGCCCTCACTAAGGACATCGTGGATTCTACCTCTGGAAGTTTAGTTTGACAATTTGACAAGTACACTTATTTTGAAAAGAAAAATTATTGGCTCCGGGAAATATGCTTGATGATAGTAATTTACCAAGCTCTCTTATATATATTGTTTAAATTGATCATGTTAACCATCCAGTGAGGTAATCTGTCAGTCTTGTGTCACAGTCCTGTATACAGCCTCCATTCTCCCTACATCCCCAGCTTCCAGGGCTGAATCCACTCACGGTTCCCACTTACAGACCTAAACTGATTCAGTCCCTAAGCTAATCAATAATAGTGCAAAGTAAAATTACATTTTATTGGAGTTTAGAATTAAGTCATATATTTTAAGCTCAGTGATTTGGCCAAAATATGTGGGTTTCCTGGTGTCCCAAGACTCACTCTACAGAGTTGAAGTTTTAGTCGAAGGAAAGCCCGAGATAACCTTGTTGCCACAAAAGTGCAGCCAAGATTTGGCCCCTTTCATAAACGTGTACATGTGATTGGGTTTCCCTCTATTACTTATTCTTGCTTATTGGGCTCTGTGTTTCTTGGCCCCCAATTCAGGGTTCTGCTTTACATGTCAGACACTGGCGGGTCCCCTACCTCTTGTCAGCTCTTTCAAGTCATCAGCTTCTTTTCACTGTGTGTCTCTTTCGTGTGCTCCCCAGCTATATTGCTGAAAAATACAGATTGATTCCTGAAACTTAATGAATCCCTCTTGAGTTCCCAATTTTCCTTATGACTAAAATGTGTCTGGCTTCAGAACAGCATCCCCACACTCATACATAGTGCAGATAGATAAATTTTAAAAATAAAACAATAAATACTTCTCTTAGTTTTTACTAATTTCCAGCAACTATTCTAAGATGTTTACATATACTATTACTTAATCTTAAAGATAACCACTGCATGAGGTAGAAAATGTTATTCTCTTTATTTTATAGGTGAGGAAATTGAGGCACAGATGAGCTTAATCACCTAGTCAGAAAACAGTGAGCTAGATTTTAACCCCAAAGTTGTTTTGCTTCTAGAGTCTGTGCTGTTAACCAAGATTCATCATGTTCTGCCTGGGGCAGGGGTAGGGGAGGACTTAGAATATTTAACTTGCATCATGGTTTCCTTTGCAGGGAGGGTTACTGTTACCAGTCTGTGTCCCTCAGCACCACCCTATGTCCAAGTCCCAGCCTTAGCACTTGCCTTCTTTGATAGATTATTTCCAGATATGGTCATACTAATACCTTCCATCTTGCATACCTTCTGTAGTGAGACCTCACCACTTTTTTCACCAAATGATGGGTCTGATTTTTTTTCCCCTTGAATGTGGGTTGGCCTTGTGACTTTCTTTGTCCAGTAAAACATGGTGAAAGGAATACTTTAGGACTTCCAACATTACATTTCAAGTGCTTTGTAGCTTCCATTTTCACATTCTAGAAATCTTCCTTATCGGTACACAGCTTAAGGCCAATAGGCAGTGAGAAACCCCAAACTAGCTCCCATCCAGCCCTCAGGATGAAAACTGGGTACCCTAGCTCACAGTGGCACCTGGTCAATCCCAAAGCTAGATACAACACAAATGGTCTATATCAGACCAGTAGAAAACTCACTCAGTCAAATCACACAATCATGAGAAATAAACTGTATTATTAAGACAATAAGGGATTTTTTAGATTTATTTATTTATTTGGGAGAGCATGGAGGGTTGGTCAGAAGGACAGGAGGAGAGATAATCACAAGCAGACTCCCTGCTGAGTGTGAAGCCTGATATGGGGCTTGATCTCACATCCCTGAGATCATGACCTGAGCAGAAATCAAGTCTGACGCTTAACCTACTGAGTCACCCAGGAACCCCAAGACAGTAAGTTTTAGGATGACGTGTTATACAGCAATAAATAAATGAAACACATTCCCAGACCTGAGGTACCTAGGTGGAGCATACCTCATAGTTGAGCTACCCTAAATAGCACAGGTATGAGTTTAGAAAAGTTGAAAACGAAGCTTAGAACTAGAATGAATCTGTTCTAGATTATATTGGTGAGACACAAAGCCTAGACTCCAACTCTGGTCTTCTAAATTTTAATGTCTATACATATTTAAATCTACTGACTTCCCAATAGCAATATACCATCACCACTACTCTGTCTTCAAAAAGGACAACACAGTCTAGCAGCCATGAAAGGTCTCTAACCAGCTTATGGTTAGGCCATTGCATTTCACCTGAGATGTTTCCCAGAGGCAGCTCCTCCTGGAACACCCCGGGCAAGGGCGGGTACCATTAATCTTAGAACTCTGCTCCAAGAATGAAAGTGAATGCCTTTAGCTGGAAAACAGGAAGATACTTGTCCCATTGACAACCGTTCTTAAAATAAGAGATTTACACAAGATTTTTTACTCCTTTGTTCTCCAAACTCCTCAACCTATTCAGAAGAACATATGACCCCATTTAGGACAAGTTCATCAAAAGTTAAGGCTTATTAATTGGTTATCATTGCCCATGTTTATTTCCTATCCTACCACTTATTCACAAAATATCAGAGTCCTTCAAATGTCTTTGAAAGGCCACAGAAACACAACAGTTTAGTCTTTTACATAGAATTTTAAAGCAAACTTCTGAGAAGTTTGCATTCTGGCCATTCAAAGGTTGTTGGCTTGGAATAGCTCAGATCATCTGAGGCATGGGTGCTAATTAACGAAGCATCATTAGATAAATAACATTAGTGAAACTAGTAGGCTATGTAACCATGCAAAAATGAAAGGAATAATTAAATTTCATTGAGTGTTTTTGGTGGGAATCTGGATTCTGTGCTATAGGATTACTTTCTAAAAATGCTTAGATTTTCTAAGATAGCAATACAGATGAAAGAGAGTAATATTATATTGTCCTCATTATTTTTCCACATTAGCTTTCTTCATTCTGTCACAGTTCTGGCACAATCATTTGTGCCAAATATTCTTGGACAATCCCAATTTCATGTGATTTTTTGTATTACTATAAATGAGATTCATTAAATATAAAGCTAAACCTGATATAGGTTTTCTATCTATTAAAAAATAATTTTCATACTAAAAAAAATTAAAAATAGTGTAGGTCAGATTATATGATGTTATTTTTGATTCAGAAAATGTTAGAAAAGTAGTATATCCTTCTTTCCTCATGCTCCAACAGAAACAAATTTAGAAAAATAGATGTACCCTATACTCCTAAGACTTAAGTAAGATTAAGATTAGTCTTCTGTCCAGGAATATATTCTTAGAAGGAGCATTATGACAAAATCATGAAGACTACTCTGCCAAAAAGAAATCCCTCATGTGTTATTTCTCTATTTTAAATAACACTGTCATGCTTCCTTCTCCCTTATTGACATACAATAGAAAATCCATCCCAGTAAAATACTTCAAATATTATTAGAAATATTTGAAGTTGCATGCTCAAATAGAGTCAGAGTGATGAAGTTGTCATAAATGATTCACACATTTTAAGAAATCTGAACTAAAAGTAATAAAGATAAAAATACACATTTCACATGGACATCTCAGATGTAGCCACGGATAAATCCCTTTATCTGTAGCTCAGTTCCTGATTTTCTTCTCCCAAGTCCTTGCGTATGCTCATGTGTACTTGCTGTGGGCAACCACAGTGTTTCCTCTGCAAATAATAATGAAAGTAACAGCTGTTCCACACGTATATAGGCTTATAATAAAAATTAAATAAAACTGTGCTTGTGAATGGGCTGTGTACACTAGGTTTGAAAGCTCTAAGAGTACTTTGTGAACTTACCTAGGATCCAATAGTAGCAGCAGCAGACATTCTTCAAACATTTATCTGTCATTTAAATGCAAAGACTGCTGCTGGTCAGTTCTGGGCATCTCATCACCCTCTCTGACTGAAGTACCAAGGTTAAGAGGAGAGTCTAATTTTGACAAAGTGGGAAGCATTGACTTTTGTCTTTCTACGTCTTTCATTTTCAGAACAGCTTTGCTCCCCCAGCCCTCATCATTCTGACACCCATTCCATGCCATGTTCTCAGAACTGGGTGCTTAATTGGCATTCAACTGGAGGATTGAACAGATACTGCCTAATATTTTCTAAGATAAGTTGCAATTTAATAGCTGCAATTTTGACAACTAAAAGCTTTCATACCAAAGGAATGAATCTGTAACAGTGAAATGACAAGCTGTTGGGACTTAGCACAATGAGTCCCACTTGAAACTTCATCAACTCCTAAAACATAGATGGGATCCTGTTCTGCTTTCTCTTGAGGTCAGTTCTGACAAGGTTCCCATTAATGTCTCTTCCAATGATGAGAAGCACTTCTCCTTTTTCATTACTAAGAGAGGCCATTAAAAATCTAAGCAAGCTCACACACAACTTAAAAAAAAAAAAAATGGATGAATTAGGCAAACATGCTAAGTAATGAAAAACGGGGCAACTCTGTTGAAGTTCTCTGACCCTGCAGAAGTGCACACTTAAGTTGACGTTTCTGTCTGTATGGTTTCTTACCTGCCACATGTCAGTTACTTCCCTATTAAATAGAACCTGGGGGCGGGGTGGGGGTTGGTGGTTTGCAGTGGCGGGGTTGCAGAAGGCAAAATGTGATGAGCCTGGGTGAAAGCTAATGACTCAGGACTCATATAAGGCTTAGCTTCAGAAAGGTCTTGGAGGCTCGCACGTGATCACATACAGCATGAACAAGAGCGGATGGCACGTCAGCAGCAGACAGGGGACCAGCACTGTGGGATTAGTGCGGCATCTCTGTAAGTGTTCAGAAATGGGGGTTAAAAACTTCCAGGTTGGCAGATACTTCTTGTGCTCCTGAACTTTAAATGTCATATAGCTTCATTCTCACGAAACATGACAAATGATGTTTCAATACCCCTTGGATTCTGCTTTGCAGTACAATTACAAGAAATGCAAAACAATCAAGATATCCTACCTTTTGTCATCGGCTTGATCGAGAGCCAGCAGAAATACAAAAATGACTTGGAAGCAAAATATCCATAAAGAAAAAATCTGACAGCTCTCTTTGGGTTTATTCTTTGGAGGTTAATCTTCACATACTCTCTACATGTATCTCCGAGCTGTAAACATAAACTTTGGAATGTGTGCTTGGGAAGGAGAAGGAAGCTGTGTGGGTCAAACAGAAACCAGGCAGAGAACAAAATGAAAATCAGGCTGCAACCTAATTGATCTGATGGAACTCTGCCTTTCCTTTATTGTCTTGTAGCACTGTGTCCTAGTAGAAAGTATCTGTACATCTGCTGCGGCCATAGGTTTGTAGTCTACTAAGAGAAGGTGGAAGTAGCCAAAGGGGAGGAAAGAATCTGCAACAAATACTGGAGGGTCAAATGCAGATGTTAGTGCAGGGAACATTTTAGAGAATCAGCTTACTTTTTAAATGATTTGCAAAGTAGTCCCAAAGCCTAATGTGAGAGGAGGAAAATAAAAAGAAGCAATAAAGAAAATAGAATTGATTCACGAGAAAAGGAAAAACACAATGGAGATCACTGTAACAACACCTAGGTCATATTGAAGAACCATGCAGCTCTGCTACTTGCCAATACCTGAGCTACTGTTCTACATCTTTGCCCAAGTATAAAATCATCAGGGTCGTGAGCACAGGCACATCAGACGTAACAGCCAAAAGGGAGACCTTCACGGCACTGAGGGGTCTCTCAGAAGAGTAGAGCCCTGAAGAGGAATGTCCGTGCAGTCACTTTCTTTAAAACAAAATATAGCATTATTATCTGATGTTCTCATTAAGTTCCAGACTGTGCTCAGCATCTCTATGGAAAACAGAACAGAACAGAAAAAACAGACCCACATTCAGGAACCAGAACAGTCTATAAAGGGGGTTGCTGTCAATAATAGGAGGTGGATATTTAGATGCCAATCCCATCATTATTTTGTAAGTGAAAAAAATAATAATAATAACATCAGGTTTGATGCACTCATTTTAACCTGCCTTCATCGGTTCCAATGATGAGCTTGAGGTAGTGAAAGAATCCTCTGAGATAGAATGCTAAATGCCCATGTAATTTTGGGGGAGAAAGAGGGTTCCTTGCCTTTCCTCAGAATTCGAAAGGATCTATGATCCCAACTAATTTAAGAGCTCCTAAGCCAGACAATTTTTGAAGTCCTATCCAGTTCTATGCTTCTGAGTTTTATGCTCCTCAGATTAAGATAAAACTAGTTGATACATTTTGCAAAGTATCATTAGAAATTATAATAATATAGATGAATAAGCAATTTCCTTGAGTATTTATAATATGCCGGGTATTTGTCTTGATGTTATTTCACTTAATGTGTAGAATAGCCCTATGAATTGGGCATTTTTCTTGCCATTTATACTAAGAAACAGGGATTCAATGTAGAAACATGATTAGCCAAGATCAAAAAACGGGAAAGCAGCAGAGCCTGTCATAAAAGTTAAGGAAGTCTGGCTCCAAAACTATTGTTTTCATGACTATACCCTCTAACTTTTCATAAAGACATGATTATGTAGCCTTTCCCAAGAAACAAACAAAACTCAGAATTTCCTTGAAGGTCCAGGGCCATGCATGAGACCATACAGGAAAACAGAAAAAACTCATTTTGCCTGCCAGCATTTTAATCTATGTGTATTTGGACTAAAACAAATGTCAAAGGGTAAAAGAAGAAAACAAAGCCCAGAACAGTGTGTGCAGATTTGGGATACGGGCCCCACAACCAAGGCCGTCAGAGCCTCGGGTTTGGGGCACCACTCACAGGCAACGTCAACATCTTAACTTTCCAAGTCTCTCAGGATGCCGTCTTCCCTCTAAACCACATGAAGACACATATTTGTTCTACCCTAGGGACAACTCTACTTCTGATGTTGGGGAAACTGCAGAGTTGGGGGCAATCTTTGCAGGGCCAGCTTCACAGCAAAAGAACTGTCAGTACACAGGCTTCCGTCCTCCGATGGACCCTGAGATTGTTTTAATGCTCTGCTGTTGCCATCGTGAAAATTTTAATACTTTATGGCAAAGAGGCATTACATGTTTATTTTACAATATGCCCTGAAAATTATGTAGCCAGTCCTAGGACTTGGTTCGACATTTATGTATGACCCATTTTCTATTTCATTTAAGTTAAATTGTCAAGTTCTATTCACATTAAGTGTTCCAGGTTAGGGGCACCTGAGTGGCTCAGTCAGTGAAGCGTCTGCCTTGGGCTCAGGTCATGATCCCAGGGTCCAGGGATGGAGCCCCATGTCCTCAGGCTTTCTGTTCAGCAGGAAGTCTGCTTCTCCCTCTGCCGCTCCCGGACTCGTGTTCTTTCTTTCTCTCTCTCTCTCTCTCTCATTATGAAATAAATAGATAAACTCTTAAAAAAGAAAAATTTCCAGCTGACATACAACGGTTCCATTCACTGGCCAACCGTTCATACTGCTTACCACATCCCAGTTCTCCGCTTTCATCCAGTGTATACTAAAGGTGGGGAAACGCCTTAATCTTTATCAAACCGATACTTCCTTTTTTACAGATAATCAATTCAGTTCAGTGAGGTTGATTCAAGTAATGAAAACAGATTCGACTAAGCCCCTTTCCCCTCCGGTCCTGAAGACTGGCGGTCATGCACAAAAACGCAGTCTGATGGGAGAGGCTTCATGCTTGATAGGTGAACTTCTGAAGGTGAGCAAGGGCTACTCATCGATGTCCACACTTGCCGAAGCTGCTTCAACCACCTACAGTCATGTCACAGTCCCTAATGTACAGAAAGAAAACGCTATGTGCTCCATTAAACATCTATGTCCTGGATATCTGTAATTTACAGGGCATTGGAAACTTTATTCTAATTCAGTTTTTCTTAACCTTTCCAATACAAGAATGATTTCAATAAAGCAAAAAAAGTCTATCTCTTCTAAGTAGTCATGGAACGTTTATTCTCACAGCCATTATAATTTAATTTAAGATATAGATGAAAATATATTGAATCTATTTTCTCTGGACAATATACATTAAACTGAAGAAGCTAGTTGTATTTGTGTTTTCATACTTGCCATCTAACCATCGTAAGTATCTTAAGAGAAATTCACAGAACTCTCTTAGAGAACGACTAATCAAATATTTTTCATACATGATAGCATGATGGGAAGAATATATTTTAAAATGCCTTATAAGCTGTAGAGAGTAATAAAACATTGATTACTCTTCTAAGAGTGATTCTTTTGAGTTCATTTCCCGGAAAATTACATCTGTAGGAAATGTCAACTTAGACACACTGAATAGTTTATTTAAAGTCATATAATTGCTTTGTATGTTGAAATAAGTTCTACACTGAACAATAAAAAAAAGAAAAGAAAAGTTTTTTATTACTTGGGAGTAAGGGTTAGGTCTCCCTGTGAGCAAAATTCTACCCCACATGCCAGATATAGTATCTAAAGCACAGGAACACAAAGAACCCAGTTTTTACAGCTCAGAAGTCCGGGTATGGCTTACTCGGGTCCTCTGCTCAGATTCTCATAAGGCTGCGATGCTGTACTGGCTCTGTATTTTCATCTGGGGGCTTGACTGGGAAGAGATAGGATTCCAATCTCATCAGTCTCTCCTTGCTTGCTGTCTTCTGTATGCAAGCACTATATCTACTAGTTTCTCTTGGGAGAGCTAACATATTAAGAAATTTATCGCATTAGTTTAAGCTTTCCTAGCTCTGTAAGTGCAAGGCTCAGGGGTAGAGAGTGGTGTGGTAGTAAAAGAAAGTTTGTTGTTTGTTTTATAGTAACAGACTCTTTTTCTAAGGAGACTGGGCATGAAGGAAGTGCCTAACAGGGTCCCAGAGCATCTGGAGACTAGCAAAATTCCCCTGGGTGTTAGAGAGAGATATATAGATATATTACCAAAGTGTGTGTCGAGTGGAGATATCAGGAGCAGAAAGGGAAGGACTGTGTCATTTTTCCCTCTTCTTAGATTTTTTCTGAAAGTCAGTCCCAGCTGAGATCTTAGCCTAAACCGGTCATAAGAAACAAGCCTGACCCCTATTAAGATGGGCATAGTATACTCATTGGTCGTTCTGGGTTGAATCTGTGAGATGAGGCAGAATCAAAATACCAGTTATTGCCTCGGAAGAGCCTTTCTTCACTAGAAATGTCAGGGGGACACAGTACTGGCTACTATATAAGTAATACATCACATGGACCAGGTACTCTATGTGCATAATCTCATTTAATTCCCAAAGAACTCTGCGGGTATTACCATCCATGGCAGACACACCCAAAGGTGACCCCCAGTGAGTCACGTTCTTTTATCACTCCCTCCCCTTAAGTTAAACTAAAATCTTTGCCTTGTTTTTTACCAATAAAATATATCAACAGTGATGGGATGTCACTCCATTGATGAGGTTACAGGAGATGTCACGCCCATAATTACCCATTGTGCTCTAGAGGATTCTGTTTTAGCAGAATCCAGCCAGGGGCTCTTCTTGGTTGCTTGATTGCAGGCCTATGTGACTCTGAGCAAAAGACCCAACTAAGCTGTGCGCAGACTCCTGATTCAAGAAATCCTAAGACCATAAATGGGTGTTGTTTAACCGGCAAGTTGTGATAATGTTTTATCCATTTAATAAAAAGATAACATAGCATTTATTTTGTAAAGGGACTCAAATATTAGGTTAATTATCCTCTGCCACCTAGAGACGGAAATCTAACCTGCGTTTGTCTGGTACCCAAGTTTGGGTTTCTTTAATTCTCATTTACATAGCTCTCAAGCAGTGAGCTCTTGCTCTTTCCCTTAAAAAAACAATTTCAGAGTCTTACAGTTATTTTGCTTTTTCTCCAGTTTCCCAGATTTCAGGTGTCCTTTACAAGACATTCTCTACTACTACTCACCATAACTGTTTATTGAACCCAATCCCAGGATTAAGTTTTGGGTGCTGATACACACCCTTTTGATTTGGCTAAAACCTGAAATTATCGTAGATGTTTTTTCATTGCCTATCCTCTGAATTTGGAACAATAACAAAATATAAATTGGAAAGATTATGAATTCAGTTTCTGTTCTAAAATGTAGAAGCTTAACAGAACTATTTATAAAGTTTGTTTCTTTCAAGTTTTCCTATCTTTATAGACAGAACTAATGAGTTTTGCTATTATAATTTTTGCAGTTTTACTGAAGAAACTAGTTGACAAAATATATCATACGTCTTTATTGACTAATGTTGGCATCTCCCCAAAATTCATATGTTAAAGCCCCAACATCGGTGTGGCTATATTTGGAGATGGGGCTTCTAATGAAGTAATTATGGTCATGAGATCATCAGTAGGGCCCTTATCCAATAGCACTGGTATTCTTATAAGAAGAGACCCCAGAGTGCTCACTCTCTCTCTCCTCATGCATGAGCCAAGGAAAGGCCTTGTGAAGACATAAAGAAAAGGGGTCTGTCTGCAAGCCGGAAGGGGTCCTCAACAGAAACTGAAGCCTACCGCTACTTTGACCTTGAACGTTTCAGCCTCCAGAACTGTGAGAAAATAAACTTGTGTTGCTTAAACCACCCAGCCTATAGTATTTTGTTATGGCAGCTTAAGTAGATTAATGCACACACCTTTTATATAAAATAAAAATAAAAAATAAAAACCTTCAGAATCAGTATACAAAAAAATTATCTCTGCTTCTACAATAAGGTGGAAATAGTCAAAACTTCTCACACCAAATTAGCTGAAAATCGTCTATAAAATAAAGTTCCCTGACCACAACCCCCATTAAGATTCTGTTTTAATAAATCTTGGTAGGAACCCAGGTATCTGTATTTTAAGAAGTACCAGCAGTGCCTGGGTGGCTCAGTGGGTTAAAGCCTCTGCCTTTGGCTCAGGTCATGATCCCAGGGTCCTGGGATTGAGCCCCGCGTCAGGCTCTCTGCTCAGCAGTGAGCCTGCTTCCTCCTCTCTCTGCCTGCCTCTTTGCCTACTTGTGATCTCTGTCTGTCAAATAAATAAATAAAATCTTTAAAAAAAAGAAGTATTGAAGAGCAAAGTACACTGGTTGATACATTCTGTTGATGAAATTCATGAGCCATGCATTGAGAATTACTACTCTAAGTATTCTACAATACTGAGAATATCTAAGTATTCTTATCTAAGTATGGATCTGTAATGAACTGTGATGATAGAATAAGGAAGTATTCTAAGTAATTCAAAGGTATACTTGGTTATTTTTCAAGATTGAGGAAGATACTTATTTAGAGCTAATAATACATGGAAGAATCTATGTTCAAAGTTAATAACGAGTTTTCTCTGACAATAAAACAATGAAATAATTATTTAAATTAATTTTTCTATTCCATTTGTCATACTGGCTTTTACCCCCAAATTAAATGCACACAGGAATACTCCTCTTCATGCTTATTTTACAAAGTTAATATACATTTAGCATTATGGTAAAGAATCCCAGATCTAGAAACTGAATAAGAAACAGATGTTGGGAAATTAGTGAGACTAAAATGCAGCCTACCTTCATTTCTATTATAAAGAGACCCACATCAGGACCCCTGTTGTGGCTATATGCACTCAACAGAAGTTTCATTTGGATGTTTTTCCAGTAATGAAACCCAAGTCAGGAAGTTTTCAAGCTGCCGATGGATTCTTTTAGGCAAGTGTGATTTTCAAAATACCTGCCCCATTCAAAAGATTGCTGCAGGGTACCAAAGCAACAGAAATTCTTCAAGCCATGCTGCCCCCATCACACCCCCTCCTGGTGCCCAGCAGGATTCTCCAGAAGCAAATACATGAGCTACTTGCTAAAGAAGAAGTGCTCTTTCTAAAATTTATTATTTACTAAATCCTGGAGTTTCTCAGAACATTCCTTAAACGTGCCCTTCAAATCTTCAGTTGGTATATTTCCAGCCAAGAAGACAACCACAGGTATATTAAGAAAGACCTACTTTATTAAGACTCAATTGGGTTAATTCTTCTTCTAAAAAAGGTGACTGCCAGGTCAAAAGGAAACAACAACGGGGCAGCTTTTATACGCATTAATTTTCAATTGGGTTTGAGAACCATACCATTTCATGTCCTGATTTTTCAAAAGAAATGGCTAGCTTAAATTGATTAATGAGATAAGTCAGGAACACAAGCAAAGTGACGGAATACAGCAGACATACCAAACATTAAATATTTATTTTCCCCACATTCAGAAACATTTTTGAGTTTTTAAAAATAGTATTAAAAAATACAAGCCTACACAAAATAAACTTATGGATTAAAATAATTAATATTCTCTTGCCATTTTGTATATTTCATACAATATCAGGGTCTTTTATTTTCTCTTACCTTTTACTTTCCCTCCCCTTTCTGCATCTTTTAATTATGATTGATAAATTTTTAGATTGCCCACCTTTAAGATTTAGACCTAGTCCTTGCTTTCTTTCTTTGTTCTCTTCTTTTTTAAAAAATCAATTTGAACGCTCTTTTTCCTTCAGGTAAAATCTCCAATTTGCAGCACAACTTCCCTACAAATTGTATTATTTTTCTACTATTCTACACCACTACTGCAGCGATTTCATAGATCAGTTAACCAACTTCATCTTCTATAAAAATAATCTTCTTCTAAATTTGTATCATGATTTTTTAGATAAATATAATTTCCACTAACTTATTTATTAACTAGGAGACATTTCTCCCCACAGTAATAATAGCAATAACACAAACAAACAAACTGGGTCCTAATTATAAGACAGTGATTTTGATGTCTATAATGTTGTGGTTAATGTTTCTAAACAGCCATACGTCTTCTCTCTGGAGCTAAAGCTCCACATCATTTTCCCAAAAAACTTGTTTGATACAATAACATTTCCACAGTATGTTAATCGGTATTAGGGAAACGAAGAGTATACAACCAAATGAATGCAAGAAATATTGTTGTAGTTAAACAAAATTTAACAGATTTATAAGTTTTTACGAATTGGCTTGAAATAGGTAAGGTACAGAAACATAGGATGCTTCAAAATTAGATGTGTCATTCCTATACAAGGAGATGATATTATTTTGTATTTCCTTACAATTTTTTGGTATGTATAGTGAGGAAGCACAACTGATTTACTTTTCATATTGCAAGGCATCTTAGGTCATTGATCATATTAATATATTTTATGAATTTTCAATGTGAGAAAGAGAATGTGGCCAAATATTTAAGCACAAGTCCCTCCCATTCTCCCATTTGTTGCCCTCATCCCCTCCCCCTTAAAACACTTGCCTAGAAAAATAATCTCTTATGCACAGCTGAGAAAATCTGTTTCTAGACTGAACCTTTAGAGAGTGATATGCCAAAGAAAAACACCATAAAAACAACTCAGCACAGTGGATAGAGCTTTGGAGTCAAACAGAATTGGTTTTGAATTCATTTCTCAATTATGCAACTTACTTGCTAAATTACCTGAGGATGTTTTTTAAATCTCTCAGAGATACTGTTTCTGCATCTATAGAACGGAGAAGACACTGATGTGCATCTCATTGACTTGTCATGATTCTTAATGAGATGAGTAGAAAGTCCCAGTACATAATCATAGTTAGCATTCAGGGAGCACCTTGAAATACTGTAGTCAGCTTAGAGTATATTAGTAAGTATAACAGTAAATCAGAGAAAAATTAGATTAGAGGTTATTGGTTGTAAAATTTTGCTGGATTTCAGCAAATGCTCACTTCCTTATAATAAATTTATCATCCTTTTTAATCAAGTTTCTTTTTTTTTTCCCCTGAGTTTTAAGCTCCTTTAAAACAGAGGTCAGGTGCCCTTTATGTTTTCATGTCCTTGAACAATAGTAGCTAATTAATTTGGATAAATTTAGTTGAAAAATGCTATATCACAATGTCTGCGACTGATCTTCCTGAGTAATCATACCTAACACAACAAACATATGTTATTACATAATAAACGATAGTTGATTTATTTATGTAATTACAATTTAAAATAAAATTGCCATGAGACGCAATACCAGTTGAACCCTATTTTTCAGTTTCTTTAGAGATTAATAGGTAGATATCTGTGTTTAAAGATGAGGGTCATAAGCAGAAGTAGAGTCTGTCAAAATAATGTTCTTGTGATTTAGAAGCATTTTAACTGTTATAACAATTGTATTCACTGCCTGAAATTTAAAATAGATGACTTGTTTAACATTATCATTTATTAGAAATTCTAAGATCAATTTTAAAATATTCAGTCACTAAATTCTCAGAAATGAATGAGTATCACAACTAGCCACTAATTATAAGTCCCTAAAGTGTCACCATTTGTAATCAACAAGTATAGCTTTTACATGATCAGTGATGCGTGTGTATTGTCTACAAACCACACCCAAGTTAACTATTGAAAGGAAGGTAAAATGATGCCAAGCAAAACAGCGAAAAATGGTACTTAAGTGCTTTCTAGAGAGAAATTTGAATACTATAGTTTTCCCACTTCAACTCTGAGGTCTAGACATCCTCTGAGGCCTTCGATTCAGGCTTCTTGATTTCAGCACACTGAAACTTAACATAACATAAAAATAACATACATTCCACACACGAAGATGGAGTCAGCAACAGAACGTGGAAACTGCGTAGTCATTTCAGGGTCCTACGTTTGATTTAAAACTCTGCTTTTGTGGTCTCGAAATTCTTCAGAATTTTAATTTTGAACCTGTATATTACACGTGAAGTCCCATGGGATCATGGAGCACGCATGTGAGCAGAGGAGATACATGGAGTGTACACACACGCTCAGGCCGGGGAGCACCCTGGGCAGAACGCAGACCAAGCAGGAGACCTGGCCATGTAGAGTGTGTATCCAGACCAGTTGCTGGCACCTCCCCTGGCAAGGAGGCTGGGACTGGGCACGGAGCCAGACTGCTGGCCATGGTAGCAGGAATGGCAGCTGCAGCAGCAGCAGCGACAGCAGCAATGGAGCAGCAGCTAGCCCATGCGTTCCCACAGCCCTTCCCTGCCACATCTGCACAAATATTCTGCAGGAGCCCAGGCAGTAATTTTGTCAGTCAATTACAACAAAATCAAAGTGTATACAGGAACATTGCAAGAAAGAACATCTGAGAGCTAACAGAATTCCTTGAAGAGTTTAGACTCAGGTTTTGAAAACTGCTACACATTGCAAAATAAATGTCCATAAGCATAGAAACAGAAAGTAAATTTAAAGATTGTCACCTTTGATGGAAAAGAGCACTATTTTCATATGAAGCTTGGGACAAACCAATTATTTACAAGGAAGATAATTTTTGAATTAATTCTTCTTGTACTTGATGACATAGAGTTGGAAAACAATTAACAGACATTTTGAATTATAAACAAATCATGAAGTCACTTTTGTTTTTTTTTGTATAACTTCCACAAGTTACAGAAAATGCCAAAAGACACTAAGATGCCACTGTACAAATTTGCATTTGAAATTAAATTTAGACTTACATGAAATTGATTCTTATGAAGAGCTAAATATTTTTTGGAAAAGTACTCCTCAGGAATCATCAGCTCTGGATATGCTAAAAATTTTATTTTGATAATTATTACAAAGTTGTTCCAACTCCAATAACAGTTGTCATCAGCAAAAAGAACCTTCTCAAAAATAAAAGTTATCAAAAATTATTTGTAGTTATTTGTAACTGATTTTACTTTCATTTATAAGGTTAAAGATGAAGTTGTTAAAAGTATAAATTTGATGGCCTAATAAAATTTAGAAAAGCAGTCAGAAAAATTAAAATAGCATATCAATAAAATATTATCATTATATAATAACCTATAATAAGGTATATCATTCTATATGTCATCATCATAGTGAAAACCATGAGACCAAACTATTATTTTTCCTGCAAGTTTTAAGACTGTGTTGTCCTTTGTATATCTCTCCTATACCTATTACATTTTATAAGCAATATTTTTACACAAAAAATTTATATTTTAGTATTTTTAACTGAAATTTTCCTTTCCTCATTTTTGAATAAGGGGTTCTGAATTTCATTTTGTGCGGGATGCTACAAATTACAGACTCAGCTCTATATAAAGATAACTTAATTCATTTCCAACTATTCTTGCTTTCTCATGTGCTATTTTATTACTTCTAAATTCTCCACATAAAAAAAATTAGAGTTTTTCACCTAGAGTGTTTCCCCTAAGATAAAGTAATTTTAGACATTATAGAACAACCCCAAGAACGCACTTGGTATTTTCAACATCTTAATTTCTTCACCTGTGAAAATTGGATGGTGATTATACATTGTAACCTCCAGTGCTCGGTCAAATACATGCACCAGAAGTGGCGAAATACATTCTGTATCTTGTATCCCTTTTTATCTTTCCTTGGAAAGCTGTTATGCACATCAGCACACCTAAGTCTCTGCAGAGTCCTGCAGAGTCTTTGTGTAACTCAGATGCTTCAGTATCTGTCCATGAGCCTTGATAAAACATCTTTTAAATTTAAATTCAATGAATTAACATATAACGTATTATTGGTTTCAGAGATACAGGCCTGTGATTCTTCAGTCATATATAATACCCAGTGCTCATTACATCACATGTCCTTTTTAATGTCCATCCCGCAGTTATCCATCCCTTCTTTCACCCACCTCCAGCAACCCTCGGTTTGTTTCCTATGATTAAGAGTCTCTTATGGTTTGTCTCCCTCTCTGGTTTAGTCTTGTTTTATTTAACACTATCAACTCTATACATAGCTGGACACTGTGAAAAACATGAACAAATGCAAGGTTCCTTCAGATTTTAAATTCATACATATATTTTTTTTTAAGTCAGAATGCTCTAGAATCTAGGCTAATTGCTATACTGCTCAGGTAGGATGGGTGTTTGTTTTTGGTAGTTCGTAATAAATCAAACTTGAAAGACATTTATGCATATGTGAATTTCCAACCACTAAACTATACCAAAATAATTTTTCTTCCTGTCATGAATACACCAACTCTTAGGAAAGAAATGCAAGAGAGGAGACCATAGTAGTCGTTGTTATTTTTCTCTGTAGGACACATAACAAATCAAAAGGATATGTAGGGGTGCCTGGGTGGCTCAGTTATTTGAACGTCCAACTCTTGATTTCGGCTCAGGTTGTGATCTCAGGGTCTTGAGATTAAGCCCTGTGCCAGGCTCCACAAGCAGTGAGGAGTCAGCTGGAGATTCTCTCCCTCTCCCTCTGCCCCTCAGCAGCCCCCTCTCTCTTTCTTTGTCAAATAAATAAATACATCTTTGAAAAAAAGTTAGGATATGTAAATTGCCCATCTACTAGAAATCATTTGCTTCATGGAAAATTGATATGGTCATACAATTGTTTATTATGAGAATAATTGTCTTTTAAAATACTTATGAAGGGGCAACTGGATGGTACAGTCAGTTAAAGGTCTGACTCTTGGTTTCAGCTCAGGTCATGATCTCAGAGTCAGGAGATCAAGCCCCACCTTGGGCTCCATGCTCAGCTTGGAGTCCACTTAAGACTCTGTCTCCCTCTCCCTCTGCCCCTCCTTCCATGCATATGTGCTCTCTCTCTAAAAAATAAGTAAATCTGTAAAAAATAATAATAATAATAATAAAATGCTTATGAAATTTTTGAAAGGTAATTGTATTACACAATTTTAAAAACATTAATAAATCATATTTACTTGGGGGGCCTGAGTGGCTCAGTTGGTTAAGCATCTGCCTTCAGCTCAGGTCATGATCTCAAGGTCCTGGGATCAAGCCCCAAGCTGGGCTCCCTGACCAGTGGGAAGTCTACTTCTCCCTCTCTGTCTCTGCCCCTCATCTCCCTCTGCTTGTGCACACTCACTCTCTCTCTCAAATGAATATATAAAATTTTAAAAATATATATTTACTTTTCTCTTTGACTATGAACAAGGGTTATCCTTTCAGCAATAATTTCTCTACTATAGTCAGTCCTCCATCATCAATGTGGGAAAGGCAAGGTTAATGCAGCTTAAGAGTGAAGAAAGCTAGTGTAGAGTCATGTTTTTAGCTTGACTAGATCACTTTCCTGCCAACTAATGTGGGGCAATTTATTTGAAGGTATTTTATTTGTATGTAAAGCAAAGCTTAACATATTTCCTACCTCTTAGAATTATTTTGAAAAGTAAGTTAAATTAAAAGATAAAAGCACAAAAAAGCGAGGCACCTGGGTGGCTCAGTCAGTTAAGCAGCTGCCTTCAGCTCAGGTCATGATCCCAGAGTCCTGGGATAAAGCCCCACATTGGGCTCCCTGCTCAGGGGGGAGTCTGCTTCTCCCTCTCCTTCAGCTGTTCCCCCTGCTTGTGCTCTCTCTCTCAAATAAATAAAGTCTTTTAAAAAGACAAACACTCAAAAAGATCAAAACCAAAAGAATAAAAGTAGGAAGAAACTGAGACAAAACAAATAATAGATAAAAACCAAATGTAATATAAAAACCTAACAGATAAAAATCTTTTAATTATTTTCAAAGAGATAGTAAAAATGTTCATGAAACATATGTTTTAAATATACATATTTAAACAAGTATGTTTTAAATATGCATATTTTTGCATGTATGTTTAAAACATATGGCTATGTTTTAAATATACATATATAACAAAATATTTTATAAGAATTTAAATAATGAAAGCAGAAATAAAAAGAGGATGAATAGAAGAGGTATAGGATAAACCCACAAACACCACTGAGAAGGCAGACAAGAAAAAGAAAAGAGAAGAAAGGGAAAATAGAAATGATAACTAAAATCAAGAATCAGTCTAGCAAGTAGAGAAAATAGAGGAAAGAGGCAATGAAAGACATAATACAAGAGAATTTCCCAGATTCCCAAGGAGATAAAGATCCAAATTCAAAAGGCCAATTAAAATAATAAATAAAAAAGATCTATACCAACTCATTTTACATGTTTTAGAATCCAGTCACTGAGAGAAGAACCTAAGACTTTAAAAAAGAAAAACAAATAATCTGTATAATGTGTAATAAACTGCAGTGAAACAGTATGAGGGAAGAAAAAAACATATTCATTCATACATGCAAATAATCAAAAAAAATGTACCTCTGTTGCTTGAAGCTACAGAATGCTTCAAGAAACAAAGAAGTGAAGAAGAATTTAAAATTACCTTGAAATTACCTTGATCCTAACATGACCATAGTGAAAGACAGTCCTAGGAAAACATCCATCCACCTGGCCAACAGAACATTCAGTTTAGATCAAAGTAGGGAGACTGATGTCTCCAGGAGGAATCTCTAACAGAAAATAATTGAAACTGATAGATTACCTTAGATATTAGACTACTGAGTACAATTTTGCAGGGTTTTTTTTTTTTCAGAAATTTGAGATTAAATTAGTAATGTAAACCCTGAATGCTGACTTACTAGAAATTGCAATGTGTTTTGGGAATATAGGGCAAGAGGACAGTAGGTGGTGGTCAGAAAAATGATACAAAAAAAATTAAATCTCGGTGTTAATTTAAATTAATCAAAAGACTTCTTAAAAGTTTAAAAACAAGGTATAATTAAATATGAATATTATATGTGCGTACATGTATGTACATATATGTATATATATTTCTATATATGCGTATGTATATAGAAAATGTACATGTGCATATATTTCTATATACACATATGTACAAGTAATACATATGTATATATATGTATATAGAAAATGTATATATGTATATATACATATATACATATATATACACGCACAAATTACAAAACAAAAATAATTTAAAGTGGTAGCCTCTGAAAATAGAATTTGGGAGTAGGAAGGAATAAGGCAAAAAAAAGCACTATTTTTAAAATAAAACTAGTAGTATTATCTAACTCTGTTTAAACTGTAGACATATATTATTGTGATAAAATAAAAATTAAATTTGAAAACAAAACAGTAATGCCATGTAAAACGTTTACATAGTTGTGCCCAACTAGAGGCTAAGTTTTCAAAAAGAATATATTTTGAACATTAGTCTGCGGGAAATTTTTAAGCCCATGGGATTTTTTTCATAGCACTCATAATAATTATGAGACATGTTCCTTTTAATCCATCAGTATTTAATCAAAGAATATAGATTTATTCAGTTAAAACAAAAGAGCATTTTTATACATTGCAGACTGTAAGGAGATCAATGTTATTCTAATACCATAATATCTACTCTTTTCCAATACTTTCGTAACTTTTTCTTAAATTCAGTGTACATATAAGTCACCAGAGGATCTTGTTAAAATGCAGATTCTGAATCTGGAGGCGTGAGGTGGAGGCTGAGATTTTCCATTGCAAACCGATGCCCAACTAACGTTGATCCTGATGGCCCCAGCACCACACTTCTACTATCGACACAGCTCTACACTATGTTTCCTCTCCAAACTGAAAATAATTTAAAATTAATTATATTCATTCCATTTCAAAAGGATGTAATGATCAAATAAATTTTGGAAATTTTAGTTCAAACATTAACTTCAGGATTCCTTAGGGTTCTCAAAATGCTGAAGGGGAGTATCAGTCACCAAGATGGAGACATCATATACCGTGGTTCCAAAATATACTATTATCCTGGCTACTGTTAAAGAAAAAAAAAAAATATTCATGACGCTTGTTAAAGAACAGTAAGGCATGCTTTATTCAAGGGCAGCCCTATACTGCGGTTTTACAGTTAGGAGAGAAAGACTGAGCTCAACTCCAAATACAATAAGGAAAAGTCGGGATTTATAGCCAAGGAGCAGGGTGAAGGGTCAGTGGATGGAGAATTATTAAGAGGTTGGGGTAGTTTTTTGCTAAAGTCACCTTATAGGATTCTTTCTGGAGGCAGCCAGGGTGATCACATTCTGAGGGTGCAGGATTTTTGTTGAACTGTCCCAGCAGGACTCTTGCTAAAACTGGAAGAAATGCAAGAAGTGGAACAAGGAGAGAAGACAAGTTGAGACTTAGAAAGAGGACTCAGAGGAGTCTGACTAGTTAGGTCAAGAAACAGCCTTGAATCTTTTTTTTTTTTTTTTTGGTAGGATGAGCAAGGGAAAATGATTAGCTTTTGGTATTACTTTTTACCAAAAACGTAAAGACATTAAATAACGTTGTATTTCATTTTACTCGGAGAATATAAATGGGGAAAAAAAACCTTTCTAATCCAGTATCTTATCTAAAGAAACAAAAGTATAAAAAATTAATTCTTTCTATAATTTAAGCTTCAATTAGCAAATACTAATTCAATACTTCCTTTTCTCAAGTGAGTTACACCTAAAGCTAATACAAAAGAAATGAAAGCAATCCTAATAGGAAGAATCTTACACTGTTTTTGAAAAAGCTCAGATCCCCAGCTGGCCATATTTTTCAGTTTCGGTTTTCACTATAGCAGAAAATATGAAAAGGATTTCCTCCCTTTGGTAAGCTTTGCCTCAGCTTCGAGGAGCTGTTGTCTCAGCTGGCTTGTGTGTGCCTGCTGCTGCTTTTTTCATTTACTTACAAGCTCTTTGACCCCAAACTGAGCCACCAGTTCCTGCACACACTTAAGAATCTGAAGCACTTGGAGGAGGGAGCACTGAGGGAGAGAAAGATTTAACAACTGAGGACTCTAGTTTTGGGTGAAGGATATAGGTACTTTCCATACAACTGTTTTCAAAGTTTCAAAATCCTTTAAAATAAAATGTTAAGAAAATTTTACAACTGCCCCCACCTCCCAGCAGCACCTGCTCCATTTCTTCCCTCCACAGCATTTTTCACCTTCTAGTGAGCCATATCACTAAATATTGTTCTTACTCACAATGCTTATTGTCCATGGTCTGTCTTCCCCCACTAAAAGGTAGGCTCCATGAGGGCAAAGATTTTCCCCTCTTTGGTTTCCCAAAAGCTTTGATCAGAACCCGGCAGAGAGTAGCCAGTAAGCATCAATTTTCTTATCTCCAGAATAAAAAGTATAATTCCAAAGGTATAATATGGGTATCCGTATTTACCTTCAAGATTTTTGTTATATTGTTATAATTCTTTTACTAGTTACTTAGTATTTTTAATGTTTTAGACTGATTTCCTTTTATTTACTTAGCCTCATTTTGCATAAAAATATATATGAAGTTATTGTTTTTCTGTTATAGCTATATTTTTAGTAAATACTGAAATTTAAATTATTAAAATCATAAATATTAGAATGCTCATTAAAATTCCCTCACATTCTACCTGTAGTACCGAGCTATGTGAAAGCACTGAATACAGTGAGCAGTTCATGATAGTTGCTCAATAAACATTCAAAAATACATTGAAAACTTTCAAAACTCAATGCAAAAATGGAAGAAAACTTGTTCAGTCAAAAAGAGAAGAAGGGGGATGCCTGGGTGGCTCAGTGGGTTAAGCCTCTGCCTTTGGCTCGGGTCATGATCTCAGGGTCCTGGGATCGAGCCCCACATTGGGCTCTCTGCTCAGTGGAGAGTCTGCTTCCCCCTCTCTCTCCGCCTGCCTCCCTGCCTCCTTGTGATCTCTGTCTGTCAAATAAGTAAATAAAATCTTTAAAAAAAAAAAAAAAAGAGAGAAGAAGGGGGCACCTGGGTGGTTAAGCGTCTGCCTTCAGCTCAGGTCATGATCGCAGGGTCCTGGAATAGAGTCCCACATTGGATTACCTGTTCAGTGGGGAGTATGCTTCTCCCCCTGATCCTCCCCTTCATGGTCTCTCTCTCCTTCTCTCTCTGTAATAAATAAATAAAATCTTTAAAAAAAAATGGAAAAAAGATATAAAATAGAAAGTCACTTAAATACAACAAACATAAATCCAAATGTATTCATAATAAAAATATGAGTGGAATATATTTTCCTACTGAGAGATTCTCAATAGGATTGAATGCTTTGGGGATGTCTGGGTGGCTCAGTCAGTTAAGTGTCTAACTCTTGATTTCTGCTCAGGTCATGATCTCAGGGTCATGAGATTATGCAGCACATATCAGGCACTGCCCTGGCACTGGGCATGAAACCTGCTTAAGATTCTCTCTCTCTCCCTCTCTCCTTCTTGCTTTCCTCCCCGACCTTGTCTCCTCCCCCAAGCCCATCCTTTCCCCCATCTCTCTCTCAAAAAAGAAAAAAAAAAGTGCTCTTTTTTTGCTCACTTAAAAAAAAAATTTCATCAGTATACTGTTTACAGTAGGGAAAAAATGATACAAAAATGTTTAAAATGAAGAGGAGATACAACAGATTTAACAAATCAATGCCACCTAATAGAAATTGAGTACAACACTGCTAATATCAAATGAAGTAGAATTAAGACAGAAAAGTTTAAATAGAATAGGTGAAGCAAAATATTTAAAAGAAATTGTCCAGATCCAATAATTATCAAATACCATGGCTTGCAATAATGACTTGCAATATCTAATGCAAATTAAAAATTAACATACAATGTAAGATTTTAATACACGTTTCTAAAAACCCAAAATTTAATGAAACAAAGGGGATTAAAAATATCTAAAACTACAATCTGGGTAGCACAATTAAATGTATTTGCACACACATAGACTTTTCACAGTCCTATGGAACAGCCAGAATCTCAATAAATTGTGATATTAGAAATTTGCAAGTAACATTTAGTCAAAAAATCAACTTTCCACTAAGAAATTTATTAACATTTTTAGATAACTCTGGTGGAAAAAATAAGTAATTGAAATAGAAACCATAGATTATATATAAATGAAGATATGAATAAGGAGCTGTATGGAACAAATTATGCAGCTATATATAAACTATACACACATGTGTATACTAATGGGGAGGAGGAAGTGAGACACAAATTAGCTATGCTTTTAAAACACATTAATCTAGGAAAAAAGCATATTTTAAAATATTTTCACATGCTAGGCTATTCTGAAAAGTTCCGCCATAGATATCTTCTCCAATCCTCCTTCTCACCCATCCTTCAGTCTTGCTCCTTCCCTTTCCCAAGCCTTGTGGAAAATCATTACTCACCACTCATAAGTAAGGTGACTCCTGTGTCCCACATGACTTGATTACTAAGAGGCTACCGCAATGAGTGAAGCTCTTAATAACCAAATCAGCAAGGTGAAAAGCTAACTCTTTGCCCTAGACACACTAGTACTTTTTCAGTACATTAATGATGAAAGTAGCTCCAAGGGCAGGAAAGAAGTATATAAACTTAAAGCTCAGAGTCTCCCTCAACGAAGATGACCCAGCCATATCTCTGCAGAGTACCAAATAGTTCAGCATTAGCAACCAACCTCAAGATAATAATTTAGTACCAAATACTAGGGTTCAGGACCACATAGAGTTGATCAGACAGTGTGCCATATTGAGTACCTTGTATCTATGAGCAAGAAAGAACGGAACTCATTGAAATATACAATATTCAGAAGTGTCATGGCCAAAAAGGACTTATTCCAGGAATTCCAATATGTTTCATTGTTTATTAATCCATTAATGTAATTAGTAATTTAAGGACCCAAATACCTAATTGTTCCAATATATGTCCCAAATTTACCTAATAAATTCATCATTACCATTAAATGTAACAGGTGAAAATGTAATAAAAGAAAACTATCTAAAGTAAAATCCATTTCCCCCAAATTTCTGTTAAGAAAAAAAAATGGGGCAAGAGTCCACAATCTCAGCCCTTGTTTATAATATTTCTATAAGTGTTAGCCCATGTAATTAAAAATATTAAAATGAATAAAATGTGTAAATGCCATATAAATTATTTTCCAATAAAAAGAAAACATATGTGGAAAACATAGAAAAATTAACTGAAAAAAATTAGTACAATTTAGAGAGATCAGCATGGAAACAGAACAATTAACACAGAAAAATGTCTGAGCTATTTCTAGTTTTAAAATGTTGTAGATGTGCGGATTACAGTAAAAGAGTAAAAAATAATACTGAAATTATAAGAATAAACATTCCTAAAACTGTACCGATTTGGTTGAAAATTTGTTTGAAATTCCCATAACAAAAGGAATCCTTCACAAACAAGAAGGTGTATGACATTCCTGGGTGGGAATCGAAGGAGAAGGGTTAGCCTGAGTTCTGGGGACAAACACTGATTATTTTTCATTATAGAACTTCAATTAAAAGACAAATAAATGTGGGGCGCCTGGGTGGCTCAGTCGTTAAGCATCTGCCTTCAGCTCAGGTCATGGTCCCAGTGTCCTGGGATCAAGCCCCACATAGGGCTCCTTGCTCCGCGGGAAGCCTGCTTCTCTCTCTCTCTCACTCCCCTGCTTGTGTTCTCTCTCTTGTTGTGCCTGTCTCTCTGACAAATAAATGGAATCTTTAAAAAAAAAAAAAAAGACAAATAAAGGTGATAGAGTAGAAAGACACTGAATATGGTTTTTTAGAAGTATAGAAATATTACTAACACGAAACTGAAAAGAGAGAGTGAAGAAAAAGTAAAAAATAGATTGATCTACCAACTTCTTCCTAAGTCTTAAAAGAGAATATAAGGAAATTCTTTGAAGTTGATAAATGGAATCACTTTGTACCAGATCTATTTCTAAATTCACTGCAACATGCACCTCCCTATTCATAAATTAGTTTTGTAAGCAGGGCGTTACATTCTGGGCTCGTCAGTTATCAATATGATCCAAAGAGTCTAATGGCCATTGATGGTAATACCTGGAGAGAAAGTTTATCTACAGACTTTATGGACACAACTGAGCAGTCACTATGGATGCAGTTTTCATAATTATAACCGAAGTCTATATCGTAAGGTTTTTGTTACTATCATCATTAATTTCTAATTCCTCCTGGCTGGGAATTAATGAAAACCCACTAGAAGATTTGAAGAACTTCCCATTTCTAGTGCAGACTGGCTTTCTCTTCTTAGGGATCCACATTCTGCTGTTTCTCTTGTAAGAGCCTCATATAATTCTTCCTGAAATGACTTCAAGCTTGCATCATGACTCTCATTACTGATCACAGAAACTTCTTAATTGCTACTTAGATCCTTACTCTTGTCAGTGGTGTAGAACATACTGCCCTCAAAACCTCACTGATAAGTACCTGCCACCTGTTACGTATGACCTTGAGAATGACTTCTCTCTGGGTGCAGGCTGACTCTCCTCTATCCTTGCAATACAGTGCATGCTGTTCTCTGGCCACTGCCACTGTTCACCAGGCTGGAGAAATGAGATGGATGTCTAAACTCAGTACTTTGTTAGAAAGAAGAGTAAGTTCTCCTGGGTAGGGAAATGGACATCAGGAGTTACTAAGACACATTTAACCCTCTCCTTCTTAAGCTCCCCTACAATACAGGAGGTTAAATATTTACCTTTAACCATTTCACATTTATTTCTGTGTGAGCCTGAAAATGATTCATCTAGTGTCATGTAATTTTAATATAGATACATAACATTAATAGATACATAACATTAATTCCTTGAGGAATAGCATGTTTCCTCTAATTCTTCCTGCTAGAGTATCATAAACCATGCATTGCTTTTAACAGAAAGAAGAAATATGCAACAATTGAATAAAATGAAATTAATTCACACTGTCAGAGATGTTATTAAATCAGTGCTTTTCAAATTTTAAAGTGACCAAGACTCAAATAGGGATCTTGTTAAAATTCAGATTTTGATTCAGTAGATCTGGGAGGAAGTCTAAGATTCTACATTTCTAACAATTTCCCCTGTGATACTAAAGCTACCTATCTATTACCCATACTTTGATTTACAAGGATTTAAGTAGACTCTAAGAAACATCTGTGCCTTATTATTGTTATTGGAGAATTATGCATGTGTGTGGGTGTGTGCACACACACACTAACACACTCATATATAGAAATACTGACAAAGACATTTGAAAAATAAACTTCTCTGTAATAAGGAACATGCTGCTTCTTACAGATTTCCTTTCTCTGATACTAAAAAAAAAAAAAAAGGAAGATGGTGTACCTGGGTGGCTGAGTCGGTTAAGCATCTAACTCTTGATTTTGGCCCAGGTCACGACCTCCATGTCATGGAAATAAGCTTCACATCAGGCTCCACACTCAGTTCAGAGTCTGTTTGAAGATTCTCTTCCTCTCCTTCTGCCCCTCCCCTCGGTTCTCTTTCTCTATCTCTCTCAAATAAATTAATTAAAAAAAAAAAAAAAAACCAGGAAGGGGCGCCTGGGTGGTTCAGTGGGTTAAGCCTCTGCCTTTGGCTCAGGTCATGATCTCAGGGTCCTGGAATTGAGCCCCGCCTCGGGCTCTCTGCTCGGCGGGGAGCCTGCTTCCCCCTCTCTCTCTGCTTGCCTGTCTGCCTGCTTGTGATCTCTCTCTCTGTCAAATAAATAAAGTCTTAAAAAAATTTTTTTTAATATTAAAAAGATAAAGTATTTCCCTACTAGAGAAAAATAATTCTATGGAAAAAAGAGGATAAAATCCTCATAAAACATAAAATCATGACATCAAAAGTTGATGATTTTCTCTCATAATTCCTAGTGGATGTCCTTAGATCTTATGGCAAATTTTGGAAAAATCAAGGTAATCTGTTGCCACAGAAATCATGAAGTAATATTCAATTTTAAGTGAAAACAATCACAACAATAAGAAGGATATATGCACGATACCACTCACAGGAATGTAAGTAGGCCTCAATAGCCGAAAAGTTTTGTTATACATGTAGACATTGTAATGAAGTCTGGTAGAACTCGTCCAAGTAAATGATACGCTTCAGGAATCACACATTGATTTAATAAAAATACTATTATACTATTATAAAAATACTATTTTACAGTTAAAATAGATTTGTGTCTTTTTTATAGAGTAAGTGTACTTCTATTTAACATTCTAACAATATTTTAAAGGAACTGAGAGAAGATTTAATATGTCACAAATTCTTTTCTGAATCTTTATTGTAAAAAAAGTTGCTATAGAATATAGTCATATAATGATAATACTATCATTTGGGGGTACTTACTAAGTGCCACACACTATGCGAAGCACTTTACATGGATTATTTAATACTTGAAACATTCCTTTGAAAGAGGAATGGTGGTGTTATTATTTTCCCATCTTACAGTTGAAGAAACTGAGTCTCAGAGAAATTATGTTTTTGAAGGTTATACAACTAGTTAATGGCAGAATTGAGATTCTAACCTAGGTTGGTATGATTCGAAATAATTTAAATATGTTATGCCATGTTCAAACACCATTCTATATCAATGGTTCTCAAAGTTTGTTCTTCAGATCAAAAACATTAGCATCACCAGGCAAATTGTTAAAAATGCAAATTCTCAGGCCTGTCCCAGAGTCACTGGAACAGAAACTCTAGGAACGGAACCTAGTAATCTGTGTTTTAGTTCTCCAGGTAATTTTCATGTGTATCAAAACCTGAGAACCAGTAGTATATATTAAGATCAGATGTTAGTAATTTGAGTTTCCTTGAGTGAATCATGATCAGAGATACGTTTTTGGTCAAAGCAGAAAAATACCTAAATGGAATGATGTTAAAAATTCTGGGAAGGTGTGCCTATCCAAAGGAATTTCTCCTTGACATCTTAGCCCATTGTTAAATTTCTTTAACAAGGAACAGATGATTTTATACCATTAAAGATGAGGCACAAATTGTACATTCTTAACCACATTACCTAGAACCCACATTCCATGATGTTAACTTATAAAAATTTTTTTTTATTTTCTTTTTCTTTGTTCCCTATTTTGTAAATCAGAGACTTCTAAAGCTTCTCTTGGTTGGATACACTTATTCACCATCAATGGAAGTGTGCTTTCCGTCCAGAACCATGAAGGGTCTGAGAATTTACCCTACTTTCAAGCTAACTAGTTAGCCTGCCAGTCTCAGGGATGCTCAGAAATCACAAGACTTCTAGGTCAAAGACAAAAGACTTTCTTACTCACAGACAGAACAATAGCCAGAGATTATGCTATTTCTTATATATGTTCCCCAAGTGCCAGTTCCCACAGGGTGATGCAGATAGCCAAGTGATACTCGTACACACAGTGAATTACATTATCATAGGGGAACAGAGAGCTTAGAGAACTTGAACCTCCTGTAACAGGCAGTAAACACACTTGGCCTTCACTCCAGAAGGAGCCACTGTTTCTATCTTTCAAGGGTTCAAGCAAAGCTGCTTTTGCTCTACATGGGACACAATTTCTACTTTCCAAAATTGTTTACTATGCAAACATCCTCAAAAAGATAGCCTACTTAAAAGGCTGTCAGTGTCTTCGCTAATAACAAATACTGAAACACAAGAGATCGTGGAGGATTATCTCTCAACACTTTAATTTCATAAATGTTTGGTAAGAGTGCCACCCTTCATGACAACATTAGCTGTATATAGCTAACTGTTGCACAACTATAAAATACTAGATTTGTTTGGGGCACCTGGGTGGCTCAGATAGATGCTTAAGTCTGCCTTCGGCTCAGGTCATGATCTCCCAGTCCTGGGATAGAGCCCCATGTCAGGCTCTCTGTTAAGCAGGCGTCTGCTTCTCCCTCTCCCTCTCCCTCTACCTCTGCCTCTCCCCCTCCCTCTCCCTCTGCCTCTCCCCCTGCTGTGCTCTCTCTGTCTCAGTCTCTGTATCTCTCTCAAATGAAAAAAAAAAAAAAATCTAAAAAGAAAAATAAATAAAATACTAGATTTGTTTATAATGAAATTTCTTACGAAGTTTTTTAAAGAGGACACATGCTCATGTACTTTAAAGTCTTTTGTAACTTGAAAGAAATCACATTTTGATCAGAAAACTGGCTAGATTATCTAAAATAAGTTCTAGCTTCATGTTTATCAAAAATACCATATAGATGTACATGTTATTTAATATTAAATTATAGGTCAAGAATTTTTTTTTAATCTGACACTAAAACCTTAGAATTCAGCTTTTCTCACTATGTGGTGTTGCTTAGCAATGAGGTGTAGCAACACATTGCTTCTAAAAAGGAGCCAAAGTATCAAACTGAAGAGTCATTTAGAAAAACAGCAATTATTTGCAATGCTAGATATTAATGTCTGATATAATTAAGACCAACACTTACATCCCACTTCGGAATCAATTCTCTGATTTAAGTGTTCACAACGTCTGCCTAAATCAGGAGAAAAAACAAGAGGGGTAAGAAGTGGCTTTGGAAGAAGCCAGGGTGAATTAGGGTGGCTCCATTTATATTTCTTCTTTTGTAAATAATCTCTTTATTCTAGCCCTATAACCTATGAATAACTACTTTAGAGGTGTTTTAGATTTTGATACCAGGTGATAATTATTCTTTCTTGCCCTCTTTTCCTGTACTAACTTAATTAACATGGTAAGTTGCTTTCTAAAGAGACATTTATTTACTAACAATATGATTAATTTCAATATCCTACCACTCTTCAAAACCTTTCAGAACAAAGAGCAAATAAACTGAAATGATAGATGGAAAGGAATAATGGGAGGTAAGAGAGAGGAGAAGAGGGAAAAAATCAGAAAATAAAGGGAAATTGAATTTAAAACAATTTAAAATACATAACTGTTTCTTTAATGATTTTGGTAAACACTGAGAGAGACATATTAAAAGAGAAGAAATTTTTTTCTAAGTTAAAGCAGGTCCTGTTCCCAAAGAACACTTGTTTGGGATTTTGGCAATACCTACTGTAGAAACAATGATTCAGCCATCAATGAACACAACAAAATTTATATAATGTGCAACAATGCTGAAAGTTTATTAATAGACACTTAAAATAATTTCAAGGCTTCTAAGCCTTCCTGGGAACAAGTTCTAATTTTCCTTGACACTGTTTATTATTCAGAATTTCATTAGTACACCAAGCTTTCCTTTCTCCAGGCTCATGTCAGAACTCATCCTTCAGAATTCCCCCGATATCCTTTTGCTTTTCTTTACAACCTTCTAATGTTAAGTCTTTGGTAAATATGTCCATGTATGTGGCAGAGTGAAATGTAAATTATCCTATAGAATCTTAAAAGGGTGTTCTTAACCTGCAGTGTTGATTTACATATCAATGTGTAAGGGCAAAAACTCTTCTGGTTATTTCCTTTTATTTTGTTTGTTTGTTTGTTTGTTTGTTTTTCAAGCTTTGCTTTACTTTATTTTACTACATTAAGTTAAGCTGTAAGGAACAGGAACCTGTAATTCATTAAGATCAAGGAATGCCTCTCATTCCTGATTATTTCCTTTTGTAAAGCCCAAAAGAGTAGGTGGTGTACAATCACACACTGAATGCAGAAAGTACTCGATACACATTGCTACTTAATGCATTAGCAAATGAAGTACTTTCAAGTAAAAATCAAGGTAAGATTGTTACTTAAGAGATAACATGAATGAAATTCAATAAATTAAATGCAAGGAATGTATTTCAACCATGTATTGTTGCCTAACAAACCACCACAAAATGTGGTTTAAAACAACAAATTTATTTAGTCCCAATTCTACAGTTTGGGCTAGGTGTTCATCTGGGCAATTCTTCTGCTAATCTTTTCCAGGGTCATTCAAGTGGACGAAGGCAATTGGTGGTTGAACTGGGGCTGGAAGACATATGCTAGCCTCAATCACATTCCTGATGATTGCTGCTGACTCTCAGCTGGTCCCTCTCAAATGCATTACCTGCAATGACTCACCTCTGCTCCACGAGGCTCTTCATCTTATGGTAGGCAAGACGTCACATGATGGTAGCAGCTTTCCAAAAGGGCATGGGGGAAACTACAAGCTCTGTTGAGAACCAGGATCAGATGCGATTTTTCCCACATTCAATTGCTCAAAGCAAGTCATAAATGAGTCCAGATTCGAGAGGTGGGAAAACAGACTCTATCTTTTCACTGGAGAAGTGGTTAAGTCACATTGCAAAGGAACATGCATAGAGAGGTAAAGAAAATTAGTGTAGAAATCATCACGGGCAATCTAGTACAGAACTGATTATAATTTCATCCTCAGATTTATAAGGATAACATGCCTAAAAATCAGAAATAGAATAATGACACGCAAACTCACCTACAAACTGCTCTGCCAAATTTAGAAAGCTAGCTATTCCTTAGAGTCATCATTTCTTTTTATTTCATACTCAAAGAGAGAGTGCAGACTAATGTTATCCAAACATCTGGAGTCCAAATTTCACTTCTGAAGTACATGTTTGGTGACATGGCATGGATTTCCGTAGGTTGGATCACTCAACATTGTCAAAGATCAAGTTACAAATGAAATATCCAGAATTTTTTTTGATTTTTTAAAATTTTTTATAAACATATAATGTATTTTTAGACCTGTACCCCTGGGTACAGGTCTGTGAATCGCCAGGTTTATACACTTCACAGCACCCACCACAGCACACACACCCCCCAATGTCCATAATTCCACCACCCTCTCTTGACCCCCCTCCCCCTAGCAACCCTCAGTTTGTTCTGTGAGTTTAAAAGTCTCTTTTGGTTTGTCTCCCTCCCGATCCCATCTTCTTTCATTTATTCTTTTCCTACCCCCCAAACCCCCACGTTGCATCTCCACTTCCTCATATCAGGGAGATCATATGATAGTTCTCTTTCTCCGATTGACTTATTTCGCTAAGCATAATACCCTCTAGTTCCACCCACATTGTCGCAAATGGCAAGATTTCATTTCTTTTGATGGCTGCATAGTATTCCATTGTATATATATACCACATCTCCTTTTCCATTCATCTGTTGATGGACATCTAGGTTCTTTCCATAGTTTGGCTATGGTGGACATTGCTGCTATAACATTCGGGTGCACATGCCCCTTCGGATCACTACATTTTTATCTTTAGAGTAAATACCCAGTAGTGCAATTGCTGGGTCATAGGGTAGCTCTATTTTCAACTTTTTGAGGAACCTCCATGCTCTTTTCCAGAGTGGTTGCACCAGCTTGCATTCCCACCAACAGCGTAGGAGAGTTCCCCTTTCTCCGCATCCTCGCCAGCATCTGTCATTTCCTGACTTATTAATTTTAGCCATTGTGACTGGTGTGAGGTGGTATCTCATTGTGGTTTTGATTTGTATTTCCCTGATGCCCAGTGATGTGGAGCATTTTTTCATGTGTCTATTGGATGTCTTCTTTGCAGAGATGTCTGTTCATGTCCTCTGCCCATTTCTTAACTGGATTATTTGTTCTTTGGGTTTGAGTTTGCTAAGCTCTTTATAGATTTTGGATACTAGCCCTTTATCTGATATATCGTTTGCAAATATCTTCTCCCATTCTGTCAGTTGTCTTTTGGTTTTGTTAACTGTTTCCTTTGCTGTGCAAAAGCTTTCGATCTTGATGAAATCCCAATAGTTCATTTTTGGCCTTGCTTCCCTTGCCTTTGGCGATGTTCCTAGGAGGAAGTTGCTGTGGCTGAGGTCAAAGAGGTTGCTGCCTGTATTCTCCTCAAGGATTTTGATGGATTCCTTTCTCACATTAAGGTCCTTCATCCATTTTGAGTCTATTTTCATGTGTGGTGTAAGGAAATGGTCCAGTTTCATTTTTCTGCATGTGGCTGTCCAAAGGAATCCAGAATTTTTACTAAGTATATGAAAGTATCCATCTTTGGGTTGAATGGTCCTTTCTTTCTTTTTTTTTCTTTTCCCAAGATTATTTATTTATTTGACAGACAGAGATCACAAGTAGGCAGAAAGGCAGGCGTTGGGGGTGGGGGGAAGCAGGCTCCCTGTTGAGCAGAGAGCCCGATGTGGGACTCGATCCCAGGACCCTGGGATCATGACCTGAGCTGAAGGCAGAGGCTTAACCCACTGAGCCACCCAGGTGCCCTGAATGGT
The DNA here is from genome assembly GCF_002288905.1 of Enhydra lutris kenyoni. Taxonomy (NCBI): domain Eukaryota; kingdom Metazoa; phylum Chordata; class Mammalia; order Carnivora; family Mustelidae; genus Enhydra; species Enhydra lutris. The sequence continues at coordinate 62,073,019 of NW_019154086.1, read as the reverse complement.
CCTTTCTGATTCTAAGAGTTTTTACTTTTTTACTAGTTTTAAACTGTATGTCAGAGGCAGTTCAAAAAATTTGTTCCCTCACCACCAACAGCACCCTCTCTTTCTGAGTTCCCTGCCCTCACTTCCAAAAATAGATCACTAAACAGAGGCCTCAGATCATAAAATATGCTTGTAAATATTTGCAGAATGAAGTCTTAGCCACTGTACTAACCTACTTCCACCGCTCAGGGAACTTTACACTATTTACTCATCAAACTTATTCATGAGTAAAGCCCTCAATCAAGGCCAATCAGCTATTTTTAGAGAATTTTCAACATAAGCTTCTCCATAAAGACAGAAATTACAAAATCTAAAACTTAATTCAGAAAGCATCCTGTCAAGGTGTGCATTTTTTTTTTTTACTCATATCTTGTGATGGCCTCTTAAGAATCTGACATTACAACCCATTTTCTTGAAGAAGGTTCATTCTGCAGAAAGCTTGGAATAGATAAAACAGACAATTGAAATTTTATTATATAGCTCTTCCTATATTTCTCTATTATTGTAGTATTTTCAGTTTGAACATTGCTTTTTACCCTCACCATCTGGCATCTCTTTTTCCCCAAATCTAGGAATAATCATCTGTTTATAAAATGTTGTCTATTGAGATGGAAAGAATCCAAATTTCAAATTCTGTATTCATTTCCTAAATATTCTTTCTCAAGAGAGGAAATATAAAACTTAGATCTCACCTGATCCCATCAGAGCAAGATTGAGTCTGAAAAGCTAAAATTCTAGCAATTACCTTAAAAGGATACATAAATATAAGGAAGTAGGCCTTTATACACCTCCACCCACACAAAATGACTCCAATCCATTGTTAATATGATTTTTTAAATATTAGCATGTTCTCTGATGCCATGCATAACATGAAAGAAATCAATCCATGGCCTGGGGCATATATCTTCAAATTATGCATGTGAATCCAACACAGTGATGATATGAGTACAGATTCCTCTCCTATAGAGTTATATTGTGATTTCCTTTGTTAATATCTTTGACAAAATAAAACATTTTTTTCTGGATCTACAGGTTAAATAAATAAGGATAAGAAATAAAGAGGTTTTGTTGTTAAAAAAAAAAAAGACAGATAAAAATCCAAAAGCTTTACTGACATTTCTAGAATCAATGTAGAAGAGTAGGATTAGTTGTGGAATCATCATAGATTCTAATTGGAAGAGTTTACTGTGTTCTGCGGCATTCTCGGGTTTTCTTTCTTTGACAAGATGTCAAAGCTATTTCCTTTTAGATGAGGAACCTAAGCAATGTTCCACATTTTTATGGCCTGCAAGTTCTACCATGTTCTGAGCACCCCTACTACATACCTCAAGAAGGAAATGGAGTCAGCAGGAGCCTCAGAGAATAAGAACCTTTTTCGAATTCATCATGGTAAATGTTCTGATGAGAGAGCAGAACCAGTGACAAGAAATGCAAAGACTGAGACCCTTCTGCCCTATCATGACTTCAAATTCACATACACAAAAATCCCTAAGTTTTTTTTTGTTTTTTTGTTCTTTATTTTTAAGTACAAAGTAAGAAATGTAATCCCAAGATGGTAGGGGTTGAGGTCACAGTTACATGAAATAGTATGTGTTATTTGCTAACTTTTCATTATATAGAAAATAATCTGTCACGTTTTGCACACAATTTGATTTTAAACCAAAAGAACACAAACACAAAGGTTATATTTTTTCATTCAATTTTAAATGATTTCTCCCTTATATTCCAACGAAGGGTAATCTATGTGCTGACACTGATGTTTGCATTGGCTCCCTATTATCTGGCAAAGTAACCTAGGATACAAACCCATTCAGGCCACAATCTATAAAAAGTGCTGGGCAACATAAGGATGGCTACAAAAGTCCACAGTCCATCAGTTTCCATGCTTCTGCCTAATAACGAGAAGTCTTTTTGTCCTCATACTATTAGGAACACAGCAAAATAATCAGTTTCTTATTATTAGACCCATTATGGCCTTATCTACATGCAATTTACCAAGTAACAGTTACATCGGTAAACTGAAGCTACGCACAATTTTTGAGTTCCTTTTCTTCTAATCATTGAATGCCTACTACTCTTTATCTTTGATTTGCTGTATTTTGAATATGATATGCTTAGATGTAATGTCTTTTTTTATATTTTTTTTCCTCATTTATCCTTCTTGACGTTCTCTGAGCTCTTGGATCTGTGGTTTGGTATCTGACATTAATTTGGGGGAAATACTCAGTTTTGTTTTGAATATAAATGTTCTTATTTTGCAACTTGTTTTGTAACCTTGTAACTTGTTTCATAACTTCGAATACACGTGTTACTTGTTTTGTAGATGTTCCATTTTTCTTAGATATTCTATTTGGGGTTTTTTCCCCCAGTCTTTTTATTTGCTTTTCAGTTTTAGAGGTTTACAATGAGATATCTTCAAGCTCAAAGATCCCTTTCCCAGCATCCAATCTACTACTAAGCCTAGGAAAGGCAATCTTCATTTCTGTTACAGTGTTTCCAATCTCTAGCATTTCTTTTTGATTTTTCCCCCCTCAGGATTTCCATCTTCTGATTATAGCATTTGTCTGTTCTTGCTTGTCGTCTACTTTATCCATTAGAGTCCTTAACATATTAATAATCATACTTGTGTTTAATCCCCATCTCTACCATTTCTGAGTCTAGTTCTGATACTTGCTCTGTCTCCTCAAACTGTGGGTTTTTGGGTTGTTTTTGATTTGTTGTTGTGGGGGTTTTGCTTTGGTTTGGTTTGGTTTGGTTTGCCTTTTAGGATGCTTTGTGATATTTTCTTTATAACTGACTGTGATGTAAATTGGCCTTTAATAATGTGGTGTTGAAACATGAGTGGGGAAGCATTCTACAGTCTCATAATTAGGTCTCAGTCTTAAATTTAGTGATCCTGTGGCTCTGAAATGTGAACCTCACTAGTGCTTCTTAGGTTCTTTTCCCTTTTCTTAGGTAGAACAGGATGGCTACAGCAGAGTGAAGTATTTTTTTTAGGTAAGTTAGGCCCTGATAAAACCCCAACAAACTGGGCTTTGTTTAAATAGGTTCTCCTGAAGGCAGACCTTATTATGAAGAATAGAAAGTTCTGGCATATTTCAAAATGGTTCATTTTCCCCTTACCCTGCTGGAAGCTCCTGGAGGTAAAACTCACGAAAATGTGCCCCTCCACTCCCTGCCCCATGACTCAGTCCCCTGGACTTTGTAACTTTCAGACCTATCCACACCAATCCTCCAGCAATTCATCAATTATAGTTCAGGTTTTCCTACACTAACACCGGTTCTCACTGATGTTTCTCTTGCAGATTTCTGCTCCAATAAGTTCTGATTTTCTAACTTCACCTATTAGTTTCTCCAGTTTTGGAGACAGTGGCTTGTTCTGTCACTTCACTTCCCTTACGGATATAAGAAGAGTTGTTTATTTTCAGTTTCTTCACCTTTTCGCTTTTCATAAGGACAGAGTGGCAACTTCCAAGTCTCTGATGTGCAGACCAGCCTACTACACTTTATGAAACAATTAACATATTTTTTCTCATAAAACCTCACAATATTCTGTTAAGAAGTATCATTAGCCCCATATCAAAGATAAAGAAACCAAAGCTTATGACAATTAATTATCTTGACCAAGATATCCCAGGTGGTACCCAGTGGAGCTTTCATCAAACCCAGAAATGTCTAGTACCCAAACCACCACACCATATCTTTGTACCCATCCTTGCCCAGCTTTTCCACTATGTTAGTCTATCATCATTTTCTGATTTCTTTCTTTCTTTTTTTTTTTTTGCTTTTTAATTGCTTTATTAACTTGACACTTTTTCATGCAACTGGGTAACTCTACTGTTGACAGAAACTTTGACTGGGTGCCAAGGCAATCTTCAACTGGAATCTGGTAACACAGAATCCACCTGACACACGGAAATTACATAAGGTTCACAGCAAACGGATCAGTAAAGGTATCAGGAAAATGCAAGGAAAAAGAAAACAGTGTTGAATCACAGTATTAATCTCATGGAAAATGGCAGGAATCAAGGCATAAGGCAAAATTCATCATGATGGTCATGGTGATTAGAGAGCTCCCCCATCAGGATACGCAGACAATTCCTCAACTGCAGCTCCCTAAGTTTTCTCCTGATTTCTCTCATCTCCTCCATGAACATTTCCATATCATCTCCATCTCCACCCATCCCATCATTGACCTGCCTATTGGGTATGGCCCATCGGAAATTAGGAGCAAGTCGGCGAGCCTGTCCCCGTCTATTATTTCCAGCAGGTTGGTGTCCTTCTCCCCCTCCCAAAGGGCGGTCTTCCTCTCCATTCTGCATGGGCTGCTCCATTTCTTCGTTTTCCTGGTGGATATTTGCCATGAGATTTTTTTTCCTGGTTGTTTTTCTGGGCCTATCCTTGCTGTCTCCTTCTCCCGATTCTCGCCGTGAGGGCGCCGCCGCGACACTTGACACTTATACCAGCAGACCTGCTCCGCTTTCCTTGGGCCCAATGCCAGCCCGCCAGGCGCAGGACAGCGGGGAACCGGTACCCAGACGCGAGTGACGACTGCACCGAAGGCTGCGTCGCTCTGCAGCTCCAGGTCACGTGAGCGCCCCGCGTCACCAACGCGCTCGGCCCCCCAACTCCAGCGGCTTGTGCGGCGGGAATCTTCTGATTTCTTTCTTAAAGTGGTCCATGATTTAATCTCTGGAGCCAGAAAACCTTAAAATAATATAGAGCTACATACAGTTTTTAAGACTTACTGAAACTATTTCAGGCCCAATTTTTTTATATGTAAAATGAGGGAAATGGTCATCATAGAGAGACATTTTAAATATTAGAAACACCTGGGATCGAGCCCCGCATCGGGCTCCCTGCTCGGCAGAGCCTGCTTCTCTCTCTCCCTCTGCCTGCCTCTGCCTACTTGTGATCTCTATCTTTCTGTCAATTAAATAAATAAAATCTTAAAAAAAAAGGGGGGGGGCGCCTGGGTGGCTCAGTGGTTAAAGATTAGAAACAGAGATAGCAATATATCAATTAAATGGATTCATATATATCTATGTATTCTATATATATATTCTACCATTTTTTTCTATATTCATATATGTGTATTAAGGGCTAAATATATATAGGTTAGACAGTATCTGTTAAACACCACTTATTTACCCCAATCTGTACTATTCCGAAGCAGACCACTCACCTCCACCCTTCATGCTTTTCTCCAAAGCAAAGTGGTTCTGCCATTACCTAGTATAAGTCTTTGCCTTACTGAGTTCAATGGCTTTAGGTGAAAAACATATCTTCTAGACCAAGTGCTGACTAGAAGACCATTCTTTGTTTAAAAAAGATAAGTTGCTAACTATCTCTAAAAACCAAAACAGTAACACCCTGCCCAACCCATAGCTGAAGAAGATCATATTATTAATAGTAATACTACATTCAGATAATTGCTGCCTCTTATAAAGCATTTACTATTGACAAACAGAATGTGCCTCATTGAACAAGCTTTATCTTGCTGAATTTGCCTAGGCTGCTTATTGACTGATGGAGATTTAGCCATATAATCATTTCATGCCTACTATTGCTTGAATTATAATAGAAAATTAAAGAGGAGGGGTAGGAAATAATGAGCATTTTAATTCTCAGTAAAGTCTTGGATCCAGAGTTTCAAGCAAGAGATTTTGCTTCTACCCTTTAGTGGACCAGATTCTCCAAAGGGCCCTCTTTTTACAAAGTGCCAGATCTCATCTATATTAGAAGAGACACAAGGTAGATTCTGGCTCCTAAAAAGGTACCTAAATTGAGAAATATGAAACTGTGCTCTGACAACAACCCATGAGAGCTGTTCACAATCAGCCTTCATGATTGAATCGTGCAATTGGTACTGAATGTGTTTGTTGTCTTTTTGACTCACTGATATTCCAGAAAGGACTTTGGGTTTTAACTCTCTGACAACCTAGCCACCAAGTACTAGATTACATTTCACCTGTCTGATGTGACAAACCTAATGATGTGTCACTATATGTCTTGTGCCCTTTTAAAGGCTGTGTGTTTCATAATTTGCCAGAGCCTTTATTTAATATATTAGACAGATCACAGTCTTCCTTTCCACAAAACTGTGTGATTGTTGGACTTACTATTCTTAGTATCTTTGTCAGTTCAAACTGAATTCCTTTGTTCTTACTTGATTACAAAAACAAAAACAAAACAAAGCAAACAAAAATCTGTAAAGCCTTAAGCAGAAAGAACATTAAAGTCATTTTTTTAAAGGTTTTTATTTATTTATTTGACAGAGATCACAAGTAGGCAAAAAGGCAGGAAAAGAGGGAGGAAGGGAAGCAGGCTCCCTGGATGCCGGGCTCGATCCCAGCACCCTGGGATCATGACCTGAGCCAAAGGCAGAGGCTTTAACCCACTGAGCCACCCAGGCACCCCTAAAGTCATATTTTTGAGTGAAGGGATAGTCCCTCACCCCGGGCTTAAAGAGAAAAGCATTTCCTGAAAGGGCAATGTACTAACTAATTAGCTCTTTCTATAGTTTGAATTTGTTAATTAGATTAAGCAGGACCACTGATGGGGGAGGTGGAGAGGGAAAAGGAAGAGAATGTCACGACGTATGGCACACTGCCAAGGAAAGATAAAAATGAGGAGCTAAAATGTTAGACCTTTAGTTGCAATGGATTAGCAATGTCAAAATAAAGGGAAGCACTAATACAAGATCCACAAAGATAATTCCAAATATTTCAAAATTTTACCTAAGGCTAATTCTGAAAGACCAGACCGTATCTCAGAAAGGTTGTCAACATCGTAGGAGAACTTATACTTTATCTCATGGAAGCTAGTAAAAAAAGGAGGGCTAAGCTGCATTGGAAGGATGTTTTCTTCCTCTAGATCAAATAAATGTTAAAACTTTTTCCAACTTCTTTCTAAACATGTCCTTACTTCCTGCTCAGGAGTCCTAGAGATTTTAGGCTTTAATTCACAGTTGTGAAGTCAATGCAATTCAAAGGAAAACCATACGAGCTATCTTGATCTTATTAAGTTAGTACCTTTAAAGAACTAGAAAAAATGGGGGAAAATTATTAATACCCAATATAAAGGTAAAGAGGTTGAAACAAGTCCTACTTTTGACTGTGTTAATAATGCTTGTGGTAGCACAGCCCATTGCTTTCAAATACAAACACTGAAAGTATAGAAGTTGGGTACATTTTGAGATCCCAGAATTCTTAAGGGACAATTTGGCTCATCTGTGATTACACTAACCCCAAATTAAATATCAGAAGATTCTGTCACATTAGTTTAAATCTTTGCCCAGTTTTACTTTGTTAGAAGAAATAGGCAACTTGTTCTCAAAATAAACGAGTGATGAAGAAAACTGAAAAATCATATTCCTACTGATTCTTTATTGACTTAAAAGACAAACTTCAAATTATAAAAGAAATTACTTTGAGCCATGTTAGAAATCATAATCACTGTTGCATTTGGTAATGTAAGAAGTGGTTTTAACAACCTAAACCAAAAGCATCACTGGAAATTTCCAGACCCCTAACTTTAAGAATGTGTTTATTTATTTTAAAAATATTTGTTGAGTGACTGCAATGTATCTAGCACTCTCATAAGTCCTGGGGATAGGGCAAGGAACATGAAAGTCTTCATGAAAGGATTTTTCTAGTAGGGTGAGGCATGTGTGCTTGTGCACACACACACACACACACACACACGTGTGTGTGTGTGTGTGTGTGTGTGTGTAGGAGTGACAGATCATGGACTGTAAATAAATAGACAAATGGGAAAAATACCAAATTGTGAAAAGTACTGAGGAGAGAATGTCTGAATCACTGGTTGAGATTTGAGGGACAGGGAGATATGGGCACCATTTAAGCTGAGATCTCAAGTGACAAAAGGAGTCAATCAGGCAAAGATTAAGGGGGACAGTTGGCCCATGAGCTTCTGGGTGGAAATGAGGGAGGAGCATCCAGTGTGGCTTTATGGTACTGGCGAAGATAAAGAGTGCTAAGGGAAGGTCCTGGATTAGCTAGGGGCCAAATCGGGAAGGACTTTGTAGCTACAGTAAGGAATTTGGGTTCATTCTAATTATGATAGGAAGTCATGGGGAATTTGAAGTAAAGGCTAAAATAACTTGATATATAATATTAAAACATCCCATTGATATGAACTGTTAGCTAAAGCACAACAAACATTTTATGTTAAAGAAAAATATATGGTAGCTTATCCAAAGCATTCATTCTTTTTTGTTCATTCTCAAGATAGTTGAGTATCAATCTGAGGACAACCACTGTACTGCTTGCTAGAGATACAATGTAAACTAACTCAAACATGGGTTCTTACTCTCATGGAGCTTATTTATGGAGAAGAAATATAAACATTAATTAAATATTCACACTAAGGATATATAATGACCATCTGCAAAAGTGCTCTCAAGAAAGGGAACAGCATTATATCTACGTGTGTAATAAAAGATTCAAATCCAAATAGGAAGTCACTGACAGCTTTATGGGGGCTGTGATCAAAAGAAAGAGTAGGAGTCAACCGATGATATTTACTTTAAGTGCAATGAAAGTTTTAAGCAGGCTTTAAGCAGAGGGATGACATGATTCAATGTGAGCTTTAAAGTGATCATTCACTCAGGCTTCAGTTGGAGAACAGATTGGAAGGAGAGCAGAATGAATGTGGAGGGAGTACATTAGGAGGTCCACTTAAAACACAATGGTAGCTAGGAACAGAGTGAAAGTAATGATGAAGAGAAAAACAGATTTCATGGATATTGAGACGATAAAGGTAATTGGTCTTGGTGACAGATTAGATAGAAATCGTGAGGGATAGGAAGAAGAAAATGGCCTGAGCAAGTGGATAAATGGCCATGTCATCTACTTTGAGAAGGAATAGCGAAAGAGGACCAGGTTTAAAAAGAAAGACCATGAATCTGGTCATGTACATCATGAATTGTGGTATCTTTGAAATATCCAAGTGATATGTCAAGTCAGTAGTTGGAAATACTGATATATCAGAGAAGAGCTCTGGGCTAGAGAAATAAATCTGGGCATCACCACAGTAACCAGAGCTGGCAATGTATTGAAATTTCCTAGCAAGATACTATAAGAAAAAGGCCTATTTCTGCCCTTTAAGAAATCCCAGGATTTGATGGCCCAGTAGAAAGGAACGTCTTCCAAAGGAAACCTGATTGTCATCACCAGAGAATGTCAAGTAATGTCAAATGATTATCGAGAATTATGAAAGGTCTGGGAGTTCTTCTTATAACCAGGCTAATAAGCTAGTCTGTTTCCATCTTATGAATACCAGAAGAACACACAAGACTCCTGGGCTAGAAACAAAGGGCTTTATTATTCATAGCAAAAAAGAGTAGTCATAGGGGCAGCATGATGGCCATACTGGCATCCCATATGCTCTCAGTGTCATGGAGTGATGTGAAGTGCCCATCATGGATGCCGATACCGGCAGTGGGTTGTATTAGAGAAGAGCAACATTAAGCTTAAAAGTTTAACCACTTTCACAGTTAGATGGAAGCAAGCATGCTCTTTATCTGAAGGAAAATGTTACCTTATACCTCAGGGCTGTTTGCTGGAAACACAAGCTGAGAATTGTCCCAAGAGTAGTCAGGTACTTAATTTTTTGGCATAGTAAGGAAGAACACATAGTGATGCTCACCACCCACTGGAGATTGTATCTTCCGATAATGATCTGAAAAGGCAAACAAATTAAGGCCAGAAAAAGATCTCAAAAAGATTTAACAAAATGGAGATCATCATTAACTTGATCAGGAGCAAAGGTGAAAAAATATTATAGTGAAGTAAATGTGGGGTGTGGAAATGTAGATCACAAACACAAAGAAGTTTTTCTGAAGAAGTTCAACTCTAAGAACATAAAAATAGGAATGAAAGTTTGAGGTGGTATATTAAAATAAGAGATGTTTTAGTTATAAGTCTGGTCTTGAGTAAATGCTGAGGGAAATAATCAAATGAAATGTTCAAAACATCAGAATGTAAGATGGTGTTAAGTTTTCATTAATCTTGTTTAAGATATTGCTATCAGTTGAATTGTGTCCACCCCCCCAAAAATATTGAAGATCTTACTTTAGTACTGCTGCACGTGACCTTATATGGCAATAGGTTTTCAAAGAAGATCTAGTTAAAATGAGGTCATAGTCCCATATGACCTGTCATAAGCATGAAAAGAGGAACTTGTGACACACTCATAGAGGAAGGAGGATGCGAAGACATAGGGGAAATGTCGTCTATAAGCAGAGGAACCCCCTCTGAGGCCACAAGATTAGGGCGGAGGCATGGAACAAATTTTTCTTCACAGCGCTCAGAAGGAATTAACTTTACCTGCAACCTGATTTAAGACTTCTAGATCCAGGACTGTGAGAGAATAAATTTCTATTGTTTAAGCAGCCCAATTTGTGGTACTTTGTTATAATAGTCCTTGGAAACTAATATAGACATCATTTTCAGAAAGACTGAATTCTGATTATAAGAAACAAAAAACAAAGATGAAAACTTTATTTCACTGCATTTCAGTAGGATAATGGTCATAGTATATGTCCTTTTTAAGTGTATCATGTTGAGAGAATTACTGAGATAATCATTCTTAGAGAAATCTCAAAAAAGGAAGTAAAAGAAGGAACAAAAAAAGTCCTGTGGAAATATTCCCACCACAAAATAAAAATTCCAGTGTAAGTTAGTTTAATTCTTAGATATGCAATTATCAAACACTCTGCATTTGATAATTTTTTTTAATGGAGAATATAATTTCTGTTAAGTTTACCTGGGTATTTAAGTTTACCTGTACTTTAGGATGTTTTGGGAATTGGCTTTCTGAAATAGTCTAAGCCAGTTTGTAGGAACAGGAAGCTTCAGCAATGACTCCTCCAGACTTGAACAGAATGACCTAACCACTATGGTTTTATGTTTCCTCATGTTCAAATCAAGAACTAGATTAGATTACCTCCCAGAATTATTATAGGAATTATGTCAAAAGCATATGTTTTCAGGATAAGTACCTTCTCCTGTACAAATTGAACATGTAACAGGCTTTCTTGCTGCTGAAATAATTCTTGATTACTTACCAATAACCTCTATTCTGATATGTGATTCTTACACTTCTGAGACAGATGTCAAGAATTTTCTCTTTTTCTTAATTCATATTTTTCTCCTAGTCCGGTTTCCCTCAGTACGACTTTCTGAGGTCTGCATAAGACTCCATCTGGGGCTCTCTTTAATTCTTTCAGAGAATGCTCAACTACTCACAGGGCTCCAGCTATAGTGAGTTAAAGGAAGCACACATCTGCACCAACAACAAGACAAGGGCTCTCCAGTCAGCAAACTATGGTCAACCTTCTGCAAGTTTAATATAGCTCCGTTTCTACGGTCTTTGGCACTAAAACATTCTGTATATCTTAACAATATTATCATTATTTCTTTGAAGAAGTAAAAAATACCTCATACTTCCTCTTATGAAACCGTCTTGGGGATGGTTCCACTTAGCTTTCCCAATGCCCACAGATATCACATGAGCTTCTACTTGTAGCAGAACTGAGACATAAGTTAAAGACTCTGACCATGTGATCAGAGAAATATTCCAGCCAAACCACAGGTAAAGAGAATACTCATGGACAACCCAGAGGAGTATCTATCACTTGAGCAAATGGAGAAAGAAAACTTGTCCAAGCTGTTTAAGTCATTTCAAATTATTGCCAGTTCCTTGGAATGCCAATTCCTCATCACTGCAGTGATGAAAACAAAATCAAACATTCATAGGATGTTTCACAATTACCTATCTTGGTCCCCTAGCTTTTTGGAAAAACATTCCAGAGTGGGCAATGAAGGCTAAACTCTCATCGTGCAGATGAGTGCTTATCAAATAAAAAAATGATTCAGTCATCTGAAAAAAATCTTCCTACAAAAAAGCAAAATAGCAAGCATACCAGCCTAGTCTTGCACACTAGCTATGTGTACAGCATAACTTCAAAATAGCCTCTGGTCATAATAGTTCTGGAAATATGTTGTGATGTTTTTAAGACAGAGAAAATATGAAAAGTCCATTTATTTATAAAAATAAATCCATCTTAACTTTTCATTTATACAAGGATGCTTTTGTAAAGTGGTTTGCCCTTCACAAATATGGCTTACATTTAAGAATTCTGTAATATCAAGATCCTAAGAATTAGTTTTATCTTTATTAATAATTATCATCATTACTATTATTATTTAAAAGCTATTTGGAGTATTATCAACTAAGGATGTAATATACACATACGCACCCTTTGGCATAATTGTATATTCCATATTAAATTGTTTTAATTACATCATTTGGGTATAAATAAAATTCTAGGAATAATCTAAATATTTTTCCCCATATAGCAGTAGTTAGGCTTTGGGGATGAGGAGAGAGGGGAGTGGTGTTCTATATAAAAATAATTAAAGTATTTTAGAAAAACTTCACTCAGCTCAGTACCCTAGAGATCACATTCAATATTCTTTCTTAAATGTATTTCTCTATATATTACATTCACCCAGTAACATACTATGTCCATTATCAATTACTTTCCAGTAGCTCAGGGTACTCTCAAGAGAATAACATACTATTAAAATTATATAGGGTATTTGTTATATTTATTAAAAGGAATGGTTACTTAATGCTCTTTTTAAGTGTATGAATTTTACTACCTAATTAGGCTTATTTGTAATATGAATATAATCAGTCTTAAGTATACTGAAAGAATATTTACAATACAATTCTATCATAAATATTTTGAAATCTAACTGAGAAATATCCCAGGGCTCTTTTGATAAAAGTACGAATAATATATCTTCCTGGGTTTTTTGTTTTTTGGGGTTTTTTTTGGTGGGGTGGGGTGATGGGTGGTGATCTGCTTCTCACATTGTTTTCCTTGATAACTCCATTAAAAGTAAGGAATAAGGACCATTAAAATTAAATATATACTTTCTTAAGCTGTCCATATGAAAAAGAACCAGAGATAACTATCCTCATGTGGTATCACGAACACATTCTCTTTGGAATAATTCAGCAATCACTTGAAAATGAAAAAAAAAAAAAAAACAGTATTCAAGAGGATGAAGGGACTGGACAGTTTTAAGAGTTATCAAAATAATTAGGAAATTGAAACGTTAAAAAAGGAAGAAAACATCATAGATGAAAAACATTAGGCCAATGTATAAAGCTTGGGAAAATGTCATCTGGGTCAGGCAAATCTATATCAGAATATGTATTGTTTGGGGTAGTGTGAAAAAATTTCCAAGGACCAGGTTTCCATAACAAGTCTAATGAGCTTTTGATGGAAAATAAACAAAATTATCCTTTTTCCCCTTTTTAAAAAATAGATTTATCATTGATTTTACTTTAAATGTTTATACATAAATGTATGTTGTTTTCAAGTCTGTCTACACTAGAGTGCTTTAAAAAAAATACACTCTTGCCTGCAAGGTACATCTGGGGTGGGGCTCATACACTAGTATTTCTCAAAGTTTCCACAGATGGTTCTTTGTGCAGCCAATGTTGAGAAAATTGATTTAGACAATTTTCTTCTTACTGCCTCAAGGAGATGATATGATAGGACTCACACACACACACACACAAAACCTTGAGTCTCTTTCTTTGTGCTTCAGAAATCTACATCCTTATTAAGAGAAAGATTTAAAGAGCTGATGCCTCCCCTTGGACTGGAAAAAGACAGGAGATGTGAAAGGAAGTTTCATACCTTCCCAGGAAGAGAAGACTAAGACAAAAAAGAGAACATCACAACCAAAGGACAATGTGAGGAGCACAGAGCCAGCATCAGGGGGCTCTATAGTCTCTTAAGTCAGCCTAGATAGAGGATCCCGGCTCCACGTGTTGGAAACCCTTAATCACCCACACCGGGGATCACATTAGCTGCTTCTTTCCATCACACCCATCAGCGGCCACCTTTTGTAGCACCTCACCCTTCTGGGTGAGTCAGTCTGCATCTTGAGAGCTTGGGTCTGTCCTATCTCTTTCAAACTAAACCTTGCAGCTTTCTACTTGTAAATTCCTGAATGCGATAGTCTTTTCCTACAGAATGAGTTTGGTCAAAAAGAATCAGTTAGGTCAAAAGGATGAGAAAGGAGAAAATGAAAATTTCAATTTGGGGAACATATTATGAAGTTTTTCTGTCCCTTTCCGTTGTTAAAATGTGTGGGCAATGAAATTCTTTATAATTATTTAATGCTTATATTACAACAGGTTATCTCATTTTATAGATGAGAAATACAGAGAGAATAATCGGGAATTATCCTTAGTCACAAAACAAAACAAGCCCTGAACCTATTCTTTGGCCTTTGAAATCTCTCCCACTTGGGAACTGAATTTTATACCATCTGGTTCCAAATCCAGAGCCTGCAATGTCAGGCAGCACTTGGAGGAAACAGCTGCATACAGATCACTCTCCAGCCCTCATAAAAATATATGGTAACATTTTTTTTTTCTTTTTAAAAATGTTTTATGAGATCCCCCATAGTATCTTTTGCTAGTCTTGCTGTAAAAATAATGTTTATGGTGATTGAATATACTTTCAGTAAATAGCTTCTGTGGCTATCAAATGACTGTTTTTCTTCTGCATTTAATCACCTGGGAGGAAAGAAATGATGGCAAACAGATTTCACTGCCTTAAACAATATTTGTTAAAGAAGGACTTTTGCCCTGGAGCATCTTACTTAGAAAGTAATTTCCTGGTCACTGCTTTAGAGCCATTGCCTTATTATTTAGGATTTTCTTTTTCTTTCTCTCTCTCTCTCTCTCTCTCTTTTTTTAAAGCATGAATCAGCTCTTTCTTTTTTTTCCCGCCTTGTCACAACTCTATCTACATAGCTCTGAAATGACATCATAGCCTCTTACTATCACAGTGAGTGAACAGCATTCCCAATTTGTTTGAGACTAACCAGGCTCAGATATTTCTGAGCTGATGAGGTTGCAAGTATCCTATTTTGTATTCTTAAGTGTCCAAAGATGTCTCATAGGTTGTAGATTCACATGGATCTGTGTGGATCAACTTAATCATTTGGTTTTTTAAATAAAACCTATCCTGAGCAGTCTTAGGAACTTGTTACCCAGAATTAAAATGTGATATATTTGAAATTACTTACTAAGCAAACTAACACTAAAAGCCAAGTAATCCATTTTTCAGTAGATTTAATATGTAGTGTTTTATGTAGACTTCAGGTAGATTTTACTAGCTCTAGTAATAATATTAACAATAACCATGATAAAACTGCAGCAAATATTGTGTGATTTTATATAAAGTAGATTAAATATTGTCACTGAATGACAAAAAATGAGTTATAAAAAAATATTTCTAAGGGAAAAACCAAACATTAGTCGAATGAAATTTAAACTCAGTTACAGCTTCCTGAGAAGTAACCTGGCCTTATAAAGAATGCTGCCAATATGCAACAATATTTAAATGAAAAGAGAGTATCATTAATCTTTGCATTGGTAATCTTCTGGTTATTTGGATATTATCACTATGTTTTTGTACCAATTGCTCTGTAAATACATTCTTGAAATGAATTAAAATACTGCTTAGACAAAAATGAACTATTGGGTCTTCATCAAGATCAAAAGCTTTTGCACAGCAAAGGAAACAGTCAACAAAACCAAAAGACATCTGACAGAATGCAAGAAGATATTTGCAAACGACATATCAGATCAAGGGCTGTATCTAAAATCTATAAAAAACTTAGCAAATTCAAGACCCAAAGAACAAATAATCCAATCCAGAAATGGGCAGAAGACATGAACAGACATTTCTGCAAAGAAGACATCCAGATGAACAACAGACACATGAAAAAGTGCTCAACATCACTCGGCATCAGGGAAATACAAATCAAAACCACAGTGAGACTCTACCTCACACCAATCAGAATGGCTAAAATTAACAAATCAGGAAATGACAGGTGTTGGCAAGGATGAGGAGAAAGGGAACCCTCCTACACTGTTGATGGGAATGCAAGCTGGTGCAGCCACTCTGGAAAACAGTATGGAGGTTCCTCAAAAAGTTGAAAGCAGATCTACCCTATGACCCAGCATTGCACTACTGGGTATTTACCCTAAAGATACAAACATAGTAATCCAAAGGAGCACATGCACCTGAATGTTTATAGTAGCAATGTCTACAATAGCCAAACTATGGAAAGAACCTAGATGTCCATCAACAGATGAATGAGTAAAGAAGACGTGGTATATAGCTACAATGGAATACTATGCACTCATCAAAAAAAAACCCTGAAATCTTGCCATTTGCTACGTGGATGGAACTAGAGGGTATTATGCTAAACGAAATGAGTCAATCAAAAAAAGACAATTAACATATGATCTCTCCGATATGAGGAATTTGAGAGGCAGGGCAGGGGGTTTTGCGGGTAGGAAGGGAAAAAATGAAACAAGATGGGATCAGGAGGGAGACAAATCATAAGAGTCTTTTAATCTCACAAAACAAACTGAGGGTTGCTGGGGGGCAGGGTGTAAGGATAGGGTGGCTGGGTGATGGACATAGGGGAGGGTGTGTGTTATGGTGAGTGTTTGAAATGTGTAAGCCTGATGATTCACAGACCTGTACCCCTGGGGCAAATAATACATGATATGTTAATATAAAAAAAAAAAGAAAAGAAAAAAGAAATAAAATACTGCCTAGAAAAAAAATCGTGAGAAAATTACCTTATTTTTATAGTAATATTTGTATACAGCTGGGTTAAAGAAAAGTTTATAATGATTTTATAGACTGGATGATTTGATCTTGGCTTGTCTTATCTGCTACCCCCCTACAAAAATTAGATTCTCAATTTTAGCTCATTTCTTTTTCATCAAAAAATATGGGTTCACTTTTGCTCTTTATGAGTTGGTCCAAAATCATAGCAGAAATCCTAATAGTCAATTACTTCAACTTGAGAACATTTATTACTTTTAAGAATACATGTAACAATCCAATACATGTGAGGCAGAGTTGGACGCAGGGTTACAGTGACCTCTGAAGAATGCAGAGATCTTTCCTAGCATTTCATTCTTTTTGCCATGGCTACATCATTTAAGTCTCGACATTCCGCCTTCAGGATAGAGCAAAGAGCTGGTTCTCTGTAGTGGTGACCCTAGCAACTCTTGCCAGTTGTATGGCTTTTGCAAAACAATAAGGCTGTACTAAACTGAATCCCCTGCCGCATATTCATTGGTGCATGACGTTTGCTCCTGTAATCTCTAGCTAGCAAGGAAAGGTGTGAAGGTCATCTGGGCACTGGTCTTTAGAGAGTAAGAAAAGTCAAAAATTAGCCACTGCCATTCACAATATTGACTGGGTCACAAATGGACCTGGAAAGTAAGTAGTTAGAATTAATAGGAAATGGGGTTTGGGGAAAATAAAACCTGGTCCTTCTATCTCCTGATAGAGAAACAAGGGGGTCTGAGAACCAGGTCCATTTCTGAAGTTCCAGAAGTGTAATTTTTAACGAGGCAAAGAACAGAGTATTTGTGGCTTCACAGTTTTGGGTTTTGCTTTTTGTTTTTTTTTACTTTGACATCACAGTATTTTTACAATGGCAAATGCCAAACATATGTGTTTGAAACAGACTTTCTTGACATTATTATACTGATCAACTGTTATCAGTTTTAAAGATACTTATTAGTCAAGTTACTGACAAATCTATTTTAATACAAAATAAAACTGAGACTTTAGAAGACTGCTGTGTTTATACATCATAATCAACATTATCTTATTTAGTTCCAAAATAATTCCTTGTGAAGGCAACACAATGCCAATTATCAATCTGTTCTCAAGTCAGTGTTTCAGTATCCAAAGTATATTTTAGGTGAGAGCCAGTATTTTCGTAAGAATGTGTTTTCAAGCTTTACTTAAGAATGGTGATTCTGTTATAGTTTTTGGCATATCAATATTAAACAATATCTACTAAAAGTAAAGGTATGAACAAAGGCTAGCCATTAAAAGACTACACAGATCATGGTTGAAAGCAGCCCAGAGTTGATACGCTGACATATTACCGATACAAATAGGGGCAAGTATGCTACAAAACACACAAATTAGTTCTATTTTTCATTTCCACACTAACATCTAACTTCTTAGGTAAATCCTGTCCTCTAAGGTTCTCAAATGACATATAGTAGGTATAGGCTTCACACTAAGATTAATGGTCATAAAATGCATTTTTGTAACTAAAAAAAGAATTTATGTAGTTTAAAAAAAGAATATGTAAGCTACCAAATACAAATTCCAATTTTGTAATACTTCAGCATACATTTATTTAAATTAAGGACAATTGGCTCCATACGCTTGCTGTTTTTTTCTTTTTAACATTCTACATTAGCCAAGACTACAGACAATGATGTATCCCCATTATCATCCAACCAGTGCGTGTTGTTTGGATAGTTTTGAGGTGAATACAGAATCGAGTTTATTAGAGAGAGAGAGAGAGAGTGCGCACACGCATAATGGGGGGTTAGCGCAGAGGGAGAAGCAGACTCCACATGGAGTAGGAAGCCCAACATGGAGATCTGGAGATCGATCATAGGATACTAGATCACAACCTGAGCTGAAAGCAGATGCTTAACCAACTGAGACACGAAGGTGCCCCCAGAATAGAGCTTAATAAAATTCCTTCAGAAGGGGCGCAGGGGTGGCTCAGTCATTAAGCATCTGCCTTCAGCTCAGGGTCCTGGGATGGAACCCCACATCCAGCTCCCGGCTCAGCAGGAAGCTTGTTTCTCCCTCTCCCACTACCCCTGCTTGTGTTCCCTCTCTCGCTCTCTCTCTCTCTGTCAAATAAATAAAATCTTTTAAAAATAAATAAGTAAACTCCTTTTCCAAAAATAAGGTCCTACAGGAAAGGGCATTTTTAAATTAGGGATTAAGTTATGAATGATTTTATAGCCCACTTTAATTGTCTCAGAGATGTTATAAAAAGTTATGTAAATTTGTAAAGCACTGCTAATTTTCCCTTGCTACTTCTTATCATCATAAAAGTATGTAAGGTAGGCAAGGCAGAAAGTATTATCCTTAAACACAGGTGAGTAGATTAAGGTTCACAAAGGTTTAATGACTTGCTTACAGTCTCCAGATTTTTCAGTGCTGTCAAAATTTAAGCCATATGATACTAATGTAGTAGCATCAACTCGTAAAAATATGACAGGATAGCAGTCTCTACCCTCCCATTGTCCACCATAAGACTGTCTGGAATTACCATATATATATATATATATATATATATATATATATATATATATATATATATTACACACACACACACACACACACACACACACTCTCTCTCTTAGGTACAATCATGGATAAACTGACCCATATTTCCAGACCTACGAAAGTATCTTAATGCATAATTAAGAGCCTATCATGAACCAGAAGTTCTATCAATGTCCTCAAAATGATTATGCTCTAATAAACTATTAAAATACCAAAAAAGTACTTAGAGAACCTAAAAAGATGAAAAGAATTATTAAAATAATTTTGGTGTGAGCTTTTCATAACTCACGTACCCCTCTTCTCATACTTAACTTTCTACATTTAAAAATCCTCTGGATACTTGGCCACCACACCAAAAAATTTTGTTCTATACAGAACAACAACAACAACAAAATTGTTCTATACAGAACAAATTCTCTGAAACAACCAGAACAAGCTTGTTCAGCCAAATAAAAAGAGAGTGATAAAAACAGGTTCTTCTTCCTGACAAAACCTGAAGTATCCAATTGCTGGTGCTCTACAAGACACAAAGGTGTAAGAGGAAGAGATAAGAATACAGAATAAGAAAGGTTCCTCTGTGAGAGGAAACAAAATTATAAAAACAAAACAAAACTGAAAACCTTAATATCTAACTATCCCTCAGCATCATCTCTCAGTACCAACCTCCTCATCAAGGCAGAATAGTTACTATTTTACTGGATTGGATTACCTATCCCTGACCCATGCCTTTCTCTCTCATCATTTTCCTTGATTAGAATATCATCATGGTAATCTCTAGGGATAGATACAATGAAGCAGATATGCTGCTGATCCTTTAACCCACACCCATGGTAGACACAATGAAACATTCCTCTCTCTGCATTCTTACCCAGGCTGATAAAATAGCATGAAAAACACTGGAACATTTCCATTTGTATATATACCATCTTGAGAATAATAAGTGGGAAATGCTCCTTTTCTTCAAATGCCTTGTTTGTTCCTTCTTGTAGCAGAGGAATTCCTTGGTGAGGATCAGGTAAAAGACACAGCTCAGCCATGAGACCACATTTTCACTCTTGCTCTGCCTCCAGAATTCACCTGCCTGCAAGGGGCATACACTCCTTTTCTGTTGTTAACATTTTTTTTTCCTACTCGTGTTCTCTCTCTGGATTTCTCAATCCTACCTCAACAGGTTGTGAAGAAGACTGAGATTCTCCACGCAACTGGCTAGAAAAGGATCTGTTCTGTCCACTCACACCTCTCCATAGTCAAGTTTCGAGGCTTAATTTTTAAGAGAAATTCCTATGATAGCTTCAAATAAGACATACATTCTACATTCCAATTTTCCTAAAAATAAATGTCATGGTTGTTGTTGTTTTTTTAAACAATTTTATTTATTTATTTGAGAGAGAGTGAGTGAGAGAGGGTGGGTGAGAGAAAGAGAGAGAGAGAGGAGCAGGGCGAGGGGCAGAGGGAGAGAGAGAAGCAGACTCCCCGCAGAGCACAGATCCCAACGTGGGGCTCAATCCTAGGACTGCAGGATTATGACCTGAGCCAAAGACAGATGCTTAACCAACTGAGCCACCCAGGTGCCCCAAAGATGATAGTTTTGTATACTGATTGAATTAGTCTTACTATGTCTAACATTGATCTAGGAAGCCACTACCTATTAATTAGAATTCTCTCACTCCAGTTAAAAATCTATTTGTCAATTCTAGTGTAGGGCATACTTTTCCTTTGAAGACCAGCTTATTTCTACCTTTTTAATGAAACTTCCCCCCAATTACTTCAGTCTGTTTTAACCTCTCATTACTAAATTCCAGTGACCCTCATTGACTCTACCACTTATTTAGTACTTAGCACATCCTAACTCATTATGTGAGCTATATTTTTAAATGTATCTTCTCATTCTTTAAATGAATTATAAGCCCACTCAAGGGAAGCCCCCTCTGTTTCTCATGCTCTTTATACCTCTGGAGTCTGATATTCAATGGTCAATTAATACTCCCTGACATTAATGATGAGATTCTGAGGAAATTACTATGACTGACAATGGCAATAAGTGATTTGTGGACTGAATTACCCTTGACCTATCTTATGCACATCAGCCTGAACTTCCAACCCTGTGGACAGATTAAGTAAAATAACATAAGAAAGGCTTCTGTAGGGAAGCCTCTATTGAAAGGGTAGTTAGCAGTTGACTTTGTCTAAAATGGAAGAAGCAAATCTATTTTCCTAAATATTTTTTAGGAATATTTGGTTGGTTAAGTGTCTGATTCAGTTGGTTAAGTGTCTGATTCTTGTTTTTGGCTCAGGTTACGATTTTAGGGTCCTGGGGTCGAGCCCCACGTCGGGCTCCAAACTCAGTGCAAGTTTGCTTGTCCCTCTTCCTCTGCTCCTCCCCTCCCCCCTGTGCTCACTTGTGCTCTCTCAAAGATTTTATTTATTTATGAGCAAGAGAGAGAGAACATGAGTGGGGTGAGGGGCAGAGGGAAAAGGAGACTCCCTGCTGAGTAGGAACCCTGATGCAGGTTTTGATCCCAGGACCCTGAGATCATGATCTGAGCCTAAGGCAGATGCTTAACCAACTGAGCACCCAGGCAGCCCTAAATTAAATCCTAAAAAAAAAAAAAAAATTGACTTTTATTCTGTCATCTCTCACAAATACTAAGGAATATGGCTTCCAGAGTATATGAACATTAAAGATGGGGAAAAATTCTGATAAAAAGTGACTATATAGTTCTGAAATCTCTATGCAATATTGTTCTATGTTTGGGTAAAATTGTAAAGGAATATAAAAGTAGATCTTGATACAAGCTACATATATCCAAATGAAAACTTTTCTGATGACCTCAAGCAAAATGTCATTTCAACTCAGATGGTCATTGAATTTGCCAATCCAAATCATCAGTTCTCCCACTGATTTACTATATAATTTGGAGCAAGTCTTTCTACCTTGAGTTGATTCCTGTTATCTAGCTGTAACATGAAAATATTAATGCTTACTATTTGCCAGATTTTATGAAAATGATATGGAGCTCAGATTTCTTTAAGGAAGACTTTGTATTCTCCAAAAGAAAGATGTTTAAATAATTACAAATCTTTGCTTTCAACTGAAAGATTAAGAGAATAATACTACCTATGAGTGACTAATATGTAAGCTAATTGGTCAATGGATTTTACGTGTTTTAGAAATTTAAAAAAATTAAGTAAATAGGTTTTATCATTGTCATAATTTCTTCCTTGGTGGGTGTCTTTGTAATTAAGTCTATTGAATTCATTTGAACCCTTTCGTAGGTTTCTATGGAAGAGAGGATCTATTCTGTAACTTGCTATGGAACAGGAAAAGAGAAATTTGTGTCATAAAAGCATAATAGGGTGCATTTTTACATGTTGACAGAGCATGTTTCTGCATCTAGAATCTAGATAATTTTTAATATGCAAAGTCAGCAGCAAACAGAGGAAGTAAGGATAGTTACCCACCATGCATCACCTTTGGTATATTTAACTTGTATATTTACCCTTCCCTGAGTGACATGAATTCTTCTTGTGCAAACATTTAATAAATACTGTCCAAGGTTAACTCTAAAGCTCACAAGCCAGCAGAATGAACTCACATAATTTTCCTCCTAAAATGAGCCACATGTTAATGTGATATCAGAGGGGGAAAACAAGCAAAAAAATAATAAAATCCTTAAGCACTAAATGAAAAATTCCAGAAACTTTCCCCCTAGGTCTCTACAACCTAAATGTTCTCAGAACATGAGCATATGGACCCAAAGAAACATTAACAGAATGGAGAAAGCTTCTACCCTTTAAAATTATATCAGAAAAGTCAAAGGACTTGGAATCAAATCAAGGACATTTGTAGCGAGCTCTTAATAAGAAACTTAATAAGTTTCTTATTCATGGATTCTTGAACTACTTATATCTTCCTTCTGAAGTGTTATCTTGAGCCCCTTTGCCCACTTTTTAGTAGCTATTAAATTAATCCCTGACCATTAATCTTCCTAACTCATCGTCATCCTTCTGAATGAAAACAAAAATGTGCTAATTTCATTCAAATTGTTCTAGAGTTAAAACGTTCACAACCTGTCCATTGTCCTTCTTCCTTTTCTTCCCTCTTTTTCAATCCAATTACCATTTATGGCTGTAATTTACTTCCATGGTGCACTATATGTCCAGTACTTGGAATACTCAAATACTAAATCATATATATAGAGAGAGTGTATATATATAGACAATCACAGACATGCATATATGCAATCATATATGCATATATATTCATGCATGTACATATAACCATGTGTACAACTTCACCTACACATGTACACACACATACACAATTACATACAGTCCACAATCACATAAAATATGCAAGCACTTAACTTTTCATAACCACATACACAGTTACACACATACACAGTAACATAAGCATACAATTGCATATTCATATACAACTACACACATGTATACAATCACACATAATACACATTTTATCCTCCTAAAGTCCTAGGAGTTTGGTTCCTATTATGATTGTCCTCATTTTTCGAATAAGGTAGTGAAGTACAGAGAGTTGTCAATATTAAACAGCTTATCAGTGAGGAGGCCTGTATTCAAAATGTAAGTCTCTGATTCCAGAATCCACATTCTTATTCAAAATGGTATATGGTTTTGCACCAAAAACGTATCTTTAGTATTTAATTCTAGTAACCAATTTCCCTGTCACTCCTCTGTGCTTAACTTATAATCACTCATTGTCTGCAGTATTTTTTTAATCATGTTGTTAGTCCCCTATTATGACCTGTCAGATGGCTGAATCAGTTTTTCATATAATTTCTTTTGTAAAATACACTTCCCCAAATTGATAAATATTTGGTAAAGGGTATTTTGACCATTGCTATAAATTTATATAAATGAACAATCATCTCTGAATGTTAAATACCTTCAAATTAATATTTTACTAAATTCTAAATATTGAATGATATCTGTGTATAAGCATATAATCATTTCTTCCATAATATCCCAGTTTTATCTTTTCTTTTCTTATCCATTGTATTCTCCCCTCATTTTGAGATCTCTCTTTTCCATATCCTCTTCTGTTCCTTTTATTCAAGCATGGAAATGGGGAACAGATAAGGATTCGTGTCCACTCTGGATCTCTGGATTCTGTGTCAGGACTGATTGATTAACTGATTAGAAAAACCAGTGAAACCAGTCCCTGGAATATGTGATTCCTTTATTAAACTACGGTTTTAATTTCCTAAGTTGATTCTAGTAATTTTGGCTTCTCTTGTCTTACTTTTTTTTTTACAACATGTAAAGATTTTTTAATTGCTGCATCTATCGACATACGTTTCCTTTGGAGCAATATACTCCCCACAATCCAGGAATATAATACATTTTATCAAATCATTTTACAAAAAGAAAATGGAGACAAAACCAAAATACAACACTTTTTATAGAGCACTTTACCTCTCTAGCAATATAGTAAAAATGGCAACATTAGGTTGTTTAAAACATCTTATTTATCATTATCTTATTTATCAACTTGTTTGTCTCAATTTCACTTATTTGTAAATTTACCAATTGTTATAATATTACACAGGCAATGTCTAGCACAAACAATTATATCAAAAAAAAAAAGCTCTCTGCCTATCCATTTGGGAAGGAAAATATGTATTTCATGAGAGCAAGAAGCTGTCAGATAACCAATTTGTAAACCTAGAGAACTATGAAAAAGCATGAATTCATGCTCAGTTTAAGCTGTCCCTCAGAAATTTATAATCCTGTAAAAATAGACAATAGCTCAAGTAATATAATTCAGCTCACTCTCCAGTGCTCTTTGTCAAGCCCCATTTTACAGACCAAGAAATCAATGTGCAGAAAAATGTATATCACTTGTTAATTTTTTAAGAAGTAGTCATGTATCGGGGCGCCTGGGTGGCTCAGTGGATTAAAGCCTCTGCCTTCAGCTCAGGTCATGATCCCAGGGTCCTGGGATCGAGCCCCGCATCGGGCTCTCTGCTCAGCAGAGAGCCTGCTTCCTCCTCTCTCTCTCTCTCTGCCTGCCTCTCTGCCTACTTGTGATCTCTATCTGTCAAATAAAATAAAATAAAATAAAATCTTAAAAAAAAAAAGAAGTAGTCATGTATCCCAAATTCCTTGTCATTCTAGAACAAATTTTTTCCATGCTTTTTACAAAGCAAAGCTTGCTTAAAATCATTCACAAGACCTACTTTCTTTAAAAAAAAAAAAAAAGAATCTCTATATTTTATTACAAATAATTATATATATATTTATACACACATATGTATCTAGATAGATAGATATTATATTCAAACTACAAAATCTTTAGAAAAGACCAGCTACTCACAGAAACATCGACAATGACCTCACTACAAATCCCAAGGTAAATCATTAATTCGAGACATTAATTTACCCACAATAAATGTATCTTACTGAGTGCACACTACAATTTTAACTATTCTTCTAATTAATACATATTTTCCTTTAAACGATAATGCATATAAGTGCCAGAATATAGTACCCTTTTTCAAACTGTTTTACCAAAATACATGGAAACAAAACAATTCAAAATATTTCATAGAAACATTTACCTCTTCAGCAAAGTAGCAGTTGTCTTTAGTGTAAAAAATGTCTACAATGGGCTGTTTAATAAAAAGAAAAACCTTGTTTAAGAAGTTGTGTCATGGAAAACACTCAAGTTTCTAAGCTTGATGGAAATTCTCATTTATTCATGTGCAAATGATATTCTGTGCTGCCACTCTTCTTTGGTATTTTGGGTGTTTTCCCCCACGTCAGCCCAGGTGACAACTAGTTAGGAAATATTTTCTTAGCAAACATCTTTCTAGTTTAGGAAATTACATATCCTCTGCAGCTGAGGTCAGGAACTTAAACTCTTTCATAAAGGAAAAACCACTCTTAGGGTCACATAGGAGTGATTCAGATAAATTCAGTGATAGAAAAACTAAACTCGTGTTTTGATGCTGTTTTTAAATTTTTTAGTATTGCTTGAAATTTATGCTTGTCACACAGCTGGGCTTGGCAGAGGACTAAGGAGGTATACATTATTTCATTCCAACACTTCTTTTAAAAATTTATTATTTTTTGTTAATAAAATTAATGCTATTCTTACTGGTTTAAAAAACTGAAATTACCGAAAAACAGAGGAACAGAATAAAATTATCCATCTTCCCACATTAAGAAGTTTTGTATTATCCTTTAAATGGATTTCTTTCAGTCTGCATATGACACAATATACCTTCTGAAAGAGAAACAATGCAAAGGAAGGAGATTAAAAAAAAGACCAAAAAGAAAAATAATTATGAAACTACAGCAAGCTTCTATATGTATGTTATTTGGGTACTTGGATCCTGACATCAATAAAATACATTTAAGTCATTAATTTCAACTGTGTTCTTCATCAGACTTTTGAAAGATTTTTGGAAGAAAAGGTGGTAGGAAATGGAGAAACTTAAAAGTCAAGAAAAAGGAAGTTAAAGAAAATGACATTATGAAACCAGGATAGTCCACAAAGTAATCAACCTCCAGATTTTTTTAAAAATGACATTATTTATCCTGTAGTAATCATTGTGATTTATTTCAGTTTAAAGAACTTCTTGCCATTTACAACGCAAATCCAGTTTTCTCTTGATGCCAATAATTTCCAAAGTATTCACTGCATAATGGCTAACAGGAAAATCTAGAGTGATGTTTCATCAGACTGAAATATCCAGGTGCTAAATTATACAGGTGACATGAATATATTTGAAATTTAGTTCACTGTTGGCTTTTTAACAAGAGGCTTCTACTTTATATATTTCGGAATCATTCCACTAATTTTAATCAGAGGGATATTCAATTATCGGTGACACTCCACTGCATGTCCCCACACTAAGCAATGGAAGAGAAGAGCAAGGAGTGTGTAAAATATACGTCAAGAGTCTGGCCCACAGTGACTGGCATTTAGTATGTGTTCAGTAAATTTAGTTATTTTCCTTTCTTTCACGAAATACGTTTGCATCCTGTTGATAAGGCCTGTCTTTCTTGTCTGCTGCTCTATCCTCTTCACCTACCCAATGCCTGGCATAAAGAGGTAAACACAAATATGTGAATGAATCAATTAAACAAGAGAGCCTCCTAGGGATTTGGCTGTACAAAACGCCATTTTTTAAAGTCTTTTTCATGTACCTTCAAAATTTTGAGAATTTGTATTCTGTTGCTTAATAAGTTGGTACTTGTTTTAAACAAAAATATTTAATGCATGGCCATAAAATAAATTGTCTAAGAAAATGTGCCATGTTTGCACTAACTTTTCGGGGACCCCCAGAACACCATCACATGCATCTGTGCAGATATGCCCCAAATTGAAGAATATCTCACAGAATTGTAATGGCGTTAATGAAAAGATTATTACTTGCTAACTTCTACATAATGCCAAGATAATCCCAATTTTTTTTAAAGATTTTATTTACTTATTTGTCAGAGAGAGAGAGGCAGAGAGAGAGAGCGAGCACAGGCAGAGTGGCAGGCAGAGGCAGAGGGAGAAGCAGGCTCCTTGCCGAGCAAGGGGCCTGATGTGGGACTCGATCCCAGGATGCTGGGATCATGATCTGAGCCGAAGGCAGCCGCTTAACCAACTGAGCCACCCAGGCGTCCCGATAATCCCAATTTTTAGAAGATTTTATTTATTATTTGAGAGAGATTGAGAGAGAGAGAGAAAGAGAGAGAGCATGGCAGGGGGAGGGTGAGAGGGAGAAGTAGACTCCCTGGAGAGCAGGGAGCCTGATGTGGGACTATCCTGGGACTCCAGGTTCATGACCTGAGCCAAAGGTAGTAGCATAATCAACCAAGCTACCCAAGTGCCTGATAATCCCAATTTAAAAAAAAAAGTCTATCTTTGTTATTTAATGGGAAATGACTTTTTAAAGAATCTACAGATATTAATTAACCCAAAATGAATATAGGATCTTGGATAATAAAATACAAATTTTATCATATTTTGAAGGCCAATCTTCACTCTGAGAGTTGTCTGCATGGAAACACTGACAAGTTGCCTCAAATGCCCAGTAAAAACCTAAAGTTCACTTTTATAAATTTGAAGACCTACAACAGTTTATTCTCAGGCAATCTATGACACTACTGCATTCACATACTAATTTTACAGCACAAAAAACTACCCATTAAAACCATTAGTTCATGGGGCGACTGGGTGGCTCAGTGGGTTAAGCCTCTGCCTTCGGCTCAGGTCATGATCTCAGGGTCCTGGGATCGAGCCCCGCATCAGGCTCTCTACTCAGCAGGGAGACTGCTGCCTCCTCTCTCTCTGCCTGCCTCTCTGTCTACTTGTGATCTGTCAAATAAATAAAAAAAATCTTTTAAAAAAGGGAAAAAAAAGAAAAAACCATTATTTCAATGAGTTTTGATTGAAAAAGTCTCCTTCCTGCCGTAAGCGGCAGTAGATTCTAGATGAGGTAGAAAATTTTTTAACACTAAGTCAAGCCAGTTTTTATCAAGGAAAAATGTAATGTATACTTGGGGAAAATCCATCTACCATATTGGAGTGATCTTCTAAATCTCAGTATTAGTCATCTCATATCCTCAAAAACCCCTTTATCTAACAAGTAAGTTCAAGCCTGTGAAATATGTCCCGATAGAGTATGGGAGTATGGATAACAAAGAGCTGACTATGAAAGATGAACCAAGTAGACATTTTCTTTTTCTCATGTACCATGAAGTCCAAAGGTGAGGGAAGGAAAGGTAGAATGGCTCCAAAATGCTGGCCTGAATTAAAGGTTCTTTCCATTTACTCATGTGAAACTTCTGTCCTCACAATTCTTATGCTGTGACTGCAAGACTGCTACTCTGCCTTGTCACTGCACCCAATAGCCCATGCAGGAAAGACTGGGAAGGAAATTTCCATGCAGCCCAGATATCCTTCTTGGTCCATTCATTTCCTCTCTACCAACCAACAAGGACTAGTTCATAGGTTCTCCTCTACTTAAGCCTCCACGACTCCATAGCACATCTTCACCTTCAGATCATGACCTTGCTTCATATTTCCCTGAGGAACCTGAAGCAAGCCACAGAAAATCTTGATAAGCTTCCATTACCATATCTTCTCACATTTAAGAATAGGTAATTTCCCAAACTTTCTCTTGTATACAAGATCTCATTCCATGTCATCCACCAACAGAACATTACTCACTGACTCTATTTCCAGTCAACAAATAAACACGTTGTCATTGTTCATCTTAGGTAAAAACAAACAAAACCTCTCAAGCCTACATACCCATTTAATAGCACAATTCCTAGAAAGAATGACTTAGGTATGAAAACTGTTTTTAATATTTCCCTTCTTACTTTCTCTTGACCACAACTAAAGCAGATTTAATTTCCACCACTCCATGAGAACATCTCTTGCCAAGCTAACCAACGATCACATCATCAAACCTAATGGGTCATTTTCAGTTCTCTTTCTAGCACATAGTATAGTATAGTATAGTATAATGTAGTATAGTATAGTATAGTATCATATAGTATCCATTTGAAATAGTTAATCTCTATTGTCTTTGAAACTTTCCCCACTTGACATCCAGAACATCCCCTCGGCTTGTTTTCTTCCTACCTCACTGGCTGTTTCTTCTAAATCCCCTTTGCTAATTCTCCTCTCCAGCCTGAACTCGTGACATGGGAAAACCCCAGGACTTGTATCTCT
This sequence comes from Enhydra lutris kenyoni, assembly GCF_002288905.1. Classification (NCBI taxonomy): domain Eukaryota; kingdom Metazoa; phylum Chordata; class Mammalia; order Carnivora; family Mustelidae; genus Enhydra; species Enhydra lutris. The sequence goes on along the minus strand of NW_019154086.1, from coordinate 62,042,999 downwards.
TCTCTTCTCCTCTATACTTACATGCAGTCTTTTGACAACCTTTTGCTGTCTCAATGCTTTAAAACTGTCTTTATGCTGACAACATCCAGATAAATATCTCTAGTCAAGATTTCTCCGCTGCCTAAATCCAAATGTCATTTTGACAGCTCTATGTGAATGTTAATAGGCCACCAAAATTTTAAAGCTCTGAAACCAAATCCCTGATTTCTGCACCTTAGGAAAATAAAGAACAAAAACCCTATTTTCCCAAATCTTTTGCATCTGGGTTTCCCAATTAATAGTCATAACATCCTATCACTAGCTTAGAACAAGTTCTCAGAGCTTTCTTCAAATCCTATGTTTTTTTCACCCCCTATATACCACCTCTCAGTAAATTCCCTACCTTCAAAACACAACATACAGAGACTCTGACTACTTCCCTCCACCTTCCCTACTCCCACGTTGGTCTGATTCCCTAACATTTCTCACCTGGAGACTCTAATAACCTCATAACTTGCCCCTCTGCCAAAAGCTTTGATCCCTTACAATCTACTATCAACAAGACAGCCAGAGACATCTTGTAAAGAGGATGTAAGGACTTGTCATTTCTCTGATCAAAATTTCCAATGGTTTCCAAACTGATGCAGAGTGAAATGCCTTCAGAATTCTGGAGCATGTACCCTCTGAATTCTCATCTGATCTTCCTTCCCACTCTTTTTGCTTTTTCTTGAACACACTAGACACATCCTGACTCAGGGCATCAGTACTGTTCCTTCTACCTTGAATTCCCTCTTCTCCAAAACCAACAACAAGTGCTTCCTCACTGATAAATTTTTGCTCCAATAATGAGAGTCTCTATAACCAACCTATCTAAAAGTAAAATATTTTTCCTACTTGTTTTTTTCCACATAGTACTTATCATTGTGTAACATACTACATATTTTACATGTTTTTGTTGTTGTTGTTGTTGTTGTTGTTGTGATGAATGTCTTCCTTTTCTCCTATTAGAATTAAGCTCATCCGGATAACAGATTTTATCTGTTTTGTTTTGTTTTTCTCTACTACCGTATCTCCAGTGTCTAGAACAGTGCCTGGCTTAGAACAGATACTAATAAATATTTGTTCAAATAAATAAAATACATGAAAAGTTGCCTAACATGGCCACCCCCAGAAGTCTTAAAAATGCATGTTTCAGGGGGCACATCATTGCTATGAGGGAAATAGTTGAAATGGATGTTGTGTAAGCAGCCAACAGAGTCTTCCCTACACAGTGTTCTCTACAAGCCTCCTCTTCCCCTACCTACACAATAGATTTGGAGTCATCAGACAACTTGCCTTCTTTCAACATACAGTGGGGGTTTTTTTATTATATATTTCTGAAATTTTGCTCTCATTCTTTTTTGTTGTCAAATTCCCTCTCCATATCTCTACCTAGAGAAATCATTTACCTTGTCTAACATTCTCTACTTCCCTTTCTGAAGAACTCAGATTCAAATATGAAGCTCCGGTTCAAGTATCACATCCTCTAGACAGCCTGCCCATTCCCTCTGTGGGTTTTATAAAACATTAATATACGTGATTCTGTTATTGTACCCACAGTGCTAGAACTGTTATTTCTGACTTCTTAACTATAAGTTGGTAAGCTCCATAAATGAAAGAACTGGTTTTTTATTGATTTCTTAATTTTTATTACACCACCTTTGTCTAACTATGCATAATTTTCCCTAAATAAATGGATGCATATGCATTTTAAAAGAATAAATTATTTTAAAGATTGTATTTATTCATCTGACAGAGAGACAGAGAGAGCGTAAGAAGGCAGAGTGGCAGGCAGAGGGAGAAGGAGAAGCAGGCTCTCCATTGAGCAGGGAGCACGATGTGGGGTTTGATCCCAAGAACCCGGGATCGTGACCTGAGCCAAAGGCAGACGCTTAACCAGCTGACCCGCCCAAGCACCCCAAAAGAGTAATTTTTTTTTAAAATAAGTTTATTAGACTAAACGATGTCTAATACAGAGTTTGAATTTAGATTTCTCTTTTCGGGGTTAAGGCTTTAAAGTTAGAAGAAAATCATTTTTTTATTTGTCTGCCCAACATCAAAATTTTTACTTTCTCCCTTGTTGGGTCCTCTCTGTGAGGACCACTTCACTCTCCCCACCTTGATGTTAATGTCATATTCACCTCCACTACTGCATTATTTAAATCTCAGGCTCATAGAAAAGACTTAAAAATAATTTGACTCACTAGATTAACCTAAGCTAAGGTAGGTGGTCTAAACTAGGATGAACAATGTATAGTTTCCAAAAGAACCCTAAGTTTATTGGGGATGGAACTAGTTGTCCCAATACCATTCAACTAGTACAGTGCCTGGTACATAGTAATATCCAGTATTTGTTAGATGAATGACCAAATGATTAAGTGAAACAAACATGAAGCAAGAAACAGCACCAAGTATATAGGGAAATTCAGCACATGATAACAGTGGCATTTTAAGGCAATAGTAATTGGTGGTTGGAATAACTAAGGAAGAACTACAAAAAGAAATGCTGAAGCCAGTCTCATATCAAACTCATTTAATCCATGAAGGGAATTTTCTTAAAAAGGTAAAAAAAAATAAAATCTTAAAGTTAGGAGGAAAAAAAATAATTTGTATTGCCTTGATACATTCTAAAAGAGAAGAAAAAGCAAACAAAGTTAAGTATTTTATTAGGAGGTGATAAATACTACAAAGAAAAATGTAAGAATGAAAGGAAATTGAAATTACTGGATTATCCCTAGAAGAATAATCAAAAAATGTTTAAGAATGGCTATCTAACAGATGTAGTGAAAAGAAGGGCCATATGCACCCCAATTTTCATAGCAGCAATGTCCACAACAGTCAAAACGTAGAAAGAGCTGAGATGCCCTTCAGCAGACAAATGGATAAAGAAGATGTGGTCCTTATACACAATGAAATACTACTCAGCCATCAGAAAGGATGAATTCCCATCTTTTGAATCAACTTGGATGCGCCTGGAAGAGAATACGCTAGGTGAAATAAGTCAAACAGAGAGAGTCAATGATCATATGGTTTCACTTATTTGTGGAACATAAGGAAGAGCATAGAGGACATTAGGAGAAGGGAAAAATGAAGGGGGAGAAATCGGAGTGGGAGACGAACCGTGAGAGACTGTGGTCTCTGGGAAACAAACGGAGAGTTTCAGAGGGGAGGGGGTAGAATGGCTATCTATTTATATGTATGCTGTTTTCTCTTTTATACTTTTACACATTATCCAGTTTTTTATAATGTATTATTTGCATTAAAAAACATTTAATTTCCTTATTTATGAGGAAAAATATAGATTAAAAAATATAAAAGCAAACAAAATTTTAAAGTCTCATTGTCACATTTTCCTACAGGATTGAGGTCATCCTAGAACAAGTTGATTTTCTGAGAATCGGAGGAGTCTCACTTTGAGACATGCATCAGTCATCACAGCGATGTATATTGAGAAACTGACAAATGTTGAGAAGGATGCTCAGAGAACACTAGGTAAGCACCCATCCTGCTTCCCTCACAGGATTATTAGGCAGCTGCCCCCCTATCTATATAGTGCCTATAGTTCCAAAGAAACTCAAGGGGGAAAAAAATCAAAGTAACATATTATTATGAAAGAATGACAGAACAAGGAAATCTTCCCAAACCATCAATTTTGCCATTTTATTTTCTAACTGAAATTACTAGCTTCAATATTTTTAGCTTCTATTCATTGCAACAGTTGCACACTATGATGTTGCTAAGTGGTAGCTTTTAATCTTATAAAATATTTCAGTTGCATCCCGCTATCTCTTACTGGAACCTAAGCAAGTACCACTTCTGAAACCTAACATGCAATGCAGTGATTTGCTTATAAATGTTTAAAAACATTTGGCTCTGTGTGTGTGTTTAGGAGTGAGGTGCAGCCCTAATTTGTACCATTTACAGATTTCTATAGTGCAAACACTCACATCATAGCTGATTTTCTGGAGGTGGAAAGAGGTACATAATAGGCTCTCAAGAACCAATTCAAACCAGTTCCAGCACACTACTGAGCCAAGCTTTCCGTCATCTGTTCACTTCATATGCTTAACCTCATCTTTTACTATTGCACGCAGGAAGCTCTCTGCCCCTATGATCATCCCTCTGCCCCTATGAGCATCCTTTTCATGCTGACTGTGCTCCCTGGGCCCACGCTGTTTCCCTCACTGGGATTATCAGGCAACCTGCTCTTGATCCATATACTACCCATAGATTACAGTCAGAGATTAGTGAACTCTATTCCAATTCATTGATGTCACGTGATGAAGTTTTCTGTTTCCCCATTTCTCAGTGGTGTTTCCTTCTTCAAAACTCCAGCTCATATTTCTTAAGTATTCGTGCACTTAAAAAAAAAAATAATACTCAAACGTTAGGCACTACCAAGGATCCACAGATGATGTCCCCACGGCACATAATTTTAAGACTTGGATCGAGTAATCACAGCAATATTTGTAATGTACATTGTACAATGTAATGAGAAACTGACAAATGTTGAGAAGCATGCTAAGAGAATGCCACCGAACACATGACTTGACCTCTTCTGAGGGATCCTGTGTTCTGCCTCTGGGTCATACGTAACTTTTTTCTGAAAGTGTATTGTGTTCCAGAATTTCAGGGTGTACATCTGTTGTCTACACTGGACTGGCTGTGCCTTGTCTCAGCATTACCTCTGCCCTTAGTGTGTTTTCGGGAACAGACATAGGACTTTAAAAGTCTCCATCTGACTTGACCTGACTGCAGCTAATGCCACTGGAAGGAGGGCAACAGAGACTATGGATCTAAGAGAATGTCAGAAGAAGAGCAGAAGCTGCCCGAGGACTCTGGCCAGAGCAATAATTTGGGCCGAAGCAAAGCAGGTTGAAACTGTCCATGGAGCTGATAGCCAGAAAGAGGTTAACAAGGCTGAAGGGCACTGAGAGCATCTCCTTGAAGATCAGATGAAGAAGATTCTCCACCTCTCATATAACCAGCTCTCCAAATTCAGAAGTCTAAAGCGGCCACTTTAATTTATTTTTACAAAACCAGCATCCTAGAAAAACTGGATATTAACAAACTTACATCATTCCATTAATGATAATAAATCAAAAGGATGAGGGGCAACAGTAGGGTTTTAAACAATCAATAGGTGACTTCATAGTTAGAGGCACCTACTTTACAAAGATCTATTGATTGACCAAGGCAGGCCTTCTACCCTCTCCAACACTCACAGTCTCATTTTTAATATCCTTTATGGTTTGTTTAAAACAGAAAGGTATTGGGAGAAAAAAAAAAATCCTTTATAGGTAGAAAAGTCCTGATAGCTTTTATAAAAGAGATTTTTAAAAAAAATCAGTGTGAAATTACTGAGCGTTCCTTCCTCCATTTTCGCAGAAACACGTGATAATGAAGTGTAACCGATATGTAATATTTTCTTCCTACCTTGGACTGATAACATGTATACTACAGATGAGATAACAATGCACATCACTAAGGTATTCTTAAAGACCGATTCTTCTTAGATTTCACATAGTCTAAGACACTTTTCCCTTTTGATTTCATTAGGAAATGGATATTGGAGGAAAGGGAGATGTTGAAGAACATGAATAATTTAGTACAAGACTTGAAGGTAATTGCAACAAACTTACAACTTTGCCCTCACTTGGCCAAAACAACTACTTTAAGAACCCCTGTGCTCAACTAGCAGCATTCAAACCAAATCTTGGATACATTTGCCAATATCATTGTTGTTCTTCTATGCTGGTATCAGCAACATGGTTCAAACAACTACAACTATGAAAATAAATTCTGTCCAGTGCTAAAGTAGCTTTATTTTATAATTCTCGTTCCTTGAAAAATAATGATTTCTACTACAAAAAAAAATTTGCTACAAGAATATAAAACATTAATATCCTTATAATGAAGCTAATTGTTTTTTTTATTTTCTCAATCTCAAAGAACTAAATTAAACCTCAAGATTATCATTAGTTTAATACTAAATCAAACTCATTTATAAAAACAAATGCTGAACACGAGTAACCCTTTCAGATTATCATTATCTTTTAACGTGTGCCTAATCTTTCAAAATGCCCTGCACACTTTCTTAGCTTTCATGTGTGCACAGAACAAATTATTAGATTCTAATATCAACATCTCAGCAGCAACCATATTTTCCTTAATGACCTCCTGCTGCTATTTTCAATACCTTATTGCTTGGCTACCAAACCTTTAAGATTTCCCTGACTTCTTTGAACGTTTTCAATGACATGCTGAAGTCAGCATAAGCAATCAATGTGGACTTAACACAAAGTCTCTTGTCCCCCTGAGCAGACATCAAAAAAAAAATATACACTATACAGCATACATTTTGTTGCCAAGTCTGAGATGGTTTCACTTCTATGAGTTTATCTTATTTTTTCATTTGTTTTAGTTTAGACCAGTGGTTCTTAAATGTTAGCATGTATCAAAATTAGAGTTTGTTAAAAACACTGATTGGTGGCGCTCGACCTTCTGAGTGAGTGTGCCTGGGGTAAGACCCAGGGATTTCCTTCCTAACAAGTTTCTGAGTCACAGTGCTTCAGCGAAGGAGACCACACTTTGAAAGCCACTGACTTAGATGATCACAGAATTTCATTCTAGGATAACCTCAGCCATCTACTAGCTGCATTTGACCAAATGATTCTTATGAAAAGTTCAGGACAATAACTGAAATTCCAGTCTGAGAATTAATTTTCATTTATTTTGGGGCATCTGCATGGCTCAGTTGGTTAAGGTCTGCCCCTGGTTAAGGTCTTGATTCCATGGTCCTGGGATTGAGACTCATATCGGGCTCCCTTCTTAGCATAGAATCTGTTCCCCCTCTCCTTCTGCCTCTTCCTTGGCTTGTGTTCTCTCTCTCTCTCTCTCAAATAAACAAAAATCTTTAAAAAAGTAGTAATTTGGGGGGTGCCTGGGTGGCTCAGTGGGTTAAAGCCTCTGCCTTCAGCTCAGATCATGATCTCAGGGTCCTGAGATCGAGTCCCACATCGGGCTTCCTGCTCAGCAGGGAGCCTGCTTCCTCCTCTCTCTCTCTGCTTGCCTCTCTGCCTACTTGTGATCTGTCTGTCAAATAAATAAATAAATAAAAATCTTTAAAAAAAAAAAAAAGGAGTAATTTTCATTTATTTCTCAGTCTTCTTTCTACAGCCCTGCTGGAAGGATATTAAAAAATATTCAACCCAATCATAAACAAAGACACATCAAGGATTTTAATATTTCAACAAAACAGAAATCAATGAGTGCACAACATATTGGTTAAAGGTTAACAGTCAGAGGGCAGTGATTATCACCTCGTTGCAATAAAAAAATATAAGTGCTAATAGCTTAAGGGACTTACCCATAGTCATTTTAAAACTTTTGAGTGGTATTTAGAAGAGGTTCCAATCAGCATTCCTTATTCCTTGTAATCACAGGATAATGCTGTCTTCTTTTGGATGACAACAAAATCTTCTCTTTTCTTTATTTTAATAATTACAAGATGCTGTTTTGGAAATATTCTGTTTTTAAATTATGATTTTAAAGAGAATTTTACCTAACACCAAGCATGAAAATGTTTTAAAATATTGGTCATGCATATTATTAGAAATTGACAATAAATTAAATTGTTGTGATTAAATACTTGCTCACAGGAGGTCTACAAATACAGAAGCGCTTAAAATAAATAAAATAATGAGAACAAATTCATCTTCACCAAGTGTTAGCCAACCAACTGCCCAAAGCTGTAAAGGCCTCACCTCTTACTCCCAACCATGACTCCAAGGAGCTTTTATAAAAGTCAGACCACCTCTCAGGACATAAGTATCTTTCCCTGTAACAGAGATAACAATGAACAATGCAAGCTCTAAGTTCATTCAAGCCTTACAGTTTATAGTTCACATAACAGTGTAGCTAGCAAAAATTTAAAAGAGAAAAAAAAGTCTAGCTTTTTTTCTCTTTTAATTGAAGATTGCAATTAGTCTCAAATAAAAAGCAAATTTTAAAAAGTGCATTGCTCTAACCACATACCTTAAAAACAGCAGTGAAGTGATTGGTTCTAAAGTAAATCTTGTAATAAAAAAGAAACAAATACATACATCTCGTTAAAGTTACTGCACACTATAAGAATGATGAACAATAAATGTATGATAATTTTTAAAACCCTGCATAAGTTGTTATTATCATATTTGCTAAGATTTATGAGCAAATATTTTTCTTTCCTGGTAAACTGTCAAATGCTCCTTTAAAATATTATCTTGCTTTCCCCTCTCTCTCCCACACACATGTGCCTTTTGTTTCCTCCATTATGTCAACTTCAAACTAACTATGCAAAAAGATTTAAACTGAAATTACAGTCAAGGTCTGATTACAATCCTACAAAATACTCCAATTACTAAATTCAGACATCCAGGTAACTTCAGTAAAGGGTGCTCACCAGGAGTCAAGCAGCTCAAATATTTATTAGGGATACCATATCACCATTATATAAACATAGAGGATTGTCTCAAAACAATAGACCTCAAATACGTTTCATGAAAACCATTAAGCTGTTCTATCATCTAAACAGATACATGAATTTTCTGTTTAATTCTTACTTTCAAAATAGCTTATGTGAACTCTAAGGCCCAAAATAATCACTAATGTTTCTCCTATAAAAAGGCTTTTCAAATATAAATATTAGTCATAGACCTTTTTATTATGAGATATTAAAATATGCAAGATAGATGACTTCAAAATACACACTGACCTCTACTGATTTGTACTATGTCAATTCATGCTGGCCAGCATCATTTATGCTAAAAGCAATAAACCTGGTCATAGAATTCAGCCTACCATTATGACTAGGGGGAAAAAAATAAAACTCTCCATCCTAGAAAAATTTCTTTCTACTGACCATTAGATTTTCTATCATGAACATTTTTATTTGAAGAAAGAGTTTAGATTTTATGAAAATTTAAACACTTTTGAGTGGAGGTACAGCCATTTACAGTAAGCCAGACACACTGGCCACTTGAAAGTCACATCGGCCAGGCTACCACCCCACTGTAAAAATTGGAAGGAGGGTGGTTAACTGAAGAAAAGAATTTAATTGAAGATTGCATCATTCTTAATGCATTAAGATCAAAATATAGTATTGATTTGCTTTTATAGGTAAATGATAGATATTCCACAAATTATTTGTATCATCACCCCAGATTTCCATTATTCCTTTATGATTCCATATGTAACAATTATCATGCTAGTGAGGAAGACCAATTTTAGGTGTTTTCTCCCATTCTTCAGTGACTGAAAGAATCTTGTGAGACACATTTGTCTCCTTTCCTTCGTGATCTCTCCAGGCCAATCATAGGAGAGGCACATGTTCTCACTGGTAAAGAATGTAATAGGCAGGGGCTCTGTCCACTGCCTTTCCCAGAGATGTGCAACACGCCTGAATGTTCTCATAGTTCGTTACAGGACAGCCCATTCAGGACAGCCCATTACAGGACAGCTCCTTCATAAACTGTGATTATTTGGAAATCCATTTAATTAACAACTAAAAGATGCTATTCTATAAGGAAAAATAGCATGAACTATTAAAACTGGTTTTTTTAAGATTACTTACTGATGGGAAAATTCACAAAATATAATATAAAATAAAAACTGCCTGCTATTATGTTTATAAAGTATAACTCTATTTCTCCAAAATGCATTAAAAGAATTAGAAAAAAATACATGAAAATGCTAGGTATGGTTTCCCTTGTTCATAGATTATAATGGATTTTGTTTTTTTAACATTTTTTTAAAGATTTCATTTATTTATTTGTCAGAGAAAGACAGAGCACAAGCGAAGGGAGTGGCAGACAGTGGGGGAAGCAGGCTTCCTGCTGATGACAGAGCCCAATGTCGGACTAAATCCCAGGACCCTAGATCATGACCTGAGCCAAAGGCAGCCGCTCAACTGACTGATCCACCCAGGCAACATTTAACACTTTAGTCATAGCAGTTTTTAAATTATTATCATTATTATTTTTAGAATAAACATTTCAAAATATCATCATAAGAGGAATGACCTTTGGAAGGATCAGTAGAAGCAAGGCACCAGATCCTCACTCTCTTGTACCCGTGTAGAATTTGTGTCTGGCATGGCCGTATAGAGGCAGCAGAAGCTCTGAAGAGACAAAGAGTAAGTGTGTGTTAGGGGGAGCAATTTAAGAACTGAGAATCATCAGTAAATGGACACAAAAATATAAGGCAGAGAAAGAAAGGGAAGCAGAAAAGGTGATAGTTTCAAAAATATTCATGATGTCCTGGATATTCAATTTGTCACCCATGTAAATATTAACACAAATAAAAGGTGATGATACTGGACACAAAGTGAATGGTTAAAATTACAACTTCATGATAAACTATGACCTGAAACAAGAGAATATTAAAACTACTACTTGATAAGAGTATTTGTTTTTTGGTTTGTTCTCAGAGTCCAGCAACTTTCACTTTTGATAACTTTCTAATTTACTTTGAAATTATGAAATAGGATTAAAAGAGCCATTTAATTACTGATCTCCTTTAGTTTGCCTATGTGCTATTGAATGTTGGGTAAAAAGCTTTTTATCACACAAAAATTTTTTTATCTGTCTAAAATATATTATTAGAAATTCTGGCTTTTAAGGTAGGATTTATTCTAACTTCGGTGAAATGCTCTGATACACAGTGCTCCCCAATGATTGAAGATGTCATAAAGATAGACATTTATTTATTCAACTTCTAAAGTTATCAGAACTCATAAACAAATTCAGCCAAGGCTTATTATTAAAATTCCATCAGCTAAATATTCAAGCTATGTCACAATCAGGTCCTTTTAGATTGTGGCCTCATTTCTCATCACCTATCATTCTAGAAAGTGAAGTTAGAAGGTTTCTGCTGAATTATAATCCAAAAAGATTTGGGGATTTTTGTGTAAAGATGATATCCCCATAAGTACAAAAATAAAATTATAAATGTGTGCTCTGGAAATTGAGCTTTTAAAGGTCACTAGAAAAAAACTTGTTCCAGAAGATAGAGGGTTCTAGTAGCTCTATCGAAGTCAAGTTCAAACTTCTCCACATGGTCTTCCTCCTTATATAGCTTTAGACACAAATATAAAAACTGCACAAAGAAAATTATCTTCTTTTCAACCCACAGTCGTCTTGGCATTAATATCCAAAGCAGGAATTAGGTTTAACCAGACTTACATTCTTATCTCAAATTCGCTACTTGACCAAAAACCTCTTGAGGAGAAGAACTATATTTAAACCATCACTCCATCTGTAGCTGCAAACAAGGTGCTCAATAAACATTATTTAGTAAATCCACTCATTTTAATTCAATTCACATTTAATAAACATTGATTCTACAATAAGCAACAATGATACAAAATAAAGTGGACAAAATACGGATCTCAGCATAATTGCAGTTATTTTGGCCCCAATTTCCACATCTGAATAAAAAAGATCTAGACCGGATCACTTCTAATGTTCTTTCCCACCCTAAAATACTATGATTCTACTACCCTAATTATTAATGATTTATCTTAAGAAAATTCAAAGCCACATTATTATCAGCTTTAAATTATCTCTCTGTTAGTGGTAAAAAGTAGTACTAGGTAGCTGTTTAAAAGCATGGAAATTAAGGTCAGACAACCTTGAGTATAATAAAGACAGAGTAATCACACAGTAAGTTAAAAAGGGAAAATTTTATATAATGAATTATTAACTATAACGAGGGATTGAAATAAGGAGATAGATACTGACTAGTCAAAGGCAAAGAAAACTCTAAGAAATATAGGAATAACAAGTATAAGGAACAGTCGTTACCCCTAGTGCCGAGAGAAAACACCCTCCCCTGTCCCCCAAGACAGAGATACAGACCTCGTAGCAGAGAGCATGGCTGTGACCCACTGAATGGCAGAGAGTTTGCTGTGGTGACTCGCTGGCAGAAATTGCTGGAAATGTGCTCTCACGTGCCTATGAAAGCTGTTCACAGGGAGGTGCCTCTCCCTCCCAAGCCACCCAAGGGGAAGTGGTGGCCATGAGGTGCTTTGGGCTACCGCGCTGCCACCGGAGCTGGATGCTGGAGAATCTCCCCACCGCACGGGAGGTGGGTTCTGGAGACACAAAAGCCCACTGCAAGGGCCTCAGAAGCAAGGCAAGAAAGAAACAATCCCTGCTATGGGAATGTGCAAATCGAATGCTCCAAAACCAGAAAACAAAACCCTTTCCACCTGGATTCTCTCTCCATCACGCTTTAGTGACAAAACCTAACATTGTGTCAGTTGGCAAAAGGCCCAGATCCATTTTCACCCAGCAGGCAAAAAGGTGAATTGGAGCTGATTAGCAATAAATCAATAAGGGAGCCCCCCCCTCTCACTCCTTTGCCTCTCAACTTCCCTGCTCCTGGCTCCACACACTTTAGCTTCCCTATAGCAACAAAACAACTTTACGTACCATGTACCATTACCCTTCTTAAAAGAGATTTTATTCTTTCCCCCAAATGAGAAATAGTCTGCAAAGTCATTGCATCTATTACTAACTATAATTATTGTTTCTTAAATTCAGTAACAGTCCCACCATCAGGGGCGCCTGGGTGGCTCAGTGGGTTAAAGTCTCTGCCTTCGGCTCAGGTCAAGATCTCGGGATCCTGGGATCAAGCCCCGCATCAGGATCTCTGCTCAGCAGGGAGCCTGCTTCCTCTCTCTCTCTCTGCCTGCCTCTCTGCCTGCTTGTGATCTCTGTCAGTCAAATAAATAAATAAAATGTTTAAAAAAAAAAAAAAGTCCCACCATCACCTAAAGTCAAAATTGTAAATGTAACTACCAATTGTATGCATATAAATACCCTTAAGAGAAAGCAAGAGATGAAGAAAATGGTTAGCCTACAAACACACACACACCACAGTCCCAAAAATCACACGAAACTTCTACAGTCTTCATTTCTGTAAATGTTCATCTTAATTATTTAATATAATTAATTAATATCTTTGGCTTCCTTCCTCTGTTACCCATTGGTTACCTCCACCATCAGCCAGAACCTCCATGAGCCAGGGATTGAGTGACTCAAATCTTCATTCATCAATCATCAATTGTCCCATTATTACACCTTTAGTAAGTTGCTTGATCTTTCTAAACTCCTGTTACTTCATTCATAAAATGGCAACAAAGATAGCTAGTTCTGATTTCCAAACTTTCTGGTAAGGATGAAATGAACATAGAACATAGAAGGAGTTCTTACTACACAGTAGGAACTATTATGAAAGTCTTTGTGTATGTTACATAAGTCAATTCTTCCTCTCTTAATAGAAGTGTCAGGGCACATGCTGGAAGAGTTGTATGTGCAGCAATATTTTCCTTTGACTTCCAAAATAATTTTAAGTACTACATTTACAAATATTTGCATCATGGTCCCTATTTTTGAGTTCTATTTGAAAATTGCAGAGTAAATGTTACATTCCTGGAAGATGGAATCTTTCCAGAAGAAGACAGAGCAAGATTTCATTTTTTCTATATATGCTTCTGTGGGATTTAAATCAGTTACTACAGTATGCATGATTTTTGTCCTAGCCCTGTGTCTGCAAATTTCTAAACTTATTTTACCTGGACAAAATCATTTACCCTATCTGGAGTTTTTTTCTAAACTACAAAATAAGGGAATTAGAACTGATACCCTTTAAATTTTCTTCCAATTTTAACATATATGAGATTATTTCTACAACTTCAGAGTTCTGTCCAGGTGACTTCACACAGAGTGAACAAATGAAACTTTAGTTTGTGTAAAGAGCCCTCTTTGGAGTAGAATAATATCAGTTCAAGTGCCACCTTTTACTAGATATATCACTTTGAGTGATTTGCTTATCTCTGAGGCCTAAGCTTCCTCATCTGTAAAATAGAAAAAAAATAATGACTTCATGCACATTAGCATGCAGTAAGAGTTCGACTAATTGTAGCTAGGCTATCCAAATGAAAGTCTGCATTGGTTCTAAGACAGAGTATCATTATGTTATCACCCATAAAAAAGAAAAAATAATAAAGGAAGGGAAGGAGGGAGGGAGGGAAGGAGAAAAAGAGGGAAGAAGAGAGAGGGGGAGAAAGGAGGGAGGAAGGGAGGACAAGTAGGAGACAGGGAGAGTTTCCAATTCATTCAAGACTGTAGATGTTTTCCAGTATCAGAGATAATAAAAATGTGTTTGGGAGGATAATTTTAAAATCAGTCAAATAAGGTAGTACTATTATTATTATCTTCTGAACATATACCATTCTGGTTGAAAAGGCAACAGTCATTTTTCAAGCTTCAAATCCAGCAACTAAAACACTAACTCAATACTACAAAACATGGAACAAGCCAGTACTATGTGTCCTTTATGGAAGGGTAGGATCAGTGTGTTTTATGATGAATAATTGAGTGCCTGCTATGTGAAAGACAGGATGTTGGGTGATTGAGATACAATAGTGAGCTAAGAGAATCTCCATTCATACTGCAGCACACAGCCTGGAAAGGAAAAACAAAAAAACAAAAAAACAAGTATTCTAATTTTGGTGAGGGTTGAGGAAAGATGGGAGGTATTTGGAAAATAAAATTGTAGGACAAAACTGCACTTTTTTCCTTAAAATAGAATATTAAATCTTAAAAATGTAAACATTTTTAAGTACTTATTCTGGAAAATTTTACATGTCTAGGATGAAAAAATAGTGTCTTCAGTTGGATCAATATGAAGCAAATGATTCAGTGACAAGGGCAAGGTGCTTCTAGGATTAGAGTAAGAAGCCTAGGGCATTAGAAAGAAAGAAGCATCTATAATGAAAGTTAAAACATCAATCTCTCTCCAAAGAAGGAAGCATTATAATGAAAGTTAAAATATCCATTTCCAAAATATCTGTTGATTTATGAATCTCCTGTCTTCAAGAATCTTGGGTTTTTGATTCTTGAATTAGACAAACAAAATGTATGAAGGAAAATAGATTTGCTAGTCCCAAAACAAAAAGACGTGGAAGGTGAATCTGTAGACCAGTTTCTAATCTGGAAACAAAATGACGAGCTCTAAGGTTTTAGTGTCATATCCCTCAAGAACAAGCCAACATTCTTTAAGCAGGTAATAGCAGACATGGTGACACTGGACCAGCAACAGAGCCAGAAGGCATTTCATCATCTTTTATTTGCTTAAAAGTGTACCTTGTATAACTGAGGGGAAAAAATAATATATTCATTTTTTCTTCTTTCTTGTATAACTCGTTCTGTTTTATTTAAAGCTATTGTAAAATCAATAGGCATTTTGCTTAGTGTTTTTCATAACAAAACAAGTCACTGGTAAAATGGAAGTGAAAAATATATTAATGAGACCTCTAAAGGTAATTTTGCCAACTCTTCTCCTGACAGAGAGTTTCACAGAGAGGGACATTAGCATAAAATTGTATAGACTTCTGGAGAAAGGAATTCTCCATTTCAAGTACTCCGTTGTTATTTACACGGGGAGGCAAATGTTTTGCTTATGTTCCATAAAAATTAGAAAAAAATATGCAATATACTTTGGCTTCTGGTCCCATCACATTAACTTCTTTTTCTCTTTTTTTCGTATTTATTTATTTAAAATCTCTACCCACAATATAAGATTTGAACTCACAACCCTGAAATCGAGAGCCATATGCTCCCCTGAGCCAGCCAGGTGCCCTGTCATGTAGATTAACTTCTTAAGGTGTGAAGTTAGGTATGAAGTTTTGGATTTCACTGATGATCTTGTAACAGCATGCAATGATATAGCAATAATTTTCCAATATTTCATTTTGAAAGACAAAAAAAGAGTCAGATTTTATATGCTATATAATATAGTTAAATGAAAATAAATAACCTATGAGTTTGCCTCAGAAGATAATGTGACCCATAATAACTACCCCATTATTTTTCTTCTTTTCTTTCTTTGCCTCTCTCTACCTGGTAAATCTTTAGTCCCTACTCTTTCTACACTCTTGGTTACCATCTATCTACAATCTTAAAACTGCTAAACACTTAAAATTTGTTATTGGTTAGAAAGGAAAATAAGGGGATAGAATGCATTATTTTATAACTAATAACACATAACAGTTACACAAATATTACCTAGCATATGCTTATTATCTTAAAATAAAATCATCTTAGAAAGGAAATAAAACCTCAGAGAGTGAAGAAAAAGGTATTTCTGAACATGAATTTTGCAGAAGAGCACAGATTCAACTAATGAATTCAACTAAGTCAGAAAATATGGAACTAGAATTTGGTATGTGAGTGACTAGAGTTATAATCCTTTGTTAATAATGATCATATCCATAGAAAGAGGGTTAGAAGTGAGGCATAGAAGATAAAATAATAATGACACATTGCTAATTCTGAGTAGAGCAAAAGCAAAAGCAGGAAGATAAACAATTCTGGAATAAAAGAAACATAATAAATGCCAATCTATGAAAAGTAGACTCATGAAAAAGCCCAGATAGAGTTTATAGAACTCAGAATTTCCATTCCCACTATAGGCTTTGGTATCCAATCTGCCCACGGAAGCATTTTTCAGTTCCTTGATTTTTTTTTTCTTACAAAAGAAATGTACTTAGAATTTTCTAATTAAGCCTTATGAATCTAACACTGCATTTATTTCTGATCTCTCTAAAACACCAAAAAATTATAGCAAATAAAGAGGATAGGCTTACAGAGTAAAAAAATTAAAAAGCAAGCAAGAAAGAAAGAAAGAAAGAAAGAAAGAAAAGAAGGGGGAAAAAAGAGGGAGGGGGGTGGGCAGAAGGAAGGAAGGAAGGAGGGACAGAGCTGGAGGAATGTAGAAAAGAGATGTTAAATAATTTTGGAAACTGGAAGCTAAGTAGGTAGTTATTATTAACTTAGGATACCCGAACACAGGTGTGTATGTGTGTTTGAGAAGAATGGGGATTACAGCAAGAATCTAGCTGTTTCATACCACAGGAGCCTGAAGAATTGAAGGGATCAGTTCCTTCAGTGAAGGTGTAAGGCAGAAAGCAAAGTAAGTGGCTAAGTCTTTACAAAGAGCTGCTATATTTTCTTCTATCCCAAGCAGCCAAGTAATTATCTCTCTCCTACCCCTGCTAAAGATGAAGGGTTTAAATTCAGAAGTTGAACAATGGAGGATCTCATCTAAGGATATAATGCATAAGTGAGAGGAAGAGGTAAGTAAGGTACTAAAAGTAGAATTTGGGTGATAACTCATTCTCTGAGTCCACCAGTCCACCAGTCACTTCCCCATCTCGGTGCCTGACCTACTAGCATCCAAAAGATCCTACTAGATCAAATGGGGAAAACGTGGATAATTTATAGTATCACTGCGAGGGCAACAAAACATGCTGTTGGGTCCATGATCAAAGGAGCGAGACTGATACAAAGCAAAGGTCAAGCAAAGCTTTATGTCACACCAAGCATCAAGAATCACACCGACCAGCCGGGGCCGTCTCTTGCAAAGAGGCGACCCCTCTCTGCCTCACAGACTAGCTTTTAAGGGCAAAGGCCATGTGGTTGGGCCTGGCCGCGCACAGGTGGACAACGAGATTGTAACACACAGAGAAAGCTCCACAGTCATGCTAGGTCACACATAAGTGACCAATTGAATCAACTGAATTACAATTTACCCTATAGTAGATATTTGAATTAGCCTATTACCTTGGCCAGAATTGGTGCCCAAAAGGTGCCCAAAGGGTGGGGCCCATACTCCTTGGTAGCTAGGGAGACAGTATGCGCCCCCACTGATTGGATATCTCCACCTGGCCTGACCCACCTCTGTATTTGGGCTTTGTTACCTGGGGCTGGTTTCCAGGACTTGTTTTTAAGTAAGTTCCCTGGGGTGGGGGGTGGGGGTCAGTTTAAGTTTGTTTGTTTTTTGTTGTTGTTGTTGTTGTTTGTTTTGTTTTTTTGTTTTTTAAGATTTTATTTATTTATTTGACAGCCAGAGATCACAAGTAGGCAGAGAGGCAGGCAGAGAGAGAGAGAAAGAGAGAGGAGGAAGCAGGCTCCCCGCTGAGCAGAGAGCTGGATGCCGGGCTCAATCCCAGGACTCTGGGATCATGACCTGAGCCGAAGGCAGAGGCTTTAACCCACCGAGCCACCCAGGCGCCCCTAAGTTTTACTGCATAAACAACAAAATCACTGTTTAACTGGATGGAGCTGCTCTGGCTAAACAGGCCCTTACAATGTCATGCACTGTCACCAGAGAAATGAAACGTTTGAGCTGTGCGGAGGTTGGAGGCGGGAGAGGTGCCGTCATCAGAGTTGGCATCCTCCACAACAAGGACCAAAACTGTGAGAAGCCCAAAAGCCAGGATATCTACCGAAGGCTGTTGGGCAAGCTGTACAATTTTCTGCCCAAACAAACCAACTCCACCTTCGACCAAGTTGTGCCGAAGAGGTGGTTCATGAGTTGCACCACCCTACCGCCTTCGTCCCTTTCCCAGATGATCTGGGAGACGGCACTTTCTGGCCAGGAAGACAAAACAGCTGTTGTTGCAGAGACTATAACGGGTGACCTGCACTATCCAAACAGGTACCCAAACGGAAAGTGTGCAGGCTCTGCTGAAAACGGTCGGGGGCGGAAGCTTCATCCTCAAGGCGGGAGCAAGATCCTCACCTTCGACCAGCTGGTCCTTACAAGTACACTCCAAGCACTGTGACACTGTGAGCTCACTGCTCCTCGGAAAGGTGGAGAAGCGCGCCGACATTTCAAAGAGGCCAGGAGACACCCCCGTCACCCCCGCCACCCCCGCTCCCACAACACCACACTAAACCCCACATGCACTCCAAGGGCCAGAAGTATAAGCTCACCAAAGTTCAGTGGGCCCACCGTGGTTACAAAAACTACTCCCAGATCCTGCTTCGTTACTAAAAAGATTTTGGATGAAAGAACATAAATTAATTAAAAATTTTAAAATGGATTCATGAGGCCTTTTTATCTTTCTCACAAAACCGCCAGAGATCTTGCCTGCGGACAGACCCCTCCCACAATTGCAATGTAGATAAACGTGGCTCTAGACCCTTGGTGGGAAACAAGGAGAAAAACAATGACTTGGGAGAATCATATGATTACAGACTGGGGGTTTCCAGCCTGGGTTCCTCACGGTCAAGCCTGGCTTCTGTCGCAGTACTAAGAAAGCAGCAAGAATATCACAGGGGTGGGAGAGGACAGTTAGGTAGCAGAGGTCCTTGTATGTATTGCCTTGGGGATGGAGAGCTGCCCCTACCCAACCAAGAATCCTACCTTACAGAATTATCTCTGCTACCATCAGAGAAAGCATTCCCTACCCCTTCTTTTTTATGCACCAGGAGCCAAAGGTAAAATCTGCCACCAACACATTTGCCTGAGCCATCCTAGCTCACACATTTGTCTCCTGGATTTAAAAAAAATAAAAATTAAAAAAGTCAGTGAAAAGGAGAATCTAGTATTTTCAGCTACTGTACAGCATGTTAGTCTTTACTTTCTTGCATTGTCCATAAGAGTGAGGCTTTCCTTATCACAAAAAATGCTTCAGGTGTTTTGCTTCAGATGTTAGGCATGCAAAACTCACAATAAATATCCTTTATATGTGCTATCTATGATATAGTGGATCCAACACAGGAGAGTTAAAGAGAATTTGCTGGAAAAGAGCAAGAAGTGTGAAGATACACATTGAGCCTTAGAGAAAAACCAGGTAGACTGAAGCAGAATAGGTGGAAATTAAAATTCTGGGAGAAATTTCACAAAATTCCTATTACAATAACTATATTTGCAGAAATAAGAATGAGTGAAAAATAGGACTGAGAAGTGAAGATTGTGGGAATCTTTAGGCAGAGATTGTAAGAAAACTAAATAACAACAAAAAATAAACGACAATTAACTCCACAAAACACCAACAAAAAAGTTGTACAAGAAAGAAAATTTAACAATAGTGTTCAAGTTGGTTCTGAATTAAACCGTTTATGCATGTCCACAGTAATTTAAAACTCTGAATACAGATTTTAATTTAAGTGTTAAAAACTGGGTTTGATGGGAAGAGTAGATATGTATCTGTGAGAGAGACATCAGAGCGTGAAAAGGATTTAAAAGAGCTAACTCTTCAGTTTCTATAGGTGGAAGTCAATATACAAGGACTGAAATTTAGAAAGATATTGAAAGTAAGTTATTTTGGAACCTAGCTAAACGCCAGAGAAAATAGCTAAAACACTTTCTCTGGTGGCATTCACTGGGGGTAAACCGCTGGAGGGAGGGATGGACAGGAGACTGCAATTTTACACCTTCTATTACTGACTTTTTGATTTCTTCATTGTCTTTTGATTTTTTTAAGCCATTTCTAAGAATTACTTGCAGAGAACAGCACACTTAATCTGTAAAAAAAAAAAAAAAATTAAAATTCCATAATAGGAAGAGAACAGTACTTACTGCTGGTGACATTATAAATTACATTCTTTGAAAAACTATATGTCAAAATATAGCAAAAACTATAAAGATTTTTATATGTTTTGACTCAGTAATTTCATTCATGATAATTTATCATAAGGAAACAGTTCGATAAAGGAAAATACTGTTCATTGTAGTATTATCTGTAATCACAACAAACATGAAATAAATGCTCAAAAAGAAAGGATCTACAAATTATGGTAAACTTAAGGCCATAAAGGATTTGTAATTAAAATTTGTAATCATAAGCACCATACAGAAACACAAGAAAATATGTATGATATATAATCAAATTAAAAAGGAATAATATAAAATCATATGGTCAATGCAATAGCTACTATTTAAAACTATGTTGTATGTGCGGGGGAGACAGAAAGGTTAAGTAAAGCAAGGCTAAGAAGCAAAATTAAAGTAAAAAATGCAAAGCAAAAACAAAAAACAAAAACAGATCGTTCCGCCATTTATAAAGACAATGTACAAACTATGCAAAGTGTTTGCAATACTTCTTGAAAAAAGAGTTATTATCCTTCTGTAAGATTTGCTACCCGACAAAACCCAAAATTTGTAAGTTTAAGACAAAAATAACTTACTTAGCACATGATTCTGAGGTTGGAATTCTGGGGTATTCAGTGCTTTGGGTTTCTGCTGGGCTCACTCATGTTGCCAGGTCTTAGACACCCTAGGCAATGATGGTTCATCTCTGCTACATATGGACTTTCATCTCCCAGCAAGGTAACCAGGACTGGTTCACAGGGTAGCTAGGTAGGATTCAGAAAAACTGAGAGAAGCACGCAAAATCTTTTAAGGGTAAGCTTGTAACTGGTACAAGCTCACTTTTGCTACATTCTATTGGCCAAAACAAGTCCCAAGCCCAGCCTTGGTACAAAACAAGCGAGAAAATGAACTCCAAATCTTTAGAGAAGGAGGTGAAAAAGAATGTTGCAAAGAAAATGGACACAACCTTTGCAACCAGCCGTGATTCCTAATACATTAAAATTATAAAAAAGAGAGAAAATAAAAAGCCAACAACTGTACCTAAAATAGCCTGGAGAGACCATCTAACTCACTGAAACATAAACATAAAACCCATTAAAGATGAAAAATTAATTTCTTAATATGGGAAATCCAAATCAAACTATATTGAGACACCATCATTTTGCTTATCAGTATTATAAATTTCTAAAAGGTTGAGAATTTACTGTTAATGAGGCTGTGGGGAAAGGAGCCCTTCCATACATTATAGGGGAGAATGCAAAACAGTGGAAAAGAATCTGCCAATAAATAGGCAAATTACATATGCATTTATTCTTTGATCCAGAAATCCCACTTCTAAGAATCTATCCCAAAAGTTCAAGGGCAAAAATATGAGTAAAATTATGTACAAGGCTATTCCTTAAAGCACAATTTGTAATAACTAAAAACTGGAAGCAAACACATGTTTATCAATAGGGAATTAGCTGAATAAATGATAGTAAATCCACATAATGGAAAACACTGCAACTGTTTAAAAAAAAGGAAGAGATAGCTCCACAGACAGTTCTAGAGTAACCTCTAGGATTTGATATTAAGTGGTAAAAAAAAGTCATGCTAACATTTATCTAACAAGTTATATGAATATATATTTGGTTTCAAAAGAGAATGAAAGGATAAATCATAGGAATGTAAAATGTTTCTCTATGAAGGAGAGAGAAACATGGTTAAGAAACCCATGATAGAAGTTAGACTTCTTTGAATATGCTTAACTTTGTGCATATATTTTGAAACAATTAAATATTATATAATTATAAGGTAAAATTATATTAAAATGAAAAAAACTGCAATCACCAAAATTCAGAAGTAAATCCAAACTCACTATATACTTACTTAGTTGCTGGCTTATCAAACAAAGAAAAATAATTTCAAATGATGAAAAAAACAGTGGGTTGCCTGCCCTTCCTGAGTGGAATTTACCTTAAAGACAAAAAGAACTAAAGGGAAAACATACACACACACACACATATATATACACATATATATATATATGTGTGTATATATATATATATATGATTAGGTAAAGCAATTATTTATAAATGTTGGATATACAAAAAATATATATATAATTAAGAAATTAATGGAGTTAATTAAAATTCCATAATGAAATCTCACTACAAACTCATGGTTTATTTTCTCTTAAAAAATGATATTCATAAGCTTGTCCACTAAAAAGAGAGAAAGACCTATAAACAACAAGCCACCGCTATTTAAAACCAACAAGCAAACAAAGAAAACCCTAGGTTTCTTTCTTTCTTTCTTTCTTTTTTACTCACAAAATGCCATTTCCCACTATATACTATTTCCCCATTGAAACAATGGCTAATTCCAGGTTTGGATAAAGATATGCTGAAGAGGATTCTGATGTCATTGGGTCATACCTAATAGCAAGGAATCCATGAAAGCCTACTTTGATAAGACTACTTTGGGCACGACTCCCAAAAAAGGGGTCATATCCAATGGATGGAAGAGCAAACTTGAAAAGCCTCACTGTGCCAAAGATGGACAGTGTGTGTATCAGTAAAAACTAAAACAGCAATGGGTTGATAACAATCAAATATGTTAAAATCCCCAAGTTGAAAATGACATTTAAAATAAATTAATCACTTTGCATGATGGTGGAATACAAGTTTATTATTTAGAAAGTGGTAAATAGAGGGATACAACCAGGCACTTAACATGTCTCTCTCATATAAAACACTCAATATAAAAAAAATACTTGACTGCTAATCTCAAAAGAGAGACACAACCAGACATTCTGTGCCTCCAGATGAGAGATAAAACACCACGTTGAATGCGTTTTTGCCAAAAGTAACAAACCAGAATCAGATCAAGACAGATAAATATTGTTTTCAACAAATAAATTGCAAGAACAAAAATTAGGAGAGGTAACCTACAGATTAAAAGATACTAAGAAGACATATCAATATACATGCAACGTCTTGACCTTATTTGAATACTGATTTAAACAAAATTTGTAACCAGAACATAGACTTGATAGTATTAATAGAGTATTTCTAATCTTTTGTTTAGATATGACAGTATTGCGACTATGTTTAAAAGGGAATCTTCACCTTTTTAACAATACATGCTGATATATTTACAGATAAAAATATATAATACCTAATTTTTTTCCAAAACAATACAATTTTGAATTAGTGGAATAAAAGCAGGTAGAAATGAAGCAAGATCACAATTAAGAACAAGAACAAGTTAACATATCATCTGTAAAATGCCTCTACCCATTCCCAAAGTTAGCAAATGCCAGTAATGTTTTGTAAATTTTCTTCTTGGAATATTTCCTATAAGGAAATGATGGAAATGAAATGCAGGATTTGTCTTTCACAATATTAAAAATCAATTGTGTAAACCAAAGAGAATTTTAGATGCCATCATTCTCATCCAATTAACAATTCAAACTAAATAAAATTGTATCTCTCTTTTTCCATCCTTCCTGTCTTTCTTATTCACGTTTTCTTTTTTCACATGTACTCTCTGTGTTTATATTTTACCCTTTACTCTTTTATTATATTCTTTACTTTTTTGCTCACTATTTCTTTCTTTATCAAATAAATTTACCTATAAGGGAAGTGCATTTTGGAAGAGCATTATGAAAGTTAAGGTGAGCATCAAACTTCAGAAAGTTGGACCTGTTAGTAACAAAATCCAACAGAATAGTTTTTCCATAGTTATCTACTGACGTATGTATAAAGATTTAATCACAACAGTAACGCCAGAGTTCTCACATGGTCCAACTGTTAAATAACTCAGCATAATAAATTCAGCTGTTTTCACATGAACCACTGATGCGCAAAAATAATTTCCTGCTAATCAGTAATAATGACTATATACCCAGTGAGTCACCGTTACACTTTAAGAAGACGACTGTGGTAATGCGTGAATAATTATTGACCTGATTAAGTGTCCAATCTTACTCTTGGGGGAAAAAAGTGCACATCATTTAACAATTCAGCTCTATATTGTGTGTGCGATAAAAGCAAGTGGTAATTTGGATAACTAATGCACCAGCTAAATTCCGTTAGGCAGTTCCCAAAAGTAGATGATTTCCATCTCCCTTAAACATTTCAGGAAACCTACATTTTTCTCTGCCTTGTGTCCTTAATGTGCTGCCAACTATTTTCTTTCTTTTTTTTTTTTTTTTTTTTTTCCCTAGAGGCAAAGGGAAAAAAGAATTAGATATATATATATATATATATATATATATATATATATATATATATATATATTACACACACACACACACACACACACACACACTCTCTCTCTTAGGTACAATCATGGATAAACTGACCCATATTTCCAGACCTACGAAAGTATCTTAATGCATAATTAAGAGCCTATCATGAACCAGAAGTTCTATCAATGTCCTCAAAATGATTATGCTCTAATAAACTATTAAAATACCAAAAAAGTACTTAGAGAACCTAAAAAGATGAAAAGAATTATTAAAATAATTTTGGTGTGAGCTTTTCATAACTCACGTACCCCTCTTCTCATACTTAACTTTCTACATTTAAAAATCCTCTGGATACTTGGCCACCACACCAAAAAATTTTGTTCTATACAGAACAACAACAACAACAAAATTGTTCTATACAGAACAAATTCTCTGAAACAACCAGAACAAGCTTGTTGAGCCAAATAAAAAGAGAGTGATAAAAACAGGTTCTTCTTCCTGACAAAACCTGAAGTATCCAATTGCTGGTGCTCTACAAGACACAAAGGTGTAAGAGGAAGAGATAAGAATACAGAATAAGAAAGGTTCCTCTGTGAGAGGAAACAAAATTATAAAAACAAAACAAAACTGAAAACCTTAATATCTAACTATCCCTCAGCATCATCTCTCAGTACCAACCTCCTCATCAAGGCAGAATAGTTACTATTTTACTGGATTGGATTACCTATCCCTGACCCATGCCTTTCTCTCTCATCATTTTCCTTGATTAGAATATCATCATGGTAATCTCTAGGGATAGATACAATGAAGCAGATATGCTGCTGATCCTTTAACCCACACCCATGGTAGACACAATGAAACATTCCTCTCTCTGCATTCTTACCCAGGCTGATAAAATAGCATGAAAAACACTGGAACATTTCCATTTGTATATATACCATCTTGAGAATAATAAGTGGGAAATGCTCCTTTTCTTCAAATGCCTTGTTTGTTCCTTCTTGTAGCAGAGGAATTCCTTGGTGAGGATCAGGTAAAAGACACAGCTCAGCCATGAGACCACATTTTCACTCTTGCTCTGCCTCCAGAATTCACCTGCCTGCAAGGGGCATACACTCCTTTTCTGTTGTTAACATTTTTTTTTCCTACTCGTGTTCTCTCTCTGGATTTCTCAATCCTACCTCAACAGGTTGTGAAGAAGACTGAGATTCTCCACGCAACTGGCTAGAAAAGGATCTGTTCTGTCCACTCACACCTCTCCATAGTCAAGTTTCGAGGCTTAATTTTTAAGAGAAATTCCTATGATAGCTTCAAATAAGACATACATTCTACATTCCAATTTTCCTAAAAATAAATGTCATGGTTGTTGTTGTTTTTTTAAACAATTTTATTTATTTATTTGAGAGAGAGTGAGTGAGAGAGGGTGGGTGAGAGAAAGAGAGAGAGAGAGGAGCAGGGCGAGGGGCAGAGGGAGAGAGAGAAGCAGACTCCCCGCAGAGCACAGATCCCAACGTGGGGCTCAATCCTAGGACTGCAGGATTATGACCTGAGCCAAAGACAGATGCTTAACCAACTGAGCCACCCAGGTGCCCCAAAGATGATAGTTTTGTATACTGATTGAATTAGTCTTACTATGTCTAACATTGATCTAGGAAGCCACTACCTATTAATTAGAATTCTCTCACTCCAGTTAAAAATCTATTTGTCAATTCTAGTGTAGGGCATACTTTTCCTTTGAAGACCAGCTTATTTCTACCTTTTTAATGAAACTTCCCCCCAATTACTTCAGTCTGTTTTAACCTCTCATTACTAAATTCCAGTGACCCTCATTGACTCTACCACTTATTTAGTACTTAGCACATCCTAACTCATTATGTGAGCTATATTTTTAAATGTATCTTCTCATTCTTTAAATGAATTATAAGCCCACTCAAGGGAAGCCCCCTCTGTTTCTCATGCTCTTTATACCTCTGGAGTCTGATATTCAATGGTCAATTAATACTCCCTGACATTAATGATGAGATTCTGAGGAAATTACTATGACTGACAATGGCAATAAGTGATTTGTGGACTGAATTACCCTTGACCTATCTTATGCACATCAGCCTGAACTTCCAACCCTGTGGACAGATTAAGTAAAATAACATAAGAAAGGCTTCTGTAGGGAAGCCTCTATTGAAAGGGTAGTTAGCAGTTGACTTTGTCTAAAATGGAAGAAGCAAATCTATTTTCCTAAATATTTTTTAGGAATATTTGGTTGGTTAAGTGTCTGATTCAGTTGGTTAAGTGTCTGATTCTTGTTTTTGGCTCAGGTTACGATTTTAGGGTCCTGGGGTCGAGCCCCACGTCGGGCTCCAAACTCAGTGCAAGTTTGCTTGTCCCTCTTCCTCTGCTCCTCCCCTCCCCCCTGTGCTCACTTGTGCTCTCTCAAAGATTTTATTTATTTATGAGCAAGAGAGAGAGAACATGAGTGGGGTGAGGGGCAGAGGGAAAAGGAGACTCCCTGCTGAGTAGGAACCCTGATGCAGGTTTTGATCCCAGGACCCTGAGATCATGATCTGAGCCTAAGGCAGATGCTTAACCAACTGAGCACCCAGGCAGCCCTAAATTAAATCCTAAAAAAAAAAAAAAAAATTGACTTTTATTCTGTCATCTCTCACAAATACTAAGGAATATGGCTTCCAGAGTATATGAACATTAAAGATGGGGAAAAATTCTGATAAAAAGTGACTATATAGTTCTGAAATCTCTATGCAATATTGTTCTATGTTTGGGTAAAATTGTAAAGGAATATAAAAGTAGATCTTGATACAAGCTACATATATCCAAATGAAAACTTTTCTGATGACCTCAAGCAAAATGTCATTTCAACTCAGATGGTCATTGAATTTGCCAATCCAAATCATCAGTTCTCCCACTGATTTACTATATAATTTGGAGCAAGTCTTTCTACCTTGAGTTGATTCCTGTTATCTAGCTGTAACATGAAAATATTAATGCTTACTATTTGCCAGATTTTATGAAAATGATATGGAGCTCAGATTTCTTTAAGGAAGACTTTGTATTCTCCAAAAGAAAGATGTTTAAATAATTACAAATCTTTGCTTTCAACTGAAAGATTAAGAGAATAATACTACCTATGAGTGACTAATATGTAAGCTAATTGGTCAATGGATTTTACGTGTTTTAGAAATTTAAAAAAATTAAGTAAATAAGTTTTATCATTGTCATAATTTCTTCCTTGGTGGGTGTCTTTGTAATTAAGTCTATTGAATTCATTTGAACCCTTTCGTAGGTTTCTATGGAAGAGAGGATCTATTCTGTAACTTGCTATGGAACAGGAAAAGAGAAATTTGTGTCATAAAAGCATAATAGGGTGCATTTTTACATGTTGACAGAGCATGTTTCTGCATCTAGAATCTAGATAATTTTTAATATGCAAAGTCAGCAGCAAACAGAGGAAGTAAGGATAGTTACCCACCATGCATCACCTTTGGTATATTTAACTTGTATATTTACCCTTCCCTGAGTGACATGAATTCTTCTTGTGCAAACATTTAATAAATACTGTCCAAGGTTAACTCTAAAGCTCACAAGCCAGCAGAATGAACTCACATAATTTTCCTCCTAAAATGAGCCACATGTTAATGTGATATCAGAGGGGGAAAACAAGCAAAAAAATAATAAAATCCTTAAGCACTAAATGAAAAATTCCAGAAACTTTCCCCCTAGGTCTCTACAACCTAAATGTTCTCAGAACATGAGCATATGGACCCAAAGAAACATTAACAGAATGGAGAAAGCTTCTACCCTTTAAAATTATATCAGAAAAGTCAAAGGACTTGGAATCAAATCAAGGACATTTGTAGCGAGCTCTTAATAAGAAACTTAATAAGTTTCTTATTCATGGATTCTTGAACTACTTATATCTTCCTTCTGAAGTGTTATCTTGAGCCCCTTTGCCCACTTTTTAGTAGCTATTAAATTAATCCCTGACCATTAATCTTCCTAACTCATCGTCATCCTTCTGAATGAAAACAAAAATGTGCTAATTTCATTCAAATTGTTCTAGAGTTAAAACGTTCACAACCTGTCCATTGTCCTTCTTCCTTTTCTTCCCTCTTTTTCAATCCAATTACCATTTATGGCTGTAATTTACTTCCATGGTGCACTATATGTCCAGTACTTGGAATACTCAAATACTAAATCATATATATAGAGAGAGTGTATATATATAGACAATCACAGACATGCATATATGCAATCATATATGCATATATATTCATGCATGTACATATAACCATGTGTACAACTTCACCTACACATGTACACACACATACACAATTACATACAGTCCACAATCACATAAAATATGCAAGCACTTAACTTTTCATAACCACATACACAGTTACACACATACACAGTAACATAAGCATACAATTGCATATTCATATACAACTACACACATGTATACAATCACACATAATACACATTTTATCCTCCTAAAGTCCTAGGAGTTTGGTTCCTATTATGATTGTCCTCATTTTTCGAATAAGGTAGTGAAGTACAGAGAGTTGTCAATATTAAACAGCTTATCAGTGAGGAGGCCTGTATTCAAAATGTAAGTCTCTGATTCCAGAATCCACATTCTTATTCAAAATGGTATATGGTTTTGCACCAAAAACGTATCTTTAGTATTTAATTCTAGTAACCAATTTCCCTGTCACTCCTCTGTGCTTAACTTATAATCACTCATTGTCTGCAGTATTTTTTTAATCATGTTGTTAGTCCCCTATTATGACCTGTCAGATGGCTGAATCAGTTTTTCATATAATTTCTTTTGTAAAATACACTTCCCCAAATTGATAAATATTTGGTAAAGGGTATTTTGACCATTGCTATAAATTTATATAAATGAACAATCATCTCTGAATGTTAAATACCTTCAAATTAATATTTTACTAAATTCTAAATATTGAATGATATCTGTGTATAAGCATATAATCATTTCTTCCATAATATCCCAGTTTTATCTTTTCTTTTCTTATCCATTGTATTCTCCCCTCATTTTGAGATCTCTCTTTTCCATATCCTCTTCTGTTCCTTTTATTCAAGCATGGAAATGGGGAACAGATAAGGATTCGTGTCCACTCTGGATCTCTGGATTCTGTGTCAGGACTGATTGATTAACTGATTAGAAAAACCAGTGAAACCAGTCCCTGGAATATGTGATTCCTTTATTAAACTACGGTTTTAATTTCCTAAGTTGATTCTAGTAATTTTGGCTTCTCTTGTCTTACTTTTTTTTTTACAACATGTAAAGATTTTTTAATTGCTGCATCTATCGACATACGTTTCCTTTGGAGCAATATACTCCCCACAATCCAGGAATATAATACATTTTATCAAATCATTTTACAAAAAGAAAATGGAGACAAAACCAAAATACAACACTTTTTATAGAGCACTTTACCTCTCTAGCAATATAGTAAAAATGGCAACATTAGGTTGTTTAAAACATCTTATTTATCATTATCTTATTTATCAACTTGTTTGTCTCAATTTCACTTATTTGTAAATTTACCAATTGTTATAATATTACACAGGCAATGTCTAGCACAAACAATTATATCAAAAAAAAAAAGCTCTCTGCCTATCCATTTGGGAAGGAAAATATGTATTTCATGAGAGCAAGAAGCTGTCAGATAACCAATTTGTAAACCTAGAGAACTATGAAAAAGCATGAATTCATGCTCAGTTTAAGCTGTCCCTCAGAAATTTATAATCCTGTAAAAATAGACAATAGCTCAAGTAATATAATTCAGCTCACTCTCCAGTGCTCTTTGTCAAGCCCCATTTTACAGACCAAGAAATCAATGTGCAGAAAAATGTATATCACTTGTTAATTTTTTAAGAAGTAGTCATGTATCGGGGCGCCTGGGTGGCTCAGTGGATTAAAGCCTCTGCCTTCAGCTCAGGTCATGATCCCAGGGTCCTGGGATCGAGCCCCGCATCGGGCTCTCTGCTCAGCAGAGAGCCTGCTTCCTCCTCTCTCTCTCTCTCTGCCTGCCTCTCTGCCTACTTGTGATCTCTATCTGTCAAATAAAATAAAATAAAATAAAATCTTAAAAAAAAAAAGAAGTAGTCATGTATCCCAAATTCCTTGTCATTCTAGAACAAATTTTTTCCATGCTTTTTACAAAGCAAAGCTTGCTTAAAATCATTCACAAGACCTACTTTCTTTAAAAAAAAAAAAAAAGAATCTCTATATTTTATTACAAATAATTATATATATATTTATACACACATATGTATCTAGATAGATAGATATTATATTCAAACTACAAAATCTTTAGAAAAGACCAGCTACTCACAGAAACATCGACAATGACCTCACTACAAATCCCAAGGTAAATCATTAATTCGAGACATTAATTTACCCACAATAAATGTATCTTACTGAGTGCACACTACAATTTTAACTATTCTTCTAATTAATACATATTTTCCTTTAAACGATAATGCATATAAGTGCCAGAATATAGTACCCTTTTTCAAACTGTTTTACCAAAATACATGGAAACAAAACAATTCAAAATATTTCATAGAAACATTTACCTCTTCAGCAAAGTAGCAGTTGTCTTTAGTGTAAAAAATGTCTACAATGGGCTGTTTAATAAAAAGAAAAACCTTGTTTAAGAAGTTGTGTCATGGAAAACACTCAAGTTTCTAAGCTTGATGGAAATTCTCATTTATTCATGTGCAAATGATATTCTGTGCTGCCACTCTTCTTTGGTATTTTGGGTGTTTTCCCCCACGTCAGCCCAGGTGACAACTAGTTAGGAAATATTTTCTTAGCAAACATCTTTCTAGTTTAGGAAATTACATATCCTCTGCAGCTGAGGTCAGGAACTTAAACTCTTTCATAAAGGAAAAACCACTCTTAGGGTCACATAGGAGTGATTCAGATAAATTCAGTGATAGAAAAACTAAACTCGTGTTTTGATGCTGTTTTTAAATTTTTTAGTATTGCTTGAAATTTATGCTTGTCACACAGCTGGGCTTGGCAGAGGACTAAGGAGGTATACATTATTTCATTCCAACACTTCTTTTAAAAATTTATTATTTTTTGTTAATAAAATTAATGCTATTCTTACTGGTTTAAAAAACTGAAATTACCGAAAAACAGAGGAACAGAATAAAATTATCCATCTTCCCACATTAAGAAGTTTTGTATTATCCTTTAAATGGATTTCTTTCAGTCTGCATATGACACAATATACCTTCTGAAAGAGAAACAATGCAAAGGAAGGAGATTAAAAAAAAGACCAAAAAGAAAAATAATTATGAAACTACAGCAAGCTTCTATATGTATGTTATTTGGGTACTTGGATCCTGACATCAATAAAATACATTTAAGTCATTAATTTCAACTGTGTTCTTCATCAGACTTTTGAAAGATTTTTGGAAGAAAAGGTGGTAGGAAATGGAGAAACTTAAAAGTCAAGAAAAAGGAAGTTAAAGAAAATGACATTATGAAACCAGGATAGTCCACAAAGTAATCAACCTCCAGATTTTTTTAAAAATGACATTATTTATCCTGTAGTAATCATTGTGATTTATTTCAGTTTAAAGAACTTCTTGCCATTTACAACGCAAATCCAGTTTTCTCTTGATGCCAATAATTTCCAAAGTATTCACTGCATAATGGCTAACAGGAAAATCTAGAGTGATGTTTCATCAGACTGAAATATCCAGGTGCTAAATTATACAGGTGACATGAATATATTTGAAATTTAGTTCACTGTTGGCTTTTTAACAAGAGGCTTCTACTTTATATATTTCGGAATCATTCCACTAATTTTAATCAGAGGGATATTCAATTATCGGTGACACTCCACTGCATGTCCCCACACTAAGCAATGGAAGAGAAGAGCAAGGAGTGTGTAAAATATACGTCAAGAGTCTGGCCCACAGTGACTGGCATTTAGTATGTGTTCAGTAAATTTAGTTATTTTCCTTTCTTTCACGAAATACGTTTGCATCCTGTTGATAAGGCCTGTCTTTCTTGTCTGCTGCTCTATCCTCTTCACCTACCCAATGCCTGGCATAAAGAGGTAAACACAAATATGTGAATGAATCAATTAAACAAGAGAGCCTCCTAGGGATTTGGCTGTACAAAACGCCATTTTTTAAAGTCTTTTTCATGTACCTTCAAAATTTTGAGAATTTGTATTCTGTTGCTTAATAAGTTGGTACTTGTTTTAAACAAAAATATTTAATGCATGGCCATAAAATAAATTGTCTAAGAAAATGTGCCATGTTTGCACTAACTTTTCGGGGACCCCCAGAACACCATCACATGCATCTGTGCAGATATGCCCCAAATTGAAGAATATCTCACAGAATTGTAATGGCGTTAATGAAAAGATTATTACTTGCTAACTTCTACATAATGCCAAGATAATCCCAATTTTTTTTAAAGATTTTATTTACTTATTTGTCAGAGAGAGAGAGGCAGAGAGAGAGAGCGAGCACAGGCAGAGTGGCAGGCAGAGGCAGAGGGAGAAGCAGGCTCCTTGCCGAGCAAGGGGCCTGATGTGGGACTCGATCCCAGGATGCTGGGATCATGATCTGAGCCGAAGGCAGCCGCTTAACCAACTGAGCCACCCAGGCGTCCCGATAATCCCAATTTTTAGAAGATTTTATTTATTATTTGAGAGAGATTGAGAGAGAGAGAGAAAGAGAGAGAGCATGGCAGGGGGAGGGTGAGAGGGAGAAGTAGACTCCCTGGAGAGCAGGGAGCCTGATGTGGGACTATCCTGGGACTCCAGGTTCATGACCTGAGCCAAAGGTAGTAGCATAATCAACCAAGCTACCCAAGTGCCTGATAATCCCAATTTAAAAAAAAAAGTCTATCTTTGTTATTTAATGGGAAATGACTTTTTAAAGAATCTACAGATATTAATTAACCCAAAATGAATATAGGATCTTGGATAATAAAATACAAATTTTATCATATTTTGAAGGCCAATCTTCACTCTGAGAGTTGTCTGCATGGAAACACTGACAAGTTGCCTCAAATGCCCAGTAAAAACCTAAAGTTCACTTTTATAAATTTGAAGACCTACAACAGTTTATTCTCAGGCAATCTATGACACTACTGCATTCACATACTAATTTTACAGCACAAAAAACTACCCATTAAAACCATTAGTTCATGGGGCGACTGGGTGGCTCAGTGGATTAAGCCTCTGCCTTCGGCTCAGGTCATGATCTCAGGGTCCTGGGATCGAGCCCCGCATCAGGCTCTCTACTCAGCAGGGAGACTGCTGCCTCCTCTCTCTCTGCCTGCCTCTCTGTCTACTTGTGATCTGTCAAATAAATAAAAAAAATCTTTTAAAAAAGGGAAAAAAAAGAAAAAACCATTATTTCAATGAGTTTTGATTGAAAAAGTCTCCTTCCTGCCGTAAGCGGCAGTAGATTCTAGATGAGGTAGAAAATTTTTTAACACTAAGTCAAGCCAGTTTTTATCAAGGAAAAATGTAATGTATACTTGGGGAAAATCCATCTACCATATTGGAGTGATCTTCTAAATCTCAGTATTAGTCATCTCATATCCTCAAAAACCCCTTTATCTAACAAGTAAGTTCAAGCCTGTGAAATATGTCCCGATAGAGTATGGGAGTATGGATAACAAAGAGCTGACTATGAAAGATGAACCAAGTAGACATTTTCTTTTTCTCATGTACCATGAAGTCCAAAGGTGAGGGAAGGAAAGGTAGAATGGCTCCAAAATGCTGGCCTGAATTAAAGGTTCTTTCCATTTACTCATGTGAAACTTCTGTCCTCACAATTCTTATGCTGTGACTGCAAGACTGCTACTCTGCCTTGTCACTGCACCCAATAGCCCATGCAGGAAAGACTGGGAAGGAAATTTCCATGCAGCCCAGATATCCTTCTTGGTCCATTCATTTCCTCTCTACCAACCAACAAGGACTAGTTCATAGGTTCTCCTCTACTTAAGCCTCCACGACTCCATAGCACATCTTCACCTTCAGATCATGACCTTGCTTCATATTTCCCTGAGGAACCTGAAGCAAGCCACAGAAAATCTTGATAAGCTTCCATTACCATATCTTCTCACATTTAAGAATAGGTAATTTCCCAAACTTTCTCTTGTATACAAGATCTCATTCCATGTCATCCACCAACAGAACATTACTCACTGACTCTATTTCCAGTCAACAAATAAACACGTTGTCATTGTTCATCTTAGGTAAAAACAAACAAAACCTCTCAAGCCTACATACCCATTTAATAGCACAATTCCTAGAAAGAATGACTTAGGTATGAAAACTGTTTTTAATATTTCCCTTCTTACTTTCTCTTGACCACAACTAAAGCAGATTTAATTTCCACCACTCCATGAGAACATCTCTTGCCAAGCTAACCAACGATCACATCATCAAACCTAATGGGTCATTTTCAGTTCTCTTTCTAGCACATAGTATAGTATAGTATAGTATAATGTAGTATAGTATAGTATAGTATCATATAGTATCCATTTGAAATTGTTAATCTCTATTGTCTTTGAAACTTTCCCCACTTGACATCCAGAACATCCCCTCGGCTTGTTTTCTTCCTACCTCACTGGCTGTTTCTTCTAAATCCCCTTTGCTAATTCTCCTCTCCAGCCTGAACTCGTGACATGGGAAAACCCCAGGACTTGTATCTCTTCTCTTCTCCTCTATACTTACATGCAGTCTTTTGACAACCTTTTGCTGTCTCAATGCTTTAAAACTGTCTTTATGCTGACAACATCCAGATAAATATCTCTAGTCAAGATTTCTCCGCTGCCTAAATCCAAATGTCATTTTGACAGCTCTATGTGAATGTTAATAGGCCACCAAAATTTTAAAGCTCTGAAACCAAATCCCTGATTTCTGCACCTTAGGAAAATAAAGAACAAAAACCCTATTTTCCCAAATCTTTTGCATCTGGGTTTCCCAATTAATAGTCATAACATCCTATCACTAGCTTAGAACAAGTTCTCAGAGCTTTCTTCAAATCCTATGTTTTTTTCACCCCCTATATACCACCTCTCAGTAAATTCCCTACCTTCAAAACACAACATACAGAGACTCTGACTACTTCCCTCCACCTTCCCTACTCCCACGTTGGTCTGATTCCCTAACATTTCTCACCTGGAGACTCTAATAACCTCATAACTTGCCCCTCTGCCAAAAGCTTTGATCCCTTACAATCTACTATCAACAAGACAGCCAGAGACATCTTGTAAAGAGGATGTAAGGACTTGTCATTTCTCTGATCAAAATTTCCAATGGTTTCCAAACTGATGCAGAGTGAAATGCCTTCAGAATTCTGGAGCATGTACCCTCTGAATTCTCATCTGATCTTCCTTCCCACTCTTTTTGCTTTTTCTTGAACACACTAGACACATCCTGACTCAGGGCATCAGTACTGTTCCTTCTACCTTGAATTCCCTCTTCTC
The DNA here is from genome assembly GCF_002288905.1 of Enhydra lutris kenyoni. Taxonomy (NCBI): domain Eukaryota; kingdom Metazoa; phylum Chordata; class Mammalia; order Carnivora; family Mustelidae; genus Enhydra; species Enhydra lutris. The sequence goes on along the minus strand of NW_019154086.1, from coordinate 62,006,808 downwards.
CAAAACCAACAACAAGTGCTTCCTCACTGATAAATTTTTGCTCCAATAATGAGAGTCTCTATAACCAACCTATCTAAAAGTAAAATATTTTTCCTACTTGTTTTTTTCCACATAGTACTTATCATTGTGTAACATACTACATATTTTACATGTTTTTGTTGTTGTTGTTGTTGTTGTTGTTGTGATGAATGTCTTCCTTTTCTCCTATTAGAATTAAGCTCATCCGGATAACAGATTTTATCTGTTTTGTTTTGTTTTTCTCTACTACCGTATCTCCAGTGTCTAGAACAGTGCCTGGCTTAGAACAGATACTAATAAATATTTGTTCAAATAAATAAAATACATGAAAAGTTGCCTAACATGGCCACCCCCAGAAGTCTTAAAAATGCATGTTTCAGGGGGCACATCATTGCTATGAGGGAAATAGTTGAAATGGATGTTGTGTAAGCAGCCAACAGAGTCTTCCCTACACAGTGTTCTCTACAAGCCTCCTCTTCCCCTACCTACACAATAGATTTGGAGTCATCAGACAACTTGCCTTCTTTCAACATACAGTGGGGGTTTTTTTATTATATATTTCTGAAATTTTGCTCTCATTCTTTTTTGTTGTCAAATTCCCTCTCCATATCTCTACCTAGAGAAATCATTTACCTTGTCTAACATTCTCTACTTCCCTTTCTGAAGAACTCAGATTCAAATATGAAGCTCCGGTTCAAGTATCACATCCTCTAGACAGCCTGCCCATTCCCTCTGTGGGTTTTATAAAACATTAATATACGTGATTCTGTTATTGTACCCACAGTGCTAGAACTGTTATTTCTGACTTCTTAACTATAAGTTGGTAAGCTCCATAAATGAAAGAACTGGTTTTTTATTGATTTCTTAATTTTTATTACACCACCTTTGTCTAACTATGCATAATTTTCCCTAAATAAATGGATGCATATGCATTTTAAAAGAATAAATTATTTTAAAGATTGTATTTATTCATCTGACAGAGAGACAGAGAGAGCGTAAGAAGGCAGAGTGGCAGGCAGAGGGAGAAGGAGAAGCAGGCTCTCCATTGAGCAGGGAGCACGATGTGGGGTTTGATCCCAAGAACCCGGGATCGTGACCTGAGCCAAAGGCAGACGCTTAACCAGCTGACCCGCCCAAGCACCCCAAAAGAGTAATTTTTTTTTAAAATAAGTTTATTAGACTAAACGATGTCTAATACAGAGTTTGAATTTAGATTTCTCTTTTCGGGGTTAAGGCTTTAAAGTTAGAAGAAAATCATTTTTTTATTTGTCTGCCCAACATCAAAATTTTTACTTTCTCCCTTGTTGGGTCCTCTCTGTGAGGACCACTTCACTCTCCCCACCTTGATGTTAATGTCATATTCACCTCCACTACTGCATTATTTAAATCTCAGGCTCATAGAAAAGACTTAAAAATAATTTGACTCACTAGATTAACCTAAGCTAAGGTAGGTGGTCTAAACTAGGATGAACAATGTATAGTTTCCAAAAGAACCCTAAGTTTATTGGGGATGGAACTAGTTGTCCCAATACCATTCAACTAGTACAGTGCCTGGTACATAGTAATATCCAGTATTTGTTAGATGAATGACCAAATGATTAAGTGAAACAAACATGAAGCAAGAAACAGCACCAAGTATATAGGGAAATTCAGCACATGATAACAGTGGCATTTCAAGGCAATAGTAATTGGTGGTTGGAATAACTAAGGAAGAACTACAAAAAGAAATGCTGAAGCCAGTCTCATATCAAACTCATTTAATCCATGAAGGGAATTTTCTTAAAAAGGTAAAAAAAAATAAAATCTTAAAGTTAGGAGGAAAAAAAATAATTTGTATTGCCTTGATACATTCTAAAAGAGAAGAAAAAGCAAACAAAGTTAAGTATTTTATTAGGAGGTGATAAATACTACAAAGAAAAATGTAAGAATGAAAGGAAATTGAAATTACTGGATTATCCCTAGAAGAATAATCAAAAAATGTTTAAGAATGGCTATCTAACAGATGTAGTGAAAAGAAGGGCCATATGCACCCCAATTTTCATAGCAGCAATGTCCACAACAGTCAAAACGTAGAAAGAGCTGAGATGCCCTTCAGCAGACAAATGGATAAAGAAGATGTGGTCCTTATACACAATGAAATACTACTCAGCCATCAGAAAGGATGAATTCCCATCTTTTGAATCAACTTGGATGCGCCTGGAAGAGAATACGCTAGGTGAAATAAGTCAAACAGAGAGAGTCAATGATCATATGGTTTCACTTATTTGTGGAACATAAGGAAGAGCATAGAGGACATTAGGAGAAGGGAAAAATGAAGGGGGAGAAATCGGAGTGGGAGACGAACCGTGAGAGACTGTGGTCTCTGGGAAACAAACGGAGAGTTTCAGAGGGGAGGGGGTAGAATGGCTATCTATTTATATGTATGCTGTTTTCTCTTTTATACTTTTACACATTATCCAGTTTTTTATAATGTATTATTTGCATTAAAAAACATTTAATTTCCTTATTTATGAGGAAAAATATAGATTAAAAAATATAAAAGCAAACAAAATTTTAAAGTCTCATTGTCACATTTTCCTACAGGATTGAGGTCATCCTAGAACAAGTTGATTTTCTGAGAATCGGAGGAGTCTCACTTTGAGACATGCATCAGTCATCACAGCGATGTATATTGAGAAACTGACAAATGTTGAGAAGGATGCTCAGAGAACACTAGGTAAGCACCCATCCTGCTTCCCTCACAGGATTATTAGGCAGCTGCCCCCCTATCTATATAGTGCCTATAGTTCCAAAGAAACTCAAGGGGGAAAAAAATCAAAGTAACATATTATTATGAAAGAATGACAGAACAAGGAAATCTTCCCAAACCATCAATTTTGCCATTTTATTTTCTAACTGAAATTACTAGCTTCAATATTTTTAGCTTCTATTCATTGCAACAGTTGCACACTATGATGTTGCTAAGTGGTAGCTTTTAATCTTATAAAATATTTCAGTTGCATCCCGCTATCTCTTACTGGAACCTAAGCAAGTACCACTTCTGAAACCTAACATGCAATGCAGTGATTTGCTTATAAATGTTTAAAAACATTTGGCTCTGTGTGTGTGTTTAGGAGTGAGGTGCAGCCCTAATTTGTACCATTTACAGATTTCTATAGTGCAAACACTCACATCATAGCTGATTTTCTGGAGGTGGAAAGAGGTACATAATAGGCTCTCAAGAACCAATTCAAACCAGTTCCAGCACACTACTGAGCCAAGCTTTCCGTCATCTGTTCACTTCATATGCTTAACCTCATCTTTTACTATTGCACGCAGGAAGCTCTCTGCCCCTATGATCATCCCTCTGCCCCTATGAGCATCCTTTTCATGCTGACTGTGCTCCCTGGGCCCACGCTGTTTCCCTCACTGGGATTATCAGGCAACCTGCTCTTGATCCATATACTACCCATAGATTACAGTCAGAGATTAGTGAACTCTATTCCAATTCATTGATGTCACGTGATGAAGTTTTCTGTTTCCCCATTTCTCAGTGGTGTTTCCTTCTTCAAAACTCCAGCTCATATTTCTTAAGTATTCGTGCACTTAAAAAAAAAAATAATACTCAAACGTTAGGCACTACCAAGGATCCACAGATGATGTCCCCACGGCACATAATTTTAAGACTTGGATCGAGTAATCACAGCAATATTTGTAATGTACATTGTACAATGTAATGAGAAACTGACAAATGTTGAGAAGCATGCTAAGAGAATGCCACCGAACACATGACTTGACCTCTTCTGAGGGATCCTGTGTTCTGCCTCTGGGTCATACGTAACTTTTTTCTGAAAGTGTATTGTGTTCCAGAATTTCAGGGTGTACATCTGTTGTCTACACTGGACTGGCTGTGCCTTGTCTCAGCATTACCTCTGCCCTTAGTGTGTTTTCGGGAACAGACATAGGACTTTAAAAGTCTCCATCTGACTTGACCTGACTGCAGCTAATGCCACTGGAAGGAGGGCAACAGAGACTATGGATCTAAGAGAATGTCAGAAGAAGAGCAGAAGCTGCCCGAGGACTCTGGCCAGAGCAATAATTTGGGCCGAAGCAAAGCAGGTTGAAACTGTCCATGGAGCTGATAGCCAGAAAGAGGTTAACAAGGCTGAAGGGCACTGAGAGCATCTCCTTGAAGATCAGATGAAGAAGATTCTCCACCTCTCATATAACCAGCTCTCCAAATTCAGAAGTCTAAAGCGGCCACTTTAATTTATTTTTACAAAACCAGCATCCTAGAAAAACTGGATATTAACAAACTTACATCATTCCATTAATGATAATAAATCAAAAGGATGAGGGGCAACAGTAGGGTTTTAAACAATCAATAGGTGACTTCATAGTTAGAGGCACCTACTTTACAAAGATCTATTGATTGACCAAGGCAGGCCTTCTACCCTCTCCAACACTCACAGTCTCATTTTTAATATCCTTTATGGTTTGTTTAAAACAGAAAGGTATTGGGAGAAAAAAAAAAATCCTTTATAGGTAGAAAAGTCCTGATAGCTTTTATAAAAGAGATTTTTAAAAAAAATCAGTGTGAAATTACTGAGCGTTCCTTCCTCCATTTTCGCAGAAACACGTGATAATGAAGTGTAACCGATATGTAATATTTTCTTCCTACCTTGGACTGATAACATGTATACTACAGATGAGATAACAATGCACATCACTAAGGTATTCTTAAAGACCGATTCTTCTTAGATTTCACATAGTCTAAGACACTTTTCCCTTTTGATTTCATTAGGAAATGGATATTGGAGGAAAGGGAGATGTTGAAGAACATGAATAATTTAGTACAAGACTTGAAGGTAATTGCAACAAACTTACAACTTTGCCCTCACTTGGCCAAAACAACTACTTTAAGAACCCCTGTGCTCAACTAGCAGCATTCAAACCAAATCTTGGATACATTTGCCAATATCATTGTTGTTCTTCTATGCTGGTATCAGCAACATGGTTCAAACAACTACAACTATGAAAATAAATTCTGTCCAGTGCTAAAGTAGCTTTATTTTATAATTCTCGTTCCTTGAAAAATAATGATTTCTACTACAAAAAAAAATTTGCTACAAGAATATAAAACATTAATATCCTTATAATGAAGCTAATTGTTTTTTTTATTTTCTCAATCTCAAAGAACTAAATTAAACCTCAAGATTATCATTAGTTTAATACTAAATCAAACTCATTTATAAAAACAAATGCTGAACACGAGTAACCCTTTCAGATTATCATTATCTTTTAACGTGTGCCTAATCTTTCAAAATGCCCTGCACACTTTCTTAGCTTTCATGTGTGCACAGAACAAATTATTAGATTCTAATATCAACATCTCAGCAGCAACCATATTTTCCTTAATGACCTCCTGCTGCTATTTTCAATACCTTATTGCTTGGCTACCAAACCTTTAAGATTTCCCTGACTTCTTTGAACGTTTTCAATGACATGCTGAAGTCAGCATAAGCAATCAATGTGGACTTAACACAAAGTCTCTTGTCCCCCTGAGCAGACATCAAAAAAAAAATATACACTATACAGCATACATTTTGTTGCCAAGTCTGAGATGGTTTCACTTCTATGAGTTTATCTTATTTTTTCATTTGTTTTAGTTTAGACCAGTGGTTCTTAAATGTTAGCATGTATCAAAATTAGAGTTTGTTAAAAACACTGATTGGTGGCGCTCGACCTTCTGAGTGAGTGTGCCTGGGGTAAGACCCAGGGATTTCCTTCCTAACAAGTTTCTGAGTCACAGTGCTTCAGCGAAGGAGACCACACTTTGAAAGCCACTGACTTAGATGATCACAGAATTTCATTCTAGGATAACCTCAGCCATCTACTAGCTGCATTTGACCAAATGATTCTTATGAAAAGTTCAGGACAATAACTGAAATTCCAGTCTGAGAATTAATTTTCATTTATTTTGGGGCATCTGCATGGCTCAGTTGGTTAAGGTCTGCCCCTGGTTAAGGTCTTGATTCCATGGTCCTGGGATTGAGACTCATATCGGGCTCCCTTCTTAGCATAGAATCTGTTCCCCCTCTCCTTCTGCCTCTTCCTTGGCTTGTGTTCTCTCTCTCTCTCTCTCAAATAAACAAAAATCTTTAAAAAAGTAGTAATTTGGGGGGTGCCTGGGTGGCTCAGTGGGTTAAAGCCTCTGCCTTCAGCTCAGATCATGATCTCAGGGTCCTGAGATCGAGTCCCACATCGGGCTTCCTGCTCAGCAGGGAGCCTGCTTCCTCCTCTCTCTCTCTGCTTGCCTCTCTGCCTACTTGTGATCTGTCTGTCAAATAAATAAATAAATAAAAATCTTTAAAAAAAAAAAAAAGGAGTAATTTTCATTTATTTCTCAGTCTTCTTTCTACAGCCCTGCTGGAAGGATATTAAAAAATATTCAACCCAATCATAAACAAAGACACATCAAGGATTTTAATATTTCAACAAAACAGAAATCAATGAGTGCACAACATATTGGTTAAAGGTTAACAGTCAGAGGGCAGTGATTATCACCTCGTTGCAATAAAAAAATATAAGTGCTAATAGCTTAAGGGACTTACCCATAGTCATTTTAAAACTTTTGAGTGGTATTTAGAAGAGGTTCCAATCAGCATTCCTTATTCCTTGTAATCACAGGATAATGCTGTCTTCTTTTGGATGACAACAAAATCTTCTCTTTTCTTTATTTTAATAATTACAAGATGCTGTTTTGGAAATATTCTGTTTTTAAATTATGATTTTAAAGAGAATTTTACCTAACACCAAGCATGAAAATGTTTTAAAATATTGGTCATGCATATTATTAGAAATTGACAATAAATTAAATTGTTGTGATTAAATACTTGCTCACAGGAGGTCTACAAATACAGAAGCGCTTAAAATAAATAAAATAATGAGAACAAATTCATCTTCACCAAGTGTTAGCCAACCAACTGCCCAAAGCTGTAAAGGCCTCACCTCTTACTCCCAACCATGACTCCAAGGAGCTTTTATAAAAGTCAGACCACCTCTCAGGACATAAGTATCTTTCCCTGTAACAGAGATAACAATGAACAATGCAAGCTCTAAGTTCATTCAAGCCTTACAGTTTATAGTTCACATAACAGTGTAGCTAGCAAAAATTTAAAAGAGAAAAAAAAGTCTAGCTTTTTTTCTCTTTTAATTGAAGATTGCAATTAGTCTCAAATAAAAAGCAAATTTTAAAAAGTGCATTGCTCTAACCACATACCTTAAAAACAGCAGTGAAGTGATTGGTTCTAAAGTAAATCTTGTAATAAAAAAGAAACAAATACATACATCTCGTTAAAGTTACTGCACACTATAAGAATGATGAACAATAAATGTATGATAATTTTTAAAACCCTGCATAAGTTGTTATTATCATATTTGCTAAGATTTATGAGCAAATATTTTTCTTTCCTGGTAAACTGTCAAATGCTCCTTTAAAATATTATCTTGCTTTCCCCTCTCTCTCCCACACACATGTGCCTTTTGTTTCCTCCATTATGTCAACTTCAAACTAACTATGCAAAAAGATTTAAACTGAAATTACAGTCAAGGTCTGATTACAATCCTACAAAATACTCCAATTACTAAATTCAGACATCCAGGTAACTTCAGTAAAGGGTGCTCACCAGGAGTCAAGCAGCTCAAATATTTATTAGGGATACCATATCACCATTATATAAACATAGAGGATTGTCTCAAAACAATAGACCTCAAATACGTTTCATGAAAACCATTAAGCTGTTCTATCATCTAAACAGATACATGAATTTTCTGTTTAATTCTTACTTTCAAAATAGCTTATGTGAACTCTAAGGCCCAAAATAATCACTAATGTTTCTCCTATAAAAAGGCTTTTCAAATATAAATATTAGTCATAGACCTTTTTATTATGAGATATTAAAATATGCAAGATAGATGACTTCAAAATACACACTGACCTCTACTGATTTGTACTATGTCAATTCATGCTGGCCAGCATCATTTATGCTAAAAGCAATAAACCTGGTCATAGAATTCAGCCTACCATTATGACTAGGGGGAAAAAAATAAAACTCTCCATCCTAGAAAAATTTCTTTCTACTGACCATTAGATTTTCTATCATGAACATTTTTATTTGAAGAAAGAGTTTAGATTTTATGAAAATTTAAACACTTTTGAGTGGAGGTACAGCCATTTACAGTAAGCCAGACACACTGGCCACTTGAAAGTCACATCGGCCAGGCTACCACCCCACTGTAAAAATTGGAAGGAGGGTGGTTAACTGAAGAAAAGAATTTAATTGAAGATTGCATCATTCTTAATGCATTAAGATCAAAATATAGTATTGATTTGCTTTTATAGGTAAATGATAGATATTCCACAAATTATTTGTATCATCACCCCAGATTTCCATTATTCCTTTATGATTCCATATGTAACAATTATCATGCTAGTGAGGAAGACCAATTTTAGGTGTTTTCTCCCATTCTTCAGTGACTGAAAGAATCTTGTGAGACACATTTGTCTCCTTTCCTTCGTGATCTCTCCAGGCCAATCATAGGAGAGGCACATGTTCTCACTGGTAAAGAATGTAATAGGCAGGGGCTCTGTCCACTGCCTTTCCCAGAGATGTGCAACACGCCTGAATGTTCTCATAGTTCGTTACAGGACAGCCCATTCAGGACAGCCCATTACAGGACAGCTCCTTCATAAACTGTGATTATTTGGAAATCCATTTAATTAACAACTAAAAGATGCTATTCTATAAGGAAAAATAGCATGAACTATTAAAACTGGTTTTTTTAAGATTACTTACTGATGGGAAAATTCACAAAATATAATATAAAATAAAAACTGCCTGCTATTATGTTTATAAAGTATAACTCTATTTCTCCAAAATGCATTAAAAGAATTAGAAAAAAATACATGAAAATGCTAGGTATGGTTTCCCTTGTTCATAGATTATAATGGATTTTGTTTTTTTAACATTTTTTTAAAGATTTCATTTATTTATTTGTCAGAGAAAGACAGAGCACAAGCGAAGGGAGTGGCAGACAGTGGGGGAAGCAGGCTTCCTGCTGATGACAGAGCCCAATGTCGGACTAAATCCCAGGACCCTAGATCATGACCTGAGCCAAAGGCAGCCGCTCAACTGACTGATCCACCCAGGCAACATTTAACACTTTAGTCATAGCAGTTTTTAAATTATTATCATTATTATTTTTAGAATAAACATTTCAAAATATCATCATAAGAGGAATGACCTTTGGAAGGATCAGTAGAAGCAAGGCACCAGATCCTCACTCTCTTGTACCCGTGTAGAATTTGTGTCTGGCATGGCCGTATAGAGGCAGCAGAAGCTCTGAAGAGACAAAGAGTAAGTGTGTGTTAGGGGGAGCAATTTAAGAACTGAGAATCATCAGTAAATGGACACAAAAATATAAGGCAGAGAAAGAAAGGGAAGCAGAAAAGGTGATAGTTTCAAAAATATTCATGATGTCCTGGATATTCAATTTGTCACCCATGTAAATATTAACACAAATAAAAGGTGATGATACTGGACACAAAGTGAATGGTTAAAATTACAACTTCATGATAAACTATGACCTGAAACAAGAGAATATTAAAACTACTACTTGATAAGAGTATTTGTTTTTTGGTTTGTTCTCAGAGTCCAGCAACTTTCACTTTTGATAACTTTCTAATTTACTTTGAAATTATGAAATAGGATTAAAAGAGCCATTTAATTACTGATCTCCTTTAGTTTGCCTATGTGCTATTGAATGTTGGGTAAAAAGCTTTTTATCACACAAAAATTTTTTTATCTGTCTAAAATATATTATTAGAAATTCTGGCTTTTAAGGTAGGATTTATTCTAACTTCGGTGAAATGCTCTGATACACAGTGCTCCCCAATGATTGAAGATGTCATAAAGATAGACATTTATTTATTCAACTTCTAAAGTTATCAGAACTCATAAACAAATTCAGCCAAGGCTTATTATTAAAATTCCATCAGCTAAATATTCAAGCTATGTCACAATCAGGTCCTTTTAGATTGTGGCCTCATTTCTCATCACCTATCATTCTAGAAAGTGAAGTTAGAAGGTTTCTGCTGAATTATAATCCAAAAAGATTTGGGGATTTTTGTGTAAAGATGATATCCCCATAAGTACAAAAATAAAATTATAAATGTGTGCTCTGGAAATTGAGCTTTTAAAGGTCACTAGAAAAAAACTTGTTCCAGAAGATAGAGGGTTCTAGTAGCTCTATCGAAGTCAAGTTCAAACTTCTCCACATGGTCTTCCTCCTTATATAGCTTTAGACACAAATATAAAAACTGCACAAAGAAAATTATCTTCTTTTCAACCCACAGTCGTCTTGGCATTAATATCCAAAGCAGGAATTAGGTTTAACCAGACTTACATTCTTATCTCAAATTCGCTACTTGACCAAAAACCTCTTGAGGAGAAGAACTATATTTAAACCATCACTCCATCTGTAGCTGCAAACAAGGTGCTCAATAAACATTATTTAGTAAATCCACTCATTTTAATTCAATTCACATTTAATAAACATTGATTCTACAATAAGCAACAATGATACAAAATAAAGTGGACAAAATACGGATCTCAGCATAATTGCAGTTATTTTGGCCCCAATTTCCACATCTGAATAAAAAAGATCTAGACCGGATCACTTCTAATGTTCTTTCCCACCCTAAAATACTATGATTCTACTACCCTAATTATTAATGATTTATCTTAAGAAAATTCAAAGCCACATTATTATCAGCTTTAAATTATCTCTCTGTTAGTGGTAAAAAGTAGTACTAGGTAGCTGTTTAAAAGCATGGAAATTAAGGTCAGACAACCTTGAGTATAATAAAGACAGAGTAATCACACAGTAAGTTAAAAAGGGAAAATTTTATATAATGAATTATTAACTATAACGAGGGATTGAAATAAGGAGATAGATACTGACTAGTCAAAGGCAAAGAAAACTCTAAGAAATATAGGAATAACAAGTATAAGGAACAGTCGTTACCCCTAGTGCCGAGAGAAAACACCCTCCCCTGTCCCCCAAGACAGAGATACAGACCTCGTAGCAGAGAGCATGGCTGTGACCCACTGAATGGCAGAGAGTTTGCTGTGGTGACTCGCTGGCAGAAATTGCTGGAAATGTGCTCTCACGTGCCTATGAAAGCTGTTCACAGGGAGGTGCCTCTCCCTCCCAAGCCACCCAAGGGGAAGTGGTGGCCATGAGGTGCTTTGGGCTACCGCGCTGCCACCGGAGCTGGATGCTGGAGAATCTCCCCACCGCACGGGAGGTGGGTTCTGGAGACACAAAAGCCCACTGCAAGGGCCTCAGAAGCAAGGCAAGAAAGAAACAATCCCTGCTATGGGAATGTGCAAATCGAATGCTCCAAAACCAGAAAACAAAACCCTTTCCACCTGGATTCTCTCTCCATCACGCTTTAGTGACAAAACCTAACATTGTGTCAGTTGGCAAAAGGCCCAGATCCATTTTCACCCAGCAGGCAAAAAGGTGAATTGGAGCTGATTAGCAATAAATCAATAAGGGAGCCCCCCCCCTCACTCCTTTGCCTCTCAACTTCCCTGCTCCTGGCTCCACACACTTTAGCTTCCCTATAGCAACAAAACAACTTTACGTACCATGTACCATTACCCTTCTTAAAAGAGATTTTATTCTTTCCCCCAAATGAGAAATAGTCTGCAAAGTCATTGCATCTATTACTAACTATAATTATTGTTTCTTAAATTCAGTAACAGTCCCACCATCAGGGGCGCCTGGGTGGCTCAGTGGGTTAAAGTCTCTGCCTTCGGCTCAGGTCAAGATCTCGGGATCCTGGGATCAAGCCCCGCATCAGGATCTCTGCTCAGCAGGGAGCCTGCTTCCTCTCTCTCTCTCTGCCTGCCTCTCTGCCTGCTTGTGATCTCTGTCAGTCAAATAAATAAATAAAATGTTTAAAAAAAAAAAAAAGTCCCACCATCACCTAAAGTCAAAATTGTAAATGTAACTACCAATTGTATGCATATAAATACCCTTAAGAGAAAGCAAGAGATGAAGAAAATGGTTAGCCTACAAACACACACACACCACAGTCCCAAAAATCACACGAAACTTCTACAGTCTTCATTTCTGTAAATGTTCATCTTAATTATTTAATATAATTAATTAATATCTTTGGCTTCCTTCCTCTGTTACCCATTGGTTACCTCCACCATCAGCCAGAACCTCCATGAGCCAGGGATTGAGTGACTCAAATCTTCATTCATCAATCATCAATTGTCCCATTATTACACCTTTAGTAAGTTGCTTGATCTTTCTAAACTCCTGTTACTTCATTCATAAAATGGCAACAAAGATAGCTAGTTCTGATTTCCAAACTTTCTGGTAAGGATGAAATGAACATAGAACATAGAAGGAGTTCTTACTACACAGTAGGAACTATTATGAAAGTCTTTGTGTATGTTACATAAGTCAATTCTTCCTCTCTTAATAGAAGTGTCAGGGCACATGCTGGAAGAGTTGTATGTGCAGCAATATTTTCCTTTGACTTCCAAAATAATTTTAAGTACTACATTTACAAATATTTGCATCATGGTCCCTATTTTTGAGTTCTATTTGAAAATTGCAGAGTAAATGTTACATTCCTGGAAGATGGAATCTTTCCAGAAGAAGACAGAGCAAGATTTCATTTTTTCTATATATGCTTCTGTGGGATTTAAATCAGTTACTACAGTATGCATGATTTTTGTCCTAGCCCTGTGTCTGCAAATTTCTAAACTTATTTTACCTGGACAAAATCATTTACCCTATCTGGAGTTTTTTTCTAAACTACAAAATAAGGGAATTAGAACTGATGCCCTTTAAATTTTCTTCCAATTTTAACATATATGAGATTATTTCTACAACTTCAGAGTTCTGTCCAGGTGACTTCACACAGAGTGAACAAATGAAACTTTAGTTTGTGTAAAGAGCCCTCTTTGGAGTAGAATAATATCAGTTCAAGTGCCACCTTTTACTAGATATATCACTTTGAGTGATTTGCTTATCTCTGAGGCCTAAGCTTCCTCATCTGTAAAATAGAAAAAAAATAATGACTTCATGCACATTAGCATGCAGTAAGAGTTCGACTAATTGTAGCTAGGCTATCCAAATGAAAGTCTGCATTGGTTCTAAGACAGAGTATCATTATGTTATCACCCATAAAAAAGAAAAAATAATAAAGGAAGGGAAGGAGGGAGGGAGGGAAGGAGAAAAAGAGGGAAGAAGAGAGAGGGGGAGAAAGGAGGGAGGAAGGGAGGACAAGTAGGAGACAGGGAGAGTTTCCAATTCATTCAAGACTGTAGATGTTTTCCAGTATCAGAGATAATAAAAATGTGTTTGGGAGGATAATTTTAAAATCAGTCAAATAAGGTAGTACTATTATTATTATCTTCTGAACATATACCATTCTGGTTGAAAAGGCAACAGTCATTTTTCAAGCTTCAAATCCAGCAACTAAAACACTAACTCAATACTACAAAACATGGAACAAGCCAGTACTATGTGTCCTTTATGGAAGGGTAGGATCAGTGTGTTTTATGATGAATAATTGAGTGCCTGCTATGTGAAAGACAGGATGTTGGGTGATTGAGATACAATAGTGAGCTAAGAGAATCTCCATTCATACTGCAGCACACAGCCTGGAAAGGAAAAACAAAAAAACAAAAAAACAAGTATTCTAATTTTGGTGAGGGTTGAGGAAAGATGGGAGGTATTTGGAAAATAAAATTGTAGGACAAAACTGCACTTTTTTCCTTAAAATAGAATATTAAATCTTAAAAATGTAAACATTTTTAAGTACTTATTCTGGAAAATTTTACATGTCTAGGATGAAAAAATAGTGTCTTCAGTTGGATCAATATGAAGCAAATGATTCAGTGACAAGGGCAAGGTGCTTCTAGGATTAGAGTAAGAAGCCTAGGGCATTAGAAAGAAAGAAGCATCTATAATGAAAGTTAAAACATCAATCTCTCTCCAAAGAAGGAAGCATTATAATGAAAGTTAAAATATCCATTTCCAAAATATCTGTTGATTTATGAATCTCCTGTCTTCAAGAATCTTGGGTTTTTGATTCTTGAATTAGACAAACAAAATGTATGAAGGAAAATAGATTTGCTAGTCCCAAAACAAAAAGACGTGGAAGGTGAATCTGTAGACCAGTTTCTAATCTGGAAACAAAATGACGAGCTCTAAGGTTTTAGTGTCATATCCCTCAAGAACAAGCCAACATTCTTTAAGCAGGTAATAGCAGACATGGTGACACTGGACCAGCAACAGAGCCAGAAGGCATTTCATCATCTTTTATTTGCTTAAAAGTGTACCTTGTATAACTGAGGGGAAAAAATAATATATTCATTTTTTCTTCTTTCTTGTATAACTCGTTCTGTTTTATTTAAAGCTATTGTAAAATCAATAGGCATTTTGCTTAGTGTTTTTCATAACAAAACAAGTCACTGGTAAAATGGAAGTGAAAAATATATTAATGAGACCTCTAAAGGTAATTTTGCCAACTCTTCTCCTGACAGAGAGTTTCACAGAGAGGGACATTAGCATAAAATTGTATAGACTTCTGGAGAAAGGAATTCTCCATTTCAAGTACTCCGTTGTTATTTACACGGGGAGGCAAATGTTTTGCTTATGTTCCATAAAAATTAGAAAAAAATATGCAATATACTTTGGCTTCTGGTCCCATCACATTAACTTCTTTTTCTCTTTTTTTCGTATTTATTTATTTAAAATCTCTACCCACAATATAAGATTTGAACTCACAACCCTGAAATCGAGAGCCATATGCTCCCCTGAGCCAGCCAGGTGCCCTGTCATGTAGATTAACTTCTTAAGGTGTGAAGTTAGGTATGAAGTTTTGGATTTCACTGATGATCTTGTAACAGCATGCAATGATATAGCAATAATTTTCCAATATTTCATTTTGAAAGACAAAAAAAGAGTCAGATTTTATATGCTATATAATATAGTTAAATGAAAATAAATAACCTATGAGTTTGCCTCAGAAGATAATGTGACCCATAATAACTACCCCATTATTTTTCTTCTTTTCTTTCTTTGCCTCTCTCTACCTGGTAAATCTTTAGTCCCTACTCTTTCTACACTCTTGGTTACCATCTATCTACAATCTTAAAACTGCTAAACACTTAAAATTTGTTATTGGTTAGAAAGGAAAATAAGGGGATAGAATGCATTATTTTATAACTAATAACACATAACAGTTACACAAATATTACCTAGCATATGCTTATTATCTTAAAATAAAATCATCTTAGAAAGGAAATAAAACCTCAGAGAGTGAAGAAAAAGGTATTTCTGAACATGAATTTTGCAGAAGAGCACAGATTCAACTAATGAATTCAACTAAGTCAGAAAATATGGAACTAGAATTTGGTATGTGAGTGACTAGAGTTATAATCCTTTGTTAATAATGATCATATCCATAGAAAGAGGGTTAGAAGTGAGGCATAGAAGATAAAATAATAATGACACATTGCTAATTCTGAGTAGAGCAAAAGCAAAAGCAGGAAGATAAACAATTCTGGAATAAAAGAAACATAATAAATGCCAATCTATGAAAAGTAGACTCATGAAAAAGCCCAGATAGAGTTTATAGAACTCAGAATTTCCATTCCCACTATAGGCTTTGGTATCCAATCTGCCCACGGAAGCATTTTTCAGTTCCTTGATTTTTTTTTTCTTACAAAAGAAATGTACTTAGAATTTTCTAATTAAGCCTTATGAATCTAACACTGCATTTATTTCTGATCTCTCTAAAACACCAAAAAATTATAGCAAATAAAGAGGATAGGCTTACAGAGTAAAAAAATTAAAAAGCAAGCAAGAAAGAAAGAAAGAAAGAAAGAAAGAAAAGAAGGGGGAAAAAAGAGGGAGGGGGGTGGGCAGAAGGAAGGAAGGAAGGAGGGACAGAGCTGGAGGAATGTAGAAAAGAGATGTTAAATAATTTTGGAAACTGGAAGCTAAGTAGGTAGTTATTATTAACTTAGGATACCCGAACACAGGTGTGTATGTGTGTTTGAGAAGAATGGGGATTACAGCAAGAATCTAGCTGTTTCATACCACAGGAGCCTGAAGAATTGAAGGGATCAGTTCCTTCAGTGAAGGTGTAAGGCAGAAAGCAAAGTAAGTGGCTAAGTCTTTACAAAGAGCTGCTATATTTTCTTCTATCCCAAGCAGCCAAGTAATTATCTCTCTCCTACCCCTGCTAAAGATGAAGGGTTTAAATTCAGAAGTTGAACAATGGAGGATCTCATCTAAGGATATAATGCATAAGTGAGAGGAAGAGGTAAGTAAGGTACTAAAAGTAGAATTTGGGTGATAACTCATTCTCTGAGTCCACCAGTCCACCAGTCACTTCCCCATCTCGGTGCCTGACCTACTAGCATCCAAAAGATCCTACTAGATCAAATGGGGAAAACGTGGATAATTTATAGTATCACTGCGAGGGCAACAAAACATGCTGTTGGGTCCATGATCAAAGGAGCGAGACTGATACAAAGCAAAGGTCAAGCAAAGCTTTATGTCACACCAAGCATCAAGAATCACACCGACCAGCCGGGGCCGTCTCTTGCAAAGAGGCGACCCCTCTCTGCCTCACAGACTAGCTTTTAAGGGCAAAGGCCATGTGGTTGGGCCTGGCCGCGCACAGGTGGACAACGAGATTGTAACACACAGAGAAAGCTCCACAGTCATGCTAGGTCACACATAAGTGACCAATTGAATCAACTGAATTACAATTTACCCTATAGTAGATATTTGAATTAGCCTATTACCTTGGCCAGAATTGGTGCCCAAAAGGTGCCCAAAGGGTGGGGCCCATACTCCTTGGTAGCTAGGGAGACAGTATGCGCCCCCACTGATTGGATATCTCCACCTGGCCTGACCCACCTCTGTATTTGGGCTTTGTTACCTGGGGCTGGTTTCCAGGACTTGTTTTTAAGTAAGTTCCCTGGGGTGGGGGGTGGGGGTCAGTTTAAGTTTGTTTGTTTTTTGTTGTTGTTGTTGTTGTTTGTTTTGTTTTTTTGTTTTTTAAGATTTTATTTATTTATTTGACAGCCAGAGATCACAAGTAGGCAGAGAGGCAGGCAGAGAGAGAGAGAAAGAGAGAGGAGGAAGCAGGCTCCCCGCTGAGCAGAGAGCTGGATGCCGGGCTCAATCCCAGGACTCTGGGATCATGACCTGAGCCGAAGGCAGAGGCTTTAACCCACCGAGCCACCCAGGCGCCCCTAAGTTTTACTGCATAAACAACAAAATCACTGTTTAACTGGATGGAGCTGCTCTGGCTAAACAGGCCCTTACAATGTCATGCACTGTCACCAGAGAAATGAAACGTTTGAGCTGTGCGGAGGTTGGAGGCGGGAGAGGTGCCGTCATCAGAGTTGGCATCCTCCACAACAAGGACCAAAACTGTGAGAAGCCCAAAAGCCAGGATATCTACCGAAGGCTGTTGGGCAAGCTGTACAATTTTCTGCCCAAACAAACCAACTCCACCTTCGACCAAGTTGTGCCGAAGAGGTGGTTCATGAGTTGCACCACCCTACCGCCTTCGTCCCTTTCCCAGATGATCTGGGAGACGGCACTTTCTGGCCAGGAAGACAAAACAGCTGTTGTTGCAGAGACTATAACGGGTGACCTGCACTATCCAAACAGGTACCCAAACGGAAAGTGTGCAGGCTCTGCTGAAAACGGTCGGGGGCGGAAGCTTCATCCTCAAGGCGGGAGCAAGATCCTCACCTTCGACCAGCTGGTCCTTACAAGTACACTCCAAGCACTGTGACACTGTGAGCTCACTGCTCCTCGGAAAGGTGGAGAAGCGCGCCGACATTTCAAAGAGGCCAGGAGACACCCCCGTCACCCCCGCCACCCCCGCTCCCACAACACCACACTAAACCCCACATGCACTCCAAGGGCCAGAAGTATAAGCTCACCAAAGTTCAGTGGGCCCACCGTGGTTACAAAAACTACTCCCAGATCCTGCTTCGTTACTAAAAAGATTTTGGATGAAAGAACATAAATTAATTAAAAATTTTAAAATGGATTCATGAGGCCTTTTTATCTTTCTCACAAAACCGCCAGAGATCTTGCCTGCGGACAGACCCCTCCCACAATTGCAATGTAGATAAACGTGGCTCTAGACCCTTGGTGGGAAACAAGGAGAAAAACAATGACTTGGGAGAATCATATGATTACAGACTGGGGGTTTCCAGCCTGGGTTCCTCACGGTCAAGCCTGGCTTCTGTCGCAGTACTAAGAAAGCAGCAAGAATATCACAGGGGTGGGAGAGGACAGTTAGGTAGCAGAGGTCCTTGTATGTATTGCCTTGGGGATGGAGAGCTGCCCCTACCCAACCAAGAATCCTACCTTACAGAATTATCTCTGCTACCATCAGAGAAAGCATTCCCTACCCCTTCTTTTTTATGCACCAGGAGCCAAAGGTAAAATCTGCCACCAACACATTTGCCTGAGCCATCCTAGCTCACACATTTGTCTCCTGGATTTAAAAAAAATAAAAATTAAAAAAGTCAGTGAAAAGGAGAATCTAGTATTTTCAGCTACTGTACAGCATGTTAGTCTTTACTTTCTTGCATTGTCCATAAGAGTGAGGCTTTCCTTATCACAAAAAATGCTTCAGGTGTTTTGCTTCAGATGTTAGGCATGCAAAACTCACAATAAATATCCTTTATATGTGCTATCTATGATATAGTGGATCCAACACAGGAGAGTTAAAGAGAATTTGCTGGAAAAGAGCAAGAAGTGTGAAGATACACATTGAGCCTTAGAGAAAAACCAGGTAGACTGAAGCAGAATAGGTGGAAATTAAAATTCTGGGAGAAATTTCACAAAATTCCTATTACAATAACTATATTTGCAGAAATAAGAATGAGTGAAAAATAGGACTGAGAAGTGAAGATTGTGGGAATCTTTAGGCAGAGATTGTAAGAAAACTAAATAACAACAAAAAATAAACGACAATTAACTCCACAAAACACCAACAAAAAAGTTGTACAAGAAAGAAAATTTAACAATAGTGTTCAAGTTGGTTCTGAATTAAACCGTTTATGCATGTCCACAGTAATTTAAAACTCTGAATACAGATTTTAATTTAAGTGTTAAAAACTGGGTTTGATGGGAAGAGTAGATATGTATCTGTGAGAGAGACATCAGAGCGTGAAAAGGATTTAAAAGAGCTAACTCTTCAGTTTCTATAGGTGGAAGTCAATATACAAGGACTGAAATTTAGAAAGATATTGAAAGTAAGTTATTTTGGAACCTAGCTAAACGCCAGAGAAAATAGCTAAAACACTTTCTCTGGTGGCATTCACTGGGGGTAAACCGCTGGAGGGAGGGATGGACAGGAGACTGCAATTTTACACCTTCTATTACTGACTTTTTGATTTCTTCATTGTCTTTTGATTTTTTTAAGCCATTTCTAAGAATTACTTGCAGAGAACAGCACACTTAATCTGTAAAAAAAAAAAAAAAATTAAAATTCCATAATAGGAAGAGAACAGTACTTACTGCTGGTGACATTATAAATTACATTCTTTGAAAAACTATATGTCAAAATATAGCAAAAACTATAAAGATTTTTATATGTTTTGACTCAGTAATTTCATTCATGATAATTTATCATAAGGAAACAGTTCGATAAAGGAAAATACTGTTCATTGTAGTATTATCTGTAATCACAACAAACATGAAATAAATGCTCAAAAAGAAAGGATCTACAAATTATGGTAAACTTAAGGCCATAAAGGATTTGTAATTAAAATTTGTAATCATAAGCACCATACAGAAACACAAGAAAATATGTATGATATATAATCAAATTAAAAAGGAATAATATAAAATCATATGGTCAATGCAATAGCTACTATTTAAAACTATGTTGTATGTGCGGGGGAGACAGAAAGGTTAAGTAAAGCAAGGCTAAGAAGCAAAATTAAAGTAAAAAATGCAAAGCAAAAACAAAAAACAAAAACAGATCGTTCCGCCATTTATAAAGACAATGTACAAACTATGCAAAGTGTTTGCAATACTTCTTGAAAAAAGAGTTATTATCCTTCTGTAAGATTTGCTACCCGACAAAACCCAAAATTTGTAAGTTTAAGACAAAAATAACTTACTTAGCACATGATTCTGAGGTTGGAATTCTGGGGTATTCAGTGCTTTGGGTTTCTGCTGGGCTCACTCATGTTGCCAGGTCTTAGACACCCTAGGCAATGATGGTTCATCTCTGCTACATATGGACTTTCATCTCCCAGCAAGGTAACCAGGACTGGTTCACAGGGTAGCTAGGTAGGATTCAGAAAAACTGAGAGAAGCACGCAAAATCTTTTAAGGGTAAGCTTGTAACTGGTACAAGCTCACTTTTGCTACATTCTATTGGCCAAAACAAGTCCCAAGCCCAGCCTTGGTACAAAACAAGCGAGAAAATGAACTCCAAATCTTTAGAGAAGGAGGTGAAAAAGAATGTTGCAAAGAAAATGGACACAACCTTTGCAACCAGCCGTGATTCCTAATACATTAAAATTATAAAAAAGAGAGAAAATAAAAAGCCAACAACTGTACCTAAAATAGCCTGGAGAGACCATCTAACTCACTGAAACATAAACATAAAACCCATTAAAGATGAAAAATTAATTTCTTAATATGGGAAATCCAAATCAAACTATATTGAGACACCATCATTTTGCTTATCAGTATTATAAATTTCTAAAAGGTTGAGAATTTACTGTTAATGAGGCTGTGGGGAAAGGAGCCCTTCCATACATTATAGGGGAGAATGCAAAACAGTGGAAAAGAATCTGCCAATAAATAGGCAAATTACATATGCATTTATTCTTTGATCCAGAAATCCCACTTCTAAGAATCTATCCCAAAAGTTCAAGGGCAAAAATATGAGTAAAATTATGTACAAGGCTATTCCTTAAAGCACAATTTGTAATAACTAAAAACTGGAAGCAAACACATGTTTATCAATAGGGAATTAGCTGAATAAATGATAGTAAATCCACATAATGGAAAACACTGCAACTGTTTAAAAAAAAGGAAGAGATAGCTCCACAGACAGTTCTAGAGTAACCTCTAGGATTTGATATTAAGTGGTAAAAAAAAGTCATGCTAACATTTATCTAACAAGTTATATGAATATATATTTGGTTTCAAAAGAGAATGAAAGGATAAATCATAGGAATGTAAAATGTTTCTCTATGAAGGAGAGAGAAACATGGTTAAGAAACCCATGATAGAAGTTAGACTTCTTTGAATATGCTTAACTTTGTGCATATATTTTGAAACAATTAAATATTATATAATTATAAGGTAAAATTATATTAAAATGAAAAAAACTGCAATCACCAAAATTCAGAAGTAAATCCAAACTCACTATATACTTACTTAGTTGCTGGCTTATCAAACAAAGAAAAATAATTTCAAATGATGAAAAAAACAGTGGGTTGCCTGCCCTTCCTGAGTGGAATTTACCTTAAAGACAAAAAGAACTAAAGGGAAAACATACACACACACACACATATATATACACATATATATATATATGTGTGTATATATATATATATATGATTAGGTAAAGCAATTATTTATAAATGTTGGATATACAAAAAATATATATATAATTAAGAAATTAATGGAGTTAATTAAAATTCCATAATGAAATCTCACTACAAACTCATGGTTTATTTTCTCTTAAAAAATGATATTCATAAGCTTGTCCACTAAAAAGAGAGAAAGACCTATAAACAACAAGCCACCGCTATTTAAAACCAACAAGCAAACAAAGAAAACCCTAGGTTTCTTTCTTTCTTTCTTTCTTTTTTACTCACAAAATGCCATTTCCCACTATATACTATTTCCCCATTGAAACAATGGCTAATTCCAGGTTTGGATAAAGATATGCTGAAGAGGATTCTGATGTCATTGGGTCATACCTAATAGCAAGGAATCCATGAAAGCCTACTTTGATAAGACTACTTTGGGCACGACTCCCAAAAAAGGGGTCATATCCAATGGATGGAAGAGCAAACTTGAAAAGCCTCACTGTGCCAAAGATGGACAGTGTGTGTATCAGTAAAAACTAAAACAGCAATGGGTTGATAACAATCAAATATGTTAAAATCCCCAAGTTGAAAATGACATTTAAAATAAATTAATCACTTTGCATGATGGTGGAATACAAGTTTATTATTTAGAAAGTGGTAAATAGAGGGATACAACCAGGCACTTAACATGTCTCTCTCATATAAAACACTCAATATAAAAAAAATACTTGACTGCTAATCTCAAAAGAGAGACACAACCAGACATTCTGTGCCTCCAGATGAGAGATAAAACACCACGTTGAATGCGTTTTTGCCAAAAGTAACAAACCAGAATCAGATCAAGACAGATAAATATTGTTTTCAACAAATAAATTGCAAGAACAAAAATTAGGAGAGGTAACCTACAGATTAAAAGATACTAAGAAGACATATCAATATACATGCAACGTCTTGACCTTATTTGAATACTGATTTAAACAAAATTTGTAACCAGAACATAGACTTGATAGTATTAATAGAGTATTTCTAATCTTTTGTTTAGATATGACAGTATTGCGACTATGTTTAAAAGGGAATCTTCACCTTTTTAACAATACATGCTGATATATTTACAGATAAAAATATATAATACCTAATTTTTTTCCAAAACAATACAATTTTGAATTAGTGGAATAAAAGCAGGTAGAAATGAAGCAAGATCACAATTAAGAACAAGAACAAGTTAACATATCATCTGTAAAATGCCTCTACCCATTCCCAAAGTTAGCAAATGCCAGTAATGTTTTGTAAATTTTCTTCTTGGAATATTTCCTATAAGGAAATGATGGAAATGAAATGCAGGATTTGTCTTTCACAATATTAAAAATCAATTGTGTAAACCAAAGAGAATTTTAGATGCCATCATTCTCATCCAATTAACAATTCAAACTAAATAAAATTGTATCTCTCTTTTTCCATCCTTCCTGTCTTTCTTATTCACGTTTTCTTTTTTCACATGTACTCTCTGTGTTTATATTTTACCCTTTACTCTTTTATTATATTCTTTACTTTTTTGCTCACTATTTCTTTCTTTATCAAATAAATTTACCTATAAGGGAAGTGCATTTTGGAAGAGCATTATGAAAGTTAAGGTGAGCATCAAACTTCAGAAAGTTGGACCTGTTAGTAACAAAATCCAACAGAATAGTTTTTCCATAGTTATCTACTGACGTATGTATAAAGATTTAATCACAACAGTAACGCCAGAGTTCTCACATGGTCCAACTGTTAAATAACTCAGCATAATAAATTCAGCTGTTTTCACATGAACCACTGATGCGCAAAAATAATTTCCTGCTAATCAGTAATAATGACTATATACCCAGTGAGTCACCGTTACACTTTAAGAAGACGACTGTGGTAATGCGTGAATAATTATTGACCTGATTAAGTGTCCAATCTTACTCTTGGGGGAAAAAAGTGCACATCATTTAACAATTCAGCTCTATATTGTGTGTGCGATAAAAGCAAGTGGTAATTTGGATAACTAATGCACCAGCTAAATTCCGTTAGGCAGTTCCCAAAAGTAGATGATTTCCATCTCCCTTAAACATTTCAGGAAACCTACATTTTTCTCTGCCTTGTGTCCTTAATGTGCTGCCAACTATTTTCTTTCTTTTTTTTTTTTTTTTTTTTTTCCCTAGAGGCAAAGGGAAAAAAGAATTAGAGGAAATGAAGTAGATGATAGGGTTTTATGTATCTCTCAGTTAAGAGGGCTTGGGGTTCAGAGAAAAAGCTATTGCTAGTTAGCACCACAGAACATTCCTCTGCAAGGCCACTCACTATTCAATGCTATTAGAAACGTAAGCCTCTTTGGGAAATGAGAGATGTGCATGATTCCATATATTTAGCAAAGACCAAGTTGGAGTGTGATGAAGAGCTAAGAGCTATTATTTGTCAGGTTACCGTTGTCTCTGATCAAATTGTTGATTGCCCTTGCTTCCCATTAAATACAAAGATTATCTCACTTTAAGTACAAGGAGAAGAGTTCTGTTTTCCAGAAATGTCTTGACATTGTAAATCAGGTCAGAGGCATAAAGACGAAAAGAGCGATGCAATCTGGAAAGTATAGAGTGCTCCTTCATTTATGAATGAGTGTGGTGAGATCATGAATGCAACATTCTTAACAGCCGGAGAAATACACTAAGTCAGAAAACCTTCTGAAAAATTAAAATTAGAAATAGTTTGCATCCTGCAGCAAACCTGTTGACATAACATTGTAAAAAGACTCACTGTTACAATTTTTAGTTCTACTAGGAGAAGAGGAATTAGTCTACAATCAGATTAAGGGATATGGACAGCAAAGGGATGTTCTTTTCTTCAAAGGAGGCATTTGTTACCCACAATGATACTGTTTATCGCCCCAACTATATGAGAGCTATGTAAGAATACAAAGTATCCCTGAAACTGACATTAAATCAAAGGACCTCAGTAATCCTGATGAACGATCCAAGGGCCCTCCAGGAATAACTGAAAAATGTCCACAATTCTGAGAAGGGCAGAATATTTTCACGGAATGTGGCAGTTGAGCATAATCAAAAATGGTGAACAACAGAAAAGTCCGAGCCATCTCTTTTTTGGAGATGTTATTTCTGTATCCGTTATTACAAACCATTCACTTTAATTTTAATGGGAAGTGTGAGGCTACCTCAGAAGCACTCTGAAACAACAGAGTAATATTGAGTTTTGGTCTCACGAGGCAAGTATATCTATAAGTTGTTTGCACCTTGATATTAACTCTGGGCCTTAATTGTCTAACCTTTCAACTTCTTATTTATTGAATGCATTCTCTAATATTATGCCATAAAAATATGGAGTTCCCCACTGTACTACAGTAATGAGTCACAGAGATGGTTCTGCCCACTTTAGACTATAAATAATATCTTTGTATTATATCACAAATAATAATTATTCTTCATCTCATGACTTTAGGTCATTAATAAAATGAGTATATAATGATCATTATGCTCTGTTTAGAAAGGTAAAGCAGTATATAATATACTTTAGAATGACTTCCATCACAAATGATTAAAGTATAAAGCTATAATGAAGAAGGACAATTTCTGTCATCAAGAAAACTTACCAGCCTGAAACCATTTATATTTCATTATACTGTATAAATTACTGCTGTATCAGCATAATAATATTTATCAAAATGTTTATCCCAATATAGATTTTTCTAACTCTAAAGAGACCCAATATGGTATTTGTTCCTCTGAAATAGACTTACCCATATTTGACTGGATATAGGTCAGGCAGAGGGGATTCTGAAAGGTACAAACAAAATGTTCACTGAAAATAGTGTAATGTTTCTGCTCACAGAGACAAAGTTCATGTTTCCCTAGGATTGATTCATTATGGCAGAATAGATATTGCTTATGAGTTGTGGGGCTTCTATCAGTTTCCACCTACCTTGATTCTGAATCCCTCTCTTCAGGGACTGCATGTCAAGAGACCTGACATAGGTATCCTACTTTCCTGCCCAGGTAAGCCTCTCGATTCAGGGAATTCCTACAAACACACATCCTTCATCTCATCTCTGAAATAAAAATCTATCTCCCTTACTGTCTTACTAACATTTCTGTGTCTTTCCTTCAATTTGAATCTGACATGGTGAAGTTTGCCCTCATGATGCTGCAGGGAAAGAGGGGGTGACTTTCTACCTCTCTTTCTAAAGGTGAGTGTAACTATGAGACTTCATTGCAATCACACAACCTCAGGAGTGAGCAATATTTAGTTCACGGTCTGGAGCAGAGTATGTTGGTGAAAAAAAATCTTTCCTTTGCCTTTATGATTATCTAGAGTGAGGTATTTGCTTATAATCATAGGTCAAGTTCTTTAAAAAATAATACAGGGGTGCCTGGGTGGCTCAGTGGGTTAAAGCCTCTGCCTTCGGCTCAGGTCATGATCCCAAGGTCCTAGGATCGAGCCCCACGTTGGGCTCTCTGCTCAGCAGGGAGCCTGCTTCCTCCACTCTCTCTCTGCCTGCTTCTCTGTGATCTCCATCTGTGAAATAAATAAGTAAAATCTTTAAAAATAATAATAATAATAATAATACAACTTCCAAAAAAAGTTTATGAACTTGAAAATCAGAGAAATTGTAAAATTAAAAATATGTTTTTCAGAAACTCACTAGAAAAACTGAATTGGTTAAATGAGAAATGGAAAAATAAAAATATTATACCAGAAAACCTAAGCTCAAGAAAAATCCTATAGTGGTATGAAAACATCCTGTCTACTAAGAGAAAGAAAGGGAAACAACCAGCTGTGGCATAATTCTCATCACCAAAATTTTGAAAGTTCATCTGATTATTAGGAGAGACAAGTTTCTCTACATGTGAGATTTGAAATAAAATAGTAGTTGACTGATTTATTCTCTGGATCAACAAGGGTTTTTTGTTTGTTTGTTTGTTTTGTTTTGTTTTTTAATTCCTGACAGAGACAGAGGGAAACACAAGAGGGTAGGCTTCTCAAATGTACACTGCAGACTAAGAGATGTCTGGCTCTTTGCTTTAATCTATATGACCAGATTTCTTTAATATGAATTATTATCGACTATTTCTTTAGCTTCTGTGGTATTTCCTGGACTGTGTGTATATTACTTCTCCAGAGAAAGCAAAATTAGCACAGAGATTCAAATTAATGAGAATAATTTCACTTATCTAATAGCTAAACTCTTCTCTTTTTCTATCACAGGCTCTTGCTCTTTGGTGAGTCTTACTGGCATCTCCAATTCTACAAGAAGAAAAAAGGAGATAAAAGTTAGGTTTATAACTTCATTGAAGCTCTCTTCAAAGATTTAGTGGGAAGAAGATTAGAAACATAGACCTAATTGAACTTTACTACACAATATAGATTTCTATTTTCCATTCTCTCTATAGCCTCTTACAATCCAATTCAGCAAATATTTATGGAGCACCCACACATTATGACACAGACAGTGTTAGGAGATAAGGGATTGAATAGAAATATATAGAATGGTTTCTTCCCTAGAGAACCTTAAGTTCTTATTAGAGAAAGAACACATAGAGATACTTATTTATTTATTTATTTAGATTTTATTTATTTGTTTGAGAAAGAGAGCATGATCAGGGAGCAGAGGGAGGAAGAGACTCCCCATTGAGCAGGGAGCCTGACACAGGGCTCAATCCCAGGAATCTGAGACCATGACTTGAGTCAAAGGTAGATGCTTACCTGACTGAGCCACCCAGATGCCCAAGGATTTTTTATTAAATAGGAAACTTTCAAGCATGAAATGATCAAGGACACGAATAAAGAATACCAATACCAAAAAGAAAAAAAAAATGAGATTAGAAAAGAACAATCCATAGGAGACCTAGGATGTGGACCAGACCTTGAAATAAAATTTGTAATCTAGGCCAGGGAGCAACTTCAGCCAAGACAAGGAGAAAAGAATAAGTGAGAGAGTATTGTTGGAGATTGAGAACTGTATATGAGAGAACTGAAGGACTGACAGCAGGAGATAAACATGGGTGACAATAATTAATAGTAAACCGAAGGCTAAGGATACACAGTGAACAAAGAAGGAAGTATACAAGTTTCCTGAGATTAGTAAAAGTACATAATTTATATATTATATGACATCATGTAAATTTTTACACTATAAACTGAGATGCTTTGTTTCCACATCTATGAGACTCTGAGGAAATTGCAGAGGTAAATTTTATTTCCTCTCCACACTAACTGGCAAAGTGAGTCAGAAACCCTGGCAAGCTCTGAGGGCAAGACATGTTTTACTTTTGCTTGAAAACATTAGCAGCTATTAAAATAATTCTCTTCATTTCATCTGTTACACAATAGACAGGAAATGCATAGAAGAAAAACACACATACCCAGGATCCATTAGTCCTTTCACAGCTGGTGAGAAATGAATCCTTGCTTTATCAAAGTAATTGGGTTATTATGTGAGACTAACTTCATTCCACACCCCCTTTCTTTCTGTGGAGAATACGTAAGTGATCAGCGTGTCATACTTCCACCTTGCTACACCCCTTTTAGGAATATTGTGTTT
Source organism: Enhydra lutris kenyoni (assembly GCF_002288905.1). Lineage (NCBI taxonomy): Eukaryota > Metazoa > Chordata > Mammalia > Carnivora > Mustelidae > Enhydra > Enhydra lutris. The sequence goes on along the minus strand of NW_019154086.1, from coordinate 61,978,542 downwards.
ATACCTCCATAGATGACACGTCTATTTTACAGCTTAAACTTATCTAAGCTTATTAATTATTCAATGATGATGTGAGTGTACTTCAGGTATTTTTATAAGTACTAGAAATAAATGATAAAATGGAAACTAAGGTCTCAGCCATTGTAGAGCATACATTCCAGTAAAGGAAGACAGCAAAAAACAAAAGACAAAGAGTAGACATGATGATTTCAGGCATAGTCCATGATCTAAAGGAAATAAAATAAGGTCACATGACAGAGGGTGAAGGGATGAGGAAAAGACCTTCCCTTGAACAGGGTGGTCACAGAAGTGATCCCTGAGGAGGTACCCTGGAGTTCAGCTGAAGGAGAGAAGCACTAGATGGAAGAAGTCAGAGGAAGAGCATTCCAGGTGAACAGAACAGCAAATGCAGCTGCAAAGAGCCTGGTGCGCTGGAACAGAGAGGGAGGGGGCAGTGTCACTTGGCTGAGGGTAGTAAGAGGGAGAAAGGTGGCATAAGCTTGGAAGTTGGGAAGGGACCCCACAGTGTAGAATTTTGTTGGGTTTGGTTAGAGGAGGGAATAGGAGAGAGAAGAGTAGATCATCAAGAGGTTGAGGACTGTGGGGGAGAAAAGGAAAATGGTCCTCTTACAAGGTTAAACAAAATCTTCTAAGATCTTACTGTCTTGACAAAAAGTGTACTCTTTAGTTTGCCAGTTTCTTAAGCAGGGAATTTTTTATTTCGTTTCATTTTTATTATTTATTTTGAGAGCGAGCAAGCGGAAGTGAGCAGAGAGATGGGAAGGAGCAGAGGGTGAGGGACAGTTTGAGAATTTTGAGCAGCTTCCATGCTGAGTACGGTACCCGGCACAGGGCTCCATCTCATGACCATGAGCTCATGACCTGAGCTGAAGCTAAGAGTCAGATACTTAACCAATTGAGCCAGCCAGGTGCCCCAGGAATTTTATTTTTAATTAGCTATTTTAAGTTGTGAGAAGCCAAGGCAAAGTGAATTGAAATTTCCTTTTTCCTTTCTTTGTCTTAGACTTTTTCCAATAATGTATATACAAAGGAAACTAGGTAGAAAACTTCCAACTATTGGTCAATTAAATTAGACAAATGTTTATTAATCCTTTACTGTCTACTTCACTGTTCCAGGCATGCTGGAATTATAAAAGAAGGAGGAAGTCATGGCTCCTCAGGGAACTTATAACCTGCTTGAGAAAACCTGCATCAATGCACTAAGAGTAATGCTATCACAAATACCTAAATCAGCAGAAGGGAATAGAGCACAAATTGTACATTTCATTTTTTTTAAGTTGTGGAATTATATAAAAACCACCGTGGGGTGGATTCATCCAAGAATATTGTGTGAAGTAGTTGTGGCAAAGCCCAGTTATGAAAGGAGGGGATTGGATTTCTAAACCAGAGATAACATTCACAAAATTGGGATTGGATACTGGGTTTCCAGGGGAGAACAGAGACTGCAGCTGAATGTTTATCTGTAGTGAAGGGGAAAGATTAAGAAAAATTAGGCAAGGAAGGATGATATAATGAAGTTTTGTACAATCAGACTAAGCTATTTGTATGTCTCCAATAGTTGGCAGAAAATTACGAAACTTTTTTTTTTTTAAAGATTTTATTTATTTATTTGACAGAGAGAGATCACAAGTAGGCAGAGAGGCAGGCAGAGAGAGAGAGAGAGAGGGAAGCAGGCTCCCCACTGAGCAGAGAGCCCGACGCGGGACCCGATCCCAGGACCCTGAGATCATGACCTGAGCCGAAGGCAGCGGCTTAACCCACTGAGCCACCCAGGCGCCCCAAAATTACGAAACTTTTAATCAGCAGGCATGAAAGTGGATTTTTTTACAACGAACAACAAAAATAGCAAACACATGTAGTGTTTCTCACATGAGAAGTACTTTGAATTAGTCTCCTTAAAATCCTTACAGCAACACTGAGGTAGATCATTAATTTCAGGTAACGGACAAAAAACTGGGGCATGTAGGGTTACCTAACTTGCTCATTGTCACTCTCTAGTCTCTCATACAACCAGACAACGAAACCCACAGGTTATCTCTAACTGCCCGAGCATCTGACTTCTTCAAATATTAGACATTGCACCTGCTCTATGAGCAAATGTGGTCAAGCGAAAAGGGGCCATAGATAAAAAGACCAGGTAGAAGTGTTTGCTACCTATGAGTGGGAAGCCTATATCGCAGTGCTAACAGTGAGAATGAGGAGGAAAGTATAAATGCAAGAATTCTTGTAAAAGCTTGGGAAAGTATGCATACAACCAGGGAAATAAGGAATAATACCAAAAGAGCTCAGTTAGGAAATGGGAAGGAAAATAGTATAGTTGGCTCAAACATAGAAATTGGAAAAGATGGTTAATTAGTGACAAAAAAAAAAAAAAAAGGATGGTTGTCCAGACATAGAGTTTAAGCAGAAGCAAGAACTTCACTGAGAAAGAATTCACAGGCAATTGTAAAGCACACAGAGAATAAATTTAGAGCTTCATGCCAAGTTGACTTCAAGTCAAAGTAACTTTTCTATCACTGTCTTTTTTAGCTTTAGATTTGACTGCAAAAAATGAGATCCAGAAGAGATCCTGGTTTAATTGCAGATGAGTAACTGTAGCAGCTGTGTCTAACACTAGTCATTCTCAGAGGTGATGAGGTCAAGCTCCACAGTGAGCTTGACATTTTGTTCAAACTGAGCTGCCCATCTGCCCTGCTAGACTAATAGAGCTGCTGTTCACAAAAAGAGAATATCTTGGTCACCTATGAGTCTATTAGGGAAGTAGACATACAAGAAATGATGGATGGCTTTACTTCAGCAGAGTGCAGATGAGAAGTGGGAGAGGACAAAGGTGGAGAGAGTGAGGAAAGTTTACCAGAGACTGCGAAAAAGGCCAGCTTTCCCTTAATTAATCCTGTGGTTCTTTACCGTTGCACCCTCTTGTCTTAGGGGTGAACCCCACTGAGACCCTCCCTTTCACTTTGGTTTTAATTCTAATGCACCACCGTAATGACACATAAGGTAATCAGATACTAAATTTTCCTATTCTATCTCAGAAGACCCATGGCAATGGATGGTAATTGGTACTAATGTACACTCCACCCAAATCACAGGTGTATGAAAATCATTTATTTTTCAAGATAACCAATTTGCTTATGATCTTCTCACCACCCTTGTTTTCCGTTTCACAGAGAAAATGCAGGGTATTATAGAAAGTTAATTGAACATTAGCTCTGAAGAACGAATCAGTTTAAACTTTTTTGATCTGACAGAATTCCTATAAAAAAGGTATTGCAATGTTGTGTCAAAGAAAAGGATCCTTCCCTTTCAAGCCCCAGAGGCCATATGCCCTACACTTCATGGAAAAAAAAAAAAAAAAAAACACAGAATAAATCTTGAACAGCCATCCCAGTTTCATTTCAGCAAATCACCAACCTACAAACAATAATCTGAACAAAACCTAGGAAGATCTCATTTTTTGATGTAGGATGACAGTAATGCATATACTTTAGCACCGGAGTTTAATGTGTTACCAGATTTTATTCAAGGTCTGCATTTATGTAAGAGAAAAAGCAGAATCTTGCCCCACATGTGATATATGTAATACTTTCCTTGCCCGCCTAATAGCAATATATCACTTTTGTACAATGCAAATGAAATCTATAAAAATGTGAACTCGTAGGTTGGTTTTTAAATTCTATAGCCAGAAAGAAAATAGTTAACTCCTATCCACAATTCTCAAATCACTTTGCTGGGTTTTTTGCCCAGTCATCCAATAGAATAATGTTTGAAAACCTTTAGGTTTCACAAAGCCTTATTTGATTTTCTATTAGCTCCACAGATAAGCCAGCCATCAAATAAAATGTACAAAAACATCAAGCTATTATTTTACACCTGAAGAGACTACTAACTATACAGTTCTGTAAAACATATTCAACAGACAAGTGTTTCCTTTTGTACTGACTTGCAATAAATTTGGCATTTCCTTTCTGAAACAGCTTTCAGGTTTTTCAAAATGGTTGCAATTTGAAGTAAAAAATGGTTTACTTATGTCTTTATAAAATGTTTACAAAGACCTAGTCATCAGACTGTGTGCTATTCACAAAGGCAGAACATACTGTTTCGAAAATATAATATTCCTTAATCTCTTGTGGCACTCTTTTGTCTGACAAATTCACTCACTTAGTCTCTGATTTAAGTTAAATAATATGATAATAACAGCCCTCGAGTTCTCTCCACCTTAAGGAGGCTGAAAGCAGCTTGGTCTTCAGGATGCCTGACAGCTTTACAGCCATCCAGTCAACATTCAGAATGTGGAGCCATTTTATTACCGTGTTCTTCTATCTTACCTGCTAAGTGCATGTGAAAGTAACTCATGTTCAGGCTGGCCGAGTTTCATAGAGAAAAGTTGCTTTTCCACAACAGAGTGTGTGCGTGTGCTGAGAGCGTTGATGACAGCACAAGCAGAGCAAGTTTCAATCAGTTTTTGTTGTTTTGCTGTCAAAAAATGCTAACAGTTCCACTCAGATAAATTAACTTTCTTAACCAGATTACCTCACTTGGTGGAAACAGCGTAAGAAAAGCTTACTACAATGAACTTCCCATCAAATATTTAAAGATTATCACATTATCATTTAGTTTTCCTATTAATAAACATTAAACATGGTCAGGTTTATTTTTGTTTTCTTTCTTTCTTTTCGTAGAAATACCCATTATTCTGCATTCTAGTATATACTGGTGAATAAAAAGGTAGAAAATTCTTGTAGTTTTATCCCAGGCCATATGTTGATATAAAAACCTGCTGGTCATATGCCATATTGTTTTAGGGATAATATCTGTGAAGACCTGAATAAAGTTAGATGAGTTGATGAAAGGTTTTGTGTTTTTTTTTTTTCTTTTTTCTTTCTTTTGGTCCCTCAGAATACAGGGAAAAGTGGTCCTACCCCCCAGTTCCAGGGATGAATCTTGATTGGACTTAGCCAGTCATAAAACCACCACTCACCTTTCAATGACTCATTTTAGTAAGGGCACTTGACACAATTTAGGCCAATGAAATATGAGGGCAAGTCTGCTGAGAACATCTGAGGAAAGTTTCTTTACTGCTATAAATGACATTGTCACAATGACACTGACATTGTCACATCTGCATCTAAGGCCTGGAGCCATAGCAGTCATCCGGCGGTCATAAGGAGAATCCAGCCTTTCCCTAAAGGGTCCTCCTATTCTTAATTCAGTAAACACAACTGAGTAAAAATGAATACCTAATTTCCTGTAGGACCTACCTACGGAAGGCTGATGGATATTCAGATCCAGAGCTCCATCATGACCACCTATGAGAGTAAGGATATGCAAGGGTTATTTAATAAACAGAGTCCTGACCCATAGTCTGTTTTCTACAGACCTATAATTGCTTTACAGTTTCCGAATGTGAAGTCAGACTGCGCATGTTCTGCAGCTGGTGAAACTCTCAGACTGGAGTCCATGAGAGCGAGAGTGTTCCCAATTTACCAAGTAATAGCTAGGGATGAGCCCAGTAGAAATCCATTCTAAAACAGAAATAGTACACCTAGGATTATCCTCGAGCAGGTCGAGAGGGCACAGTAAGTTGCCAAACAGACCCAGACCTCCACGTCACCTATCACTTTCACATCTCTGCCTCTCCCTCAGCTCACACCTCTGGCCTCATAGAAGATTCCCTAAGATCATCTCTCAGAGGAGGATTAACTCAAGCTTAGTACCTGGAATGAGTTTCTTCCCCTATAAATCCAGACTGTAACCTGTTACTACTGTAGCCAACGATAAGGGGTAAACTTAGAAATAAATGAGGAAAATCCCCCTAGGCACAGAGCTCCAGCTACTTCTTGTAAAGAGAAAAGTTGTCCCGTGGTTAGAACTTACACAGATGCATGGGCAGTGCCTCTTGACTGGTTGGCTAGGAATCTGAAGAAGCAAGATGGGATATTGGGAATAAGTGGATCAAGAGAAATGCCACGCAGAGAAGCCACATACCAAAGACCGGCTAGAAAGAGTGATGAAATGGACTCTTTGAGTTGTAGGTGAGACATCAGCTTGATCGTAACAGCTTGACCTTGCACTGACAGGGACCCTTTGGGATGCATAGCCCAGTGGCCATTGCATGATATAGTATCCCCATTAGATTGAATGCATTCGTCCATGAACCAAGATGGGTAATAAAGAATGACTCTACTCATCTTACTCATCTTCAATCCCAACAACCAATTTGGACTTGATCCTGTTCTTTCAAATTTGGGCTTTAAAAATATATACATTATTTAAGTATAGTTCATAGACACTGTTAACGCTAGTTTTAGATGTACAACATAGTGATTTGACAATTCAAATTTGGGCCTTTTAAAGGTAAATTAAAAGCTTTTTAAAGGTCAGTTTCCAAAGCAATGATGCCTCTACCAGGGAATACACTGAGAGTCCAGCTCAAAATAAAAATAAAGCAGTGGCTGCAGCCAGTTTGAGATCCTATTCTACTAGATCAGTAGTCAAAGAAAGGAGTTATCATGCCAATAGGTGCAACTGACCCTGGTCATAATCAGGGGATAGGATTAAGATTGCTGCTGGATAACAGGAGGTCTAGGAGGAATATGATTGGCACTCGGGTATCTATACTACGTAGAGCAGCTTTGTGAGCTGGGAATAGGCAGTAACTGTGTCTGATTTTGAATACAACTGTTTCTCTAGAATGGACCACGCCAGCATGGGCAATCAGGATGGCAGGGTCAATTAGGATGTGTAGAAAACTAGAAACATTTTTCCAAATTTTAAAGATTTTATTTATTCATTTGACAGAGATCACAAGTAGGCAGAGAGTCAGCAGAGAGAGAGAGAGAGAGAGGAGGAAGCAGGCTCCCTGCTGAACAGAGAACCCAATGCAGGGCTCGATCCCAAGACTCTGAGCTGAAGGCAGAGGCTTTAACCCACTGAGCCACCCAGGCACCCCCATTTTCCCAAATTTTATGGACTAGGTAAATCTCTCAAAACTCTTGAATGATCCTGGAAAAAAACAAACAAACAAACAAACACCCAGAAACAGCAGCTGTCAGTAATCGTGACTGAGACTGCATATTTTATTCTTTCTGCACATCATTATGTTTGGGAGGCATACCTACCAGGTGTGTATTTAAGTACTATGTATAATGTTATTTCCCCAGGTACTAAAAACCACCAGATCTGCTAAATAAGAGTGTTGCTTCAAGTTGCTAAAATGCATGTAACATACTAAAATACTTTTTCTTCTTTAGAATTTCTCTAAGTATGCGATTCTTTCCTATTTATATGTAGAAAGATAATATAGATAAAATATAAAATGACACATCATATTATTTTATAATCAGGTATTCAAGATTCAATTATTTATAATTTTTAGTACTTTTCTTTAATGATTTATAACATGTAGGAAGTAATTTTGTATTTTATTCACGTTTTCACATGTTTTCAGCAATAGTGGATGCTTGGGAAAGACAGATCTGTGTTTTTTTGTTTTTTGGGGTTTTTTTTGAAGATTTTATTTATTTATTTGACGGACAGAGATCACAAGTAGGCAGAGAGGCAGGCAGAGAGAGAGGAGGAAGCACGGTCCCCGCAGAGCAGAGAGCCTGATGTGGGGCTCGATCCCAGGACCCTGGGATCATGACCTGAGCCAAAGGCAGAGGCTTTAACCCATTGAGCCACCCAGGCAGCCCAAGACAGATCTGTGTTTTAAAGCTAGCTTGCTTATGGTTTTTCTAGCTATGTGACCTTGGGCAAGTTACTTAAACACTTTAACACTCGGGTTTCTTTATCAATATTATTTTTTATCAGTAACAATCCTATCTCACAGGTTCTTGTAAATATTAGATGAAATAATCTATGCAAAACGCCTAGCAGGTTGGTGACATTAGGTGGATGTTATTCTGTTAAAAGAGAAAAATATTACCCAACACACACTAGGATTTGAATTTTTAAAAATATCTGACCAACTGTTCCCAGAATTATGTCATATGCAAGACAAACTTATTGATAGTGTTTCTTGACTCCTTGTCAAGCATAAAACATCTATTGTGAGGCTGCCCAGGTTCTATCACCTAGGTATACCATGAAGTCAAGTCGTTCCTTGCTGGATTAGAAAAAGTGCAGGTTCCTTTTGCTCCCTCTTCACTTCCTAGTTGTAGAGACTATCTCTGTGGTCTGTGTGAGAAGTGCCTGATCTCCCTACTTGTTTTCAAATGTCCCTCCTCCCCCACAGACCCACATATAAATCAGCAATAGGCTAAGCTCTGAGTAATAGAAACCCCAAGTGACAGTAACCCCAAATTTTACTTAACAGTAGTTAAATACAATATAATCACTCTCATGCAAAAGTCAGAGCTGAGCTGTCCTGGAGTGATAAGGGTATATCTATTATACCTAATCTTCTTCCATCTTGTCCTGCCATGCATGGCCACCATCACCAAGATTAATTCATTGTCTCCCATGGCTGCACTGGCTTCAGTCATTATGGCTACATTCTGAGTGTCAGGAAGATAGAAGAGACAAAGTAAACAGAGGTCAAGGGTACACAAAGACCTACTTTGAAGGAAAGTACCCAAATTTGTTATATGACACTTTGCTTACATTACCTTAGACAAAATTTATTCCCATATCCACACCTGGTTTGCAAAAAGGGCTAGGAAATTAATTTATTTTTCTAGAACTAGAAGTGGAACTATTGCTGTGGAAGGAGAGGAGAAGAAATACTGGGGAGAATTAACAGTATCTGACATGGCCCACCACAAGCCTCCTGATTTAGACAGTCTGAAAAGTACCTAAATCTTCCTAAAGGCTTCGACTTAATGGAAGATAAAAATCAGAAAGGTGTGCAGACTGTTTCTACCTTCTGGCCTTCTTCGTATCTCCTCTAAGGCACTAAATGGGAGCAGACCTCTTTCATTAAAATATAAAGAAGAAAATTCAAAGAAAATGAAGCTTAAATTGACATCTGAAGTATTAGGGAATTATATATGTCAAGTAGCTCCCTTAATAAGTACTCAACAAGTACTCAATAAGAGGTAGTCATTATAAATTATTATACTGATTAGTCCAGGGTATTACACATAGGGACAAGAAATTTTTCAAAATCTATATAATGATGACACATTACCCTTCTCAGATTTTCCCTGATAAATTGTTTCTATTATTTCACATTTAACTTTAAAGAGGAAAAATAAATGAATGACTATATAACACTACGTATAACTCACAAAATTCTCTTTTATAGGCATATCTAACAAATCATCTTATGAACATCAGAATATAACAATATCTTTTGTTAGTTTTATTTACATATCATTGTCAGTACAATCCACACATATATTAACATTAATGACAACACGATATGGTGAAAAGAACCCTGGATTAGGAATCAAAAATTAATGACAGAAATAAAAGTCATATTGCTTTTAGTTATTAATTCTCAGACCTTGGACAAGTTATTTCTTTTTCATTTCCTGCATTTATTTTTTTAGCAAAAGTAATATGCGATAAGAAAATTTACAAAAAGGTATATCTTTTTTTAAAAGTTAATCTCCCCTCACCTACTCCATTCTTATTGCTCAGAGATATTAATATCTCCATGCATATCTTCCCATGCTCTTTTTTATGGTTTTACAAATATATACAAATACATAAACAACACTGGTAGAAATTCTGTATTTCTACTGGAAATGAAAGAATTGATTGTATTTGCTTTTCTCACAAATACATTTTAGTCAACATTTCAGATATATATGTATATATCTGAAATATATACATATATATTTCAATGCATTCTCATTATTCATGGCAGTTACATTCTGTAGAGTCACCTGAGCACTGCATTAACAAAAACTGAATCATTGTTCTAAGTGAAACACAGGGTTATGTTCCTGAAAGCCTCTAGCCACAAAATTTTCATCAACCGACCAGCATATAACCTTGTTTTATATGTGTTTCTGTTTCAAGCCACCTTAGTTAATATATATTTGTGATTAATTACCATTGAACTCACAGACAACAGTACTTAAACTCATGCCTAAAAGAAGCCTATTGAACATACATACTTTTTCCATAAGATACATCTCAACCTTCTTGCATCTGGGAACGCTACACAACACTTCACTATATTTGAGGGCCATTTTAAAGAACAAAATCACCAACATACGGCACAAAAATGCAAAAAACCATGGCACTAAATAGACCACAAAAAGAACACTTGTTTACAGTGTTTAGTTTAAACAAGAAGTTTAAACAAGCAGGCAGAACTATCTTTGTATTCAATGTCAACTAGAAAAGTGTGCATAGGGCAATTCAAATTTTCTGCCATTTTGCACACGTACATGTCCACAAATGACTGTGAAAGTGTCATGAGTATTGATCCGAGTATTAGAAATGAATTTTAGAAAGAAGGAAAATTTGGAAATACAGATGGTCTGCAAATAGACTATGCCCAGTACATCCTCATTATTTGCAAATTCTATATAATCTGTATGCACACACATGCATATATTATATACATATACCTATATAGAACTAATTCATATCTTAATAACAATATAATATTTCACAGTATGAGTGCACCACATTTATTAAGTGTAATTGAAGATACGTGTACACTATGCCAATACTTCCTTTTGAACATTCAGGTTAATTCCAATCATTTTACCATTATAAGCAATGTTGCAATAAATATCCATGCATATTTATCCTCAAAATATTCATGTTTATAGAGATTTATGGAAGGTGACATTGCAAAGCAAACGGGTAGGTGTTTTATTTTATGTAAATATATAGTTCTTTAAAAACAACTTTCCAAAAAAATTATAGCAATTGACTCTCCAACTAGAAATGTATAAAAGCAGCAGCAATTCAGAGAAAAGTTACTAAGTCTAGTTTTTCATGCTTCACCTGTAAAAAGCAAAAATGTGGGTGCCTGGGTGGCTCAGTGGGTTAAGCCTCTGCCTTCAGCTCAGGTCATGATCTCAGGGTCCTGGGATCGAGTCCCGAATCAGGCTCTCTGCTCAGCAGGGAGCCTGCTTCCCTTCTCTCTCTGCCTGCCTTTCTGCCTCCTTGTGATCTCTGTCTGTCAAATAAATAAATAAATAAATCTTTAAAAAAAAAAAAGTTGAAAACAGAGCTACCTTAGGGCTCAGCAATTGCATTACTGGGTATTTACTCCAGCAGTGGTACAAATGCAATGATCAGAAGGGGCACATGAACCCCAATGTTTATAGCAGCAATGTCCACAATAGCCAAACTATGGTAAGAGCCCAGGCATCCATCAACAGATTAATGGATAAAGAAGATGTGAGATATATATATGTATAGATAGATAGATAGATAGATAGATAGATAGATAGATAGATCTATCTATCTATCTATCTATACATATATATATATATGATGGAACATCATGCAGCCATCAAAAAAATGAAATCTTGCTATTTGCAATGACATGGATGGAACTAGAGAGTATCATGCTAAGCAAAATAAGTCAATCAGAGAAAGACAATTATCATATGATCTCTCTGATATGAGGAATTTGAGAAACAAGACAGAAGATCCTAGAGGAAGAGAAGAAAAAATGAAACAGGATGAAACCAGAGAGAGAGACAAATCATAAGAGACTCTTAATCTCAGGAAACAAACTGAGGGTTGCTAGAGGGGAGGGATGGGAAGGATGGGGTGGCTGGGTGATGGACATTGGGGAAGAGTATGTGCTATGGTGACCCCTGTGAATTGTGTAAGACTGATGAATCACAGACCTGTACCCCTGAAACAAATATACATTACATGTTAATAAAAAATAAAAAATATTTTTTAAAAACTGGAATTCACTAATGAAGCCATCTGGTCCATTTAGATTTTAGATTTCTTTATAATTCCATCTTGATAGGTTGTATGTATCTAGGAATTTATCTATTTCTTCCAGGTTATCCAATATTTGGGGATATAATTGTTTATAGTAGCCTTTTATGATCCTTTTGATTTCTCTGGCATCCATTAAAATGTCTTTTTTTCCTTTTGAATTTTCTCGAGTTTCCTTTGCCTTTTAATATAGCTAAAGATTTGTCAAATGTGTTTATTTTTTCAAAAGAAGGAACTCTTGGTTTTGTTGATTTTTTTCCCTACTGTGTATTTTCTAATCTCTCTTTTGTTTATGCTCTAGATTTTACTATTCCTTTCTTCTGTTAATGTTGGGCTTAGTTTGATTTTTTTCTACTTCCTTGAGATGTAAAGTTAGGTTGTTTATTTGAGATCTCTCCTTTTTAGTGCAGGTTTTTATCATTATAAACTTCTTCCTTAGTACTGCTTTTACTGCATCTTATAAGTTTTGACATGTTGTGTTTCATTTTCATTTCTGAAGATATGTTCTGAATTTCCTTTCTATTTCTTTTTTGACCTATTGGTTGTTCAGGTCTATTTTTAAATTTCCGCATATCTGTAAATTTTCCAATTTTCCTTTGTTACTGATTTCTAATTTTATACCTTTATGACTGGAAAAGAACTGTGGTATGATTTAAATTTTCTTGAGTTTGTTAAAAATTGTTTTGCAGCCAAAGATGTGATTTTTCCTGGAGACTATATGGCGTGCGCTTGAAAAGAATGTATATTCTGTTCTTATTGGGAAGAATTTTCTGTGTAGGTTTGTTAGATGCAGTTGGTCTATAGGGTTGTTCAAGTCCTCTGATTCTGTATCAATTTTCTGTCTGGATGTTCTATCTATTATTGAAAGTGTGATACTCTATGAAGTGTATAAACCTGGCGATTCACAGACCTGTGCCCCTGGGGCTAATAATACATTATATGTTAATAAAAAATAAAAAAATTTAAAAAATATATTAAAAAAAAGAAAGTGTGATACTGAAGGCTCCTAATGTTATTGCATTTCTTTTTGTTCCTCCAGTTCTATTAGTATTTACTTCATATGTCTAGATATTCTGATGCTGGATATGTATATATATATATGTATATATATATATATAATTGTTATATCTTCCTGATATGTCTTTTTTTTGGTCCCTTGAAATAGTTTTTGATTTAGACTCTATTTTACCTGATACAAGTATAGCCACGTCTGTTCTCTCTTTTTATCATTTGGATGGAATATATATTTTTTTATCTCTTCATTTCCAGCCTGTAAGTCCTTAAATCTAAAATGAATCTCTTCCAGAGAGCATACATTTGGGTCTTGTTTTATTATCATTCACTGGGATTGAGAAACCTTATCAATTATGTATAATTATTGATGGGGAAGAACTTACTATTGCTATTTTGTTTATTGTATTCTGTCTGTTTTGCAGGAGCTTGGTGGGGCAGTGGTTTACAGGTCAGGGGACTGGGTTGAACAAGAGTTAAGAAGGAGCCCACAGTGGGCTGAGCAAGAGCCCACAGTGGGGTCTGTGCCTCCAAAATTTGTGCTTTACAATAGGTGTTGACAAACTGGAACACCAGCCAAATCCAACGCACCAGCTGTTTTTGTGTAGTTCTCAAGTAAGAATGGTTTTTAATTTATTTTTTTATTTAAATTCAATTGGCCAACATATAGTACATCATCAGTTTTTGATTTAAATAAAAAAAGAAATTAAAAAAAGAAATCCTGTCATTGACAACGATGTGGATGGAACTAGAGGGTATTATGCTAAGTGAAATAAGTCAGTCAGAGAAAGGTAATTATCATATGATCTCTCTGATATGTGGAATTTAAGAAACAAGGCGGAAGGTCATTGGGGAAGAGAGGAAAAAATAAAACAAGACGAAATTAGAGAGGGAGTCAAACAATAAGAGACTCTGAATCAGAGGGTTGCTGGAGGGGAGGGGGGCAGAGGGATGGGGTAACTGGGTCATGGGCATTCAGGAAGGCACATAATGTAATGAGCACGGATATTATATACAACTGATTAATCACTGACCTCTACCTCTGAAACTAATAATACATTATATGTTAATTAATTGAATTTAAATTTTTAAATAGCAAAAAAAAGAATGGTTTTTATACTTTTTTTATAAATAACTTTTTTTTAAGATTTTATTTATTTATTTGACAGAGAGAGAGAGATCACAAGTAGCCAGAGAGGCAAGCAGAAAGAGAGGGAAGCAGGCTCCCTGCTGAGCAGAGAGCCTGATACAGGCTGGATCCCAGGATCCTGAGATCATAACCTGAGCCGAAAGCAGAGGCTTAACCCAGGCGCCCCCGTTTTTATACTTTTAAATGGTAGAGGGAAAAAGAGAAGAGAAGAAGAGTTAAAACTTTCTAACATGTAAAGTTCTATGAAATTCACATTTAAGGGTACATAAGTTTTATTGTAACTAAGGCACGCCCATTCATTTACATGTTGTCCATATACTTTCATGCTATAGTAGCTAAACTGAGTAATTGGACAGAGACCCTATGGCCCATAAAGCCTAAAATTTTATGATCTGACCCTTTACAGAATGTCTGCAGACTCTTTCCATAGAGCTTTGCTGCTCAAAGTATGGTCTGTAGACCAGGAGCAAGAAGCATTATACAGGGGTTTGTTAGAAAGGCAGAAACTCAGGTTCAGACAGAAGAACTGCTGTATCCAAACTTACAATGATTTGTATCTACATTCTATTATAAGAAACACTGTTATATTAGTGTGCTGTTTTGGCAGATGGATTGAAGAATAAGTCTAGGGACTAGGATATCAGTTGGTTTAAGACTAGAAGACAGAGGAGGAAGGAACAGGGTTCACAGACATTTAAAGAATGTCTGCCATTTGGGGGTGCACAGGAAGGCACACATTCTTCACCCAGGCCTCTGAGATTCCTGCATATAAATAATACAGAGAATAGGAAGTCATAATCGGGTTAACATAAATGTCTGCATTTAGTATCATTAAAGTGTGTTTTGTCAAAGCTGATCAACAGGATAATTAAATTAGCCAATATCCAACTTCCCATCTCCAGCTTCAGTATAGACCAAAAAAAAGAAGAAGAAGAAGAAGAAGGAGGGAAGGGGTCTCCTGACAAGCAGAAATGCCGTTTCTACTGTCCTGAAGCATTGCTGTGGGGAAGTTTCTCAAGCGACAATAATTCAAATATTTTGCTAAAGCATTGTTACAATACTAGACTAGTCATAACTACATAAGATGGTACAGAATGCAGTTCTTCCTCAAAAATACTCTACAAAAAAATTTTCCATTTGCCATTTCTTTTTCTTTTTTTTCCTCCTTTTTTCTTTCTTACTGTTTCTTTTGTAATGAGAACTTTTAAAATTTACTCTTTTAGCAATTTTCAAATACATGATAAAATATTGTTAACTTTATTCACTAAGTTGTACATTAGATCTGCAGAATTTACTTATAATTGGAATTTTGTACCTTTTGATCACCTTCCCACATGTTGCCCATTCCCTACCCCATATTCCTGGTAACCACTAGTCTGTTCTTTTATCTTTGATTTCATTTGTTTTTAAGATTCTATACAAAGTAAAGATCATACAAAATTTGTCCTCTGTCTTATTCCACTTAGCCCTCAAGGTCCAACACTGCAGTTGTAAATGGCAGCATTTCCTTTTTTCAATGGCATATATATATACAGGTATATACACACACACACACACACATTCATTCAACATTTTCTTTATCCATTTATTCACTGATGAACACTTAGGTTGTTTCCATGTTTTGGCTATTGGTAACAATGCTACAATGAACATGGGGTATTACATTTTTTTTAGAGATAGTGATTTCATTTCCTTCAGATATATATACTCAGAAGTGAAACTGCTGGTCATACAGTAGTTCTATTTTTAATTTTTTAGTAACCTTCATTCTATTTTTCCACAGTGACTGCAGTAATTTTCATTCCCACCAACAATACCCAGATTCTCTTTTCTCCACATCTTTTCTCTTTTCTCCACATCCACTGCCAACAGCAGTCATCTCTTTACTTTTTAATAATGGCCATTATAACAGTTGTGAGGGGATATCTCACTGTGGTTTTGATTTGCATTTCCATGATGATGAGCGACGTTGAGCACCTTTTCATAGACCTGTTGGTCATTTGCATGTCTTCCTTGGAAATATGTCTGTTCAGTTCCTCTGCCCATTTTTTAATCAGATTTTTGGATTTTCTTCCTTATCGAGTTGTATGAGTTTTTAAATATGTATTTTGGATTTTCACCTCTTAGCAGATGTATCACGTAAAAATATTTTCTCCCATATCTAAAATATCAGAGTATTCACGGTAAGCGCCACCTATTTCCTTTCCTATTTCAGGAGAAGATTCTAGGTTGTGTACCTTTTTCTCTCAGAACTGTGCTGGCTGCTCAGCCACCTGTGCCTTTTCTTGAAGGCAATACCCTAAATGATGTTGGGTGCAAGCGCTACTTCTCTCCCTCCCCTCTGGAAGAGACGTCTCAGGACTGTGCCTCCTCTCTTAATCTTACAGAATCATGCTGTTTGATGAAAACTAACCACTTTCTTTCCCTAGGCAAGCACTCTGAAATGCCCAAAGTTGGGTGCAGCCTCCACTTCTCTCTTTTCTTTCTGATGGAGAAGTCTCAGGATTGTGTATCTTCTCTCAATCCAGCAGCACCACACTGACTGCTGAAAGCCGCTCACCTCTTTTCCCTGGCATCTGGGCTGACTGCCAAGGGGTCCACTTTTTTCATGTCCTAAAAAAGAAGTCTCAAAATTGTGCACCTTCTCTCAAACCCACAGAGCCATGCTGGCTACTGAGAGCCACACATCTTTTGTCTTTGTTCTTAGAAGCCCACGGGCATTCTAACTATGCCAACTGTCTCAGTAGTCTTTATAAGGTTATATCCAGAAATAAATATCTGGGGCAGCATCCCCAAAGGCTGAGGATATTGAATGCACGCTTCCCTCACTCCTTGCCACACTGGAGAAATCTGAGGCCAATGGATGTCCCTTGGCACCCAACGGTACCAGCTTCAGGGAGAAGCTAAACAAGGTAAAGTGAAACTGCCATTCTTTACCTGTTTCACCGTTTTTGTTTTGTTTTGTTTTGTTTTGTTTCATTGTGCTTATCTGGGATGTTACAAATTCTTAACTGGTCCTCGGAGTTCTCAGAAAGGTATTTTGGCTCAAATATTATTGTTTCTGCGCGTTTATATGGAGAGACAATGATTGGAACTTTTTCAATGCTGCCATCTTACTAACGTCCCTCTTCAGTAATTTTAATATATTAAAATTTGATGCACACAAAGAGCATATTTTTCAAAGAACTCACTTACAAACACAATTTTAAAAATTAGAAGTACTACCAAGAGAGGAAAAATAAAAGAAAATATAAAAGAAGTACAGCAATAACCCTACAAGCACAAATTTCTCATCCAACTTTAAGGTAGTTGGGTACTGGAGAAAATAAACAGCCTGTAAGAGGCTAGCGGTAATTTCCTCAGAAGAAAGAAAAATTTAATAAGAAGTGTTTATGAATATAGATAAGCTTGCTTGAACACAGGGAGAATTTCATGGGACACTGAGAAATTTGGGGAAGATACAGAGCAGTAAAAATTGAGTTAAAAGAAAGGCACCACTGAGCATTTGAGAAATACATGTAGGGAACAGTTTGCGCAAGAATTCACATTTTGGGTGATGACCAAGGACAAAAAGTTAGGCAGGATGAATTTGGTTTTAGCAGTCTCCTGAAGATAGGAAGCAATCCAAATTTATAGGTTTCAGCCTTAGGTGAGTAAAAGGACAGGTGGGTCTAATGTAGGATAAAACACTTCTGATCTCCTAGTCTACAGGAAGAGTGCAGCTAGGGAGCATAAGCTTTCTGGTATAAGAGGTAGTTATGGGAACTGGCTTTAGCATCCCCTTCAGGAGAGACGGCAATAGGATAAGATCCCTGCATTGGCATGCTTCAAGTTGGAGCCCAGAGGACAGAATGATCAGCAATCCAAAATATAACCCCCATGGGGAAAGGCACCACATCTGCTGTGTCCATCACTCTGTCCACAAAACCGAAGACATCAATTAATGCAATACATACATACTAAACGAGTGAATTAGATAACAGTGGAAAACTGCAAATAGAAAGCCAACAAAAGGGGATTAGTAAAATACAGTATGATATATCTCCACAATGGAATTTGATGAAATAAGTGGAAATTATAATTTGGAAGTATATTATTAATATGGAACACATTTATGCTACATAATTAAATATTAAGAGATTGCAAACAATATTTTGTATGATTCTTTTTTAGTAAATAATTATTCATAGAAAAAAGCTAAGGAGAAAATACACTAAAGTATTAACTATAGTTATTTCTGGATGTTATAAGTGATGTTTTCTTTTTGCTAATGTAAATTTATGAATATTTCAACAGGGATTACAATGAAATTTTGAAGGTACAAAATGTACATGGATTTTGATAATCAATATGCAAAGTGAATGAATTAGTTTTTAAAAATCATCTATACTACTGGATACCTGGGTA
The DNA here is from genome assembly GCF_002288905.1 of Enhydra lutris kenyoni. Classification (NCBI taxonomy): domain Eukaryota; kingdom Metazoa; phylum Chordata; class Mammalia; order Carnivora; family Mustelidae; genus Enhydra; species Enhydra lutris. Next base: position 61,960,082 of record NW_019154086.1, on the reverse strand, counting down.
ACTCAGTCAGTTAAGTGCCCAACTCTTGGTTTTGGCTCAGGTAATGATCTCAGGGTCTTGGGATAAAGCCCCAGGTGTGGCGGGTGGGGGGAGTTCCATTTCTGGATGAGCTGAAAGTCTGCATGTCTGCTTTTCGTCCCTCTCACTCTGCACCCCTCCCCACTTAATGCACTCACGCTCTCTCGCTCTCATACTCTCTCTTTTAAATAAATAAAATCTTTTAAAAATACCATCTATTCTAAGAATTTATATTTAGTTTTAATTGCACAAGTTAAGTAGGTATAAAATGGTTTAATAGTCTTCTAATTTGCATTTCTTTGCCATATGCTTATGTGGTTAGCATCTGCAAGCTCCTTGAGGGCAGTGATAATATTTTTGTAAGTATCCTGAAAGCCTAGGTGTTCAATAAATGTCTGTTGAACTAAGTAACTACTTTACAATATCCTGTAATTATTTGCTATGTTGTTGAAATTTTTCTGAAAATATTTAGTGAACACTTTATATAATACTAGTTTAAGTTTTTTCCATTTTTCCTGGAACTGCTTCTGCATTCGTTCTTTTAACTTAGTTGCAATCTTTTCTTTGCAGAGAAGTTAAAAATTATAGTATAATCTGTGGCTGCTTTTCCATGTTAATATTTTCTTCTCTCCTTACAAAGTGACCACTTCAAACTTCTAGTCAATAGTCATTTTTTCTATTTTTCTGTAACATAAGTTTTAGCCCTTAAAATTCTCATATATCTGAAGTTTATTTAGATATTTTAGTTTATTTCCATAGGAAGGAAACCTTGTTTTTATTTTTATCATTTTACCCTGGATTTTAACACATGGGAGTTAATAATCCTCAATTCTTTTTCAGAAAACTCTTTGATATTCTAGCCTATTTATGCTCCCAGATGCATTCTTAGAAATTTTTTTTGTCAGTTTATAAAGAAAATCATGATGCTTTCACTGAGATGATATCAAAGCTGTTATGAAAGTTGGGAACTTCTGACATATTTCAAATATTATTGTCTTCATATACAGAAATACAGTTTGCCTCTCCATTTATTTCAGTATTCTCCCAATAAACCTTGGTAATTTTATGCATCATTTTCAGTTCTTGAATTTATTCCTAAGTATTTAATATTTGCTTTATTGTGAATTGGATCCCTTTTGCATTTTTGTTCCCAACTATTTCTATTTTTTATCACTTTTTTCCTACTTTTTTTTTTTTCCTTTTTGGCAGGTTGCTTTATTTTGCTCCTAAATACTTTAGACAAAGGCTTAATTCATTGTTTTTCCCTTCTCTCCCATACAAACAGAGGAATCCGAGTGATAAATTTTCTCCTAAGTGCTATTTTGGCAGCGTTCCATACTTTTTATGTATATATTGTATTTATATTTTCACTGCATTTTCTTGTTATTACATTCTGGATTTCTTCCCTGACCCAGGCACTTTTAAAGAACACTTTTTCTTAAGTTTTCATGCATTTGGCACATTTTAATTCCATTCTCATTATTTGTTTCTATTTTTAATGTATTGTAGCCTAAAATGTAATCAGTAGGATATCGGTTTTTTAAAAAATCACTTGGGTACATTTTTGTTCCAGCATGTGATTCTTCTGAAAAACATTACTGCACTTGAAAACCAAGTGCATTTCCATATCCTGTTCCTATGTCCTCTCCAAATAATGGCTAATTCTATTTTACTGATCATGTTATTCGGGTAGAATTTTTTTAAATTAATTGTCTCCTCGCTATCAATCTAAATGAGAGAATCTTAGTAGGGGAGTTTCACTTATTTTTCTATGGCTTGGATCTGTTACTGACTAATTTAAGTTGGCAGTCCTTTACTGGCTAGCCAGTGGCCTATGAACAAAATAATCATATGATTTATCATCTAAACTGGGAAAATTTTGATAGTCAAAAAGGATGCTACTAATAATCATGCTGGATCAGCAGGCCTGAACCAAAACTACTTGAGCAGATCCAATATAAATCTACCCCACCTGAAGGGAATCTGGCAGGGGAGAGAGTTCAATTCACTAGCGGTGGCTCCATGCTACTCATTCAACAAAAATCATTAACTGAATAGCTTGTGTGTCTCTAACTGGAAACAACAAATTCTAACAGCATTTCATAGATATGAGTCTTTACAATGTAAGAGCAGCCCAGTGGATATAAGCTACAGGGGCTATTTCCGCGTCCTTTTTTTGCTTGTGTGTATTTTCTAAATTAAATACAATTACTTTTGAAGAGAGAAAACAATGAAGTTATCAAAATAACCAGGTGATTTGAAAAGTATGGCTATTTGGAGCAAGTCCAATGCTCCATTTTCATAGAGAGTGGGAATTTAAGAAAAAGGGTGGAACAATATTCGGAAGGAAAAATTATCAGAAGGCAGGTCTCCAGAGTCAAACTGCTCCATCATTTACTAGATGTGCCGCAGTCGAACTTACATTCACTCACTTTGACACAATGAAGATGATAGTAGCACCCTTCCCTTGATGGTGCACCCCTGAGGTTGCAATGAGTATTACTAAAATGAGATAATGCTAAAAAGCAAAACCAAGAGGGCCTGGCTAAGTGCTCAAGGCACCAGCTATTAGCTCAGGGCTAGTGAGAGGGGGGCGAAGGAAACAGCAGCATCAAGAAAAAAGAAGAAGTAGCATAAAGATAGAAAAGCAGTCCTCAGACCGGACATGCCTTCCTTTGCTCCACTAAACCTTGGTCCTATGCAGCAGGACGTGAAGATTCTGCAAACCCGTAGAACTTTGTTTAAATTCAGAGAGGACTTCCTCTCTTAAGTACCCCCCATCCTTCTCTTCCCCTTTTTCAGGCTCCAGAGATGCTGTAGCCCTGCTCTACCCCATGCTGCCAGCCCGATGTTTAGCCCCTTGAGATTAATCATTTGCCACAGAAGAAGAAGCAAAATCCTGCTGATTGTAGAGCTCTCACATTTTATCCAAACAGCACAGAAAGCCTTGCTGCATGTGGCATGTATTCTTTTCTTTCTCTTTTAGCCACTAGCCAAATGGAACAATGTATAAGAAAATATGCTGGAGGGAAAATGCAAAAGGAAGAAGTATCTAGTGCACGTGAATGTACAGAGTCTGGGAACAAAGGGATGCAATGCTGAAGAGGAAAATCATTGGGCCCTAACATCAATATGCCGTATTCCACTTATATTTTCTTTGCAAGCATTATGCAATGAAGGCTAGTGTTTTAGATATTGCCCACTAAAGCATGTTGCAAAGATAATCTTTGTTTTTCTTAAATTCGCTAGACTGAAAGCCCCAAAGACACAGCCCACATCTTTTCCATATCATTATTTTCAGCACGTGGCACAATGCCTGGCACATAATGGGCCTTTAATATATAGCTGTTAAAAACAAGACAGAACAAAATACACACTACAGAACGAATTTACAAGATACTATGTGATCTATAAAGGACTCAAAAGACTTTAATATGTTTTGGGGACTAAGATAGCTGTAATATACCTGGGTCAATAATTAAAGCTAGATGAAAAGGTAAGTATTTAGTAAACTGAATTTATTGTTGTTGTCAGTGCCTCTAATCTCCTTGTTCTTAAATCTAATACTTGACTCTAAAGCTTCTGGGTTGGGCCTTTCATTTTCTTACCTGTTTAATTAGTTCTAGAATTCCACACTAGAGAGTCAAGGCAAAGCATTAACAACAGCAAAATGAGCAAACAAAGAATACTACCATCTGAAATTTTATTTAGGATATTCCTCTAAGCTCAAATTTCTTCTTTCTTAAATCCTACATGTATCAACTCCCCTTGTATTTAACTTGGGTCAGCATCTACTATTTAACCAAGATTACAGAGAACCCACCATGTGCTGAGAACTAACAGTCCTAAGTATTTTGGATTAAAGAATAAACAATGTAACATTTCTGATTTGTCTTTGCATTGTTGGAGTTTAACTGGTTCAGGGCTCCCACTTCCCATAACTGACTTTTTTTTTAAAGATTCTATTTCTTTATTTGAGAGAGAGAACACAAGGCAGGGGAGAGCCTGAGGGAAATGGAGAGGCAGACTCCCCCCTGAGCAGGGAGACTGGAATCATGACCTGACCCAAAGGCAGACACTTAACCGACTGAGCCACCCAGGCACTGCCCTGATATCTGACACTTGTAGTAGCAACAGTAATGTTAGCTTCTCTAATCAATGAATTCTATATCCTAGGTGGCCTAACATGGTAGAAGTTTCTTTCTTTCTCACATAAGTTTCAAATGAATGTTCTCTGTCAGTGAGTGGCTTCCTCCAGTCATGTATTCAGATAGCAATGAGCCCTGCCACATTGAGCACAGGCCTCAAAAAGCTCCCCCTTGAGTTTATCTCCATCCTATCCAGCCTGAAGCGGAAAAGCATATGGAGGATTGTGCATGGGAGTTTTTGGAACGGGGTTTACTAACTTCTATGTGAATTATTTTTTTTTGGAACTCAGCAATATGTCCACATGTACCTGCAAAGAATACTTGCAAAGATGGACTAAGATGTGTGTCCAGGAAGAAAAGAAAAAGGGTTTGGTAAATAACTCTCCAGTCTGATATGTCTGTCACTCTGTTTACTGCAACTTCAAAAAAGAGGCATTGCTCCCCATATCCCACCCAGACATCTGGAATACAACCCATCAGCTGGACCTACAGAGCCAGTCCTGCACCCTAACCCCAGCTATCCCTGGGCCAAGACAAGACAATTTTCTTTCAGGGTTTCTCAATATTTTCTCATAAAAATTATGCTCTATGATTGACCTAGAATGACTCCCCAAGATCCTCACCTGCTGTTATGCATACTCTGTGTTCTTTCCTTGAATGTCTCTTGACTCTAAAGACTAAATTCTACAAAACAATATGGCTGAAGTGAAGGGATGTCACTTCCAGGAATAAGTTCTAAAAAGACAGAGTTCATTGGCCATTCACTAGCTCTCACGCTCTGTGGGAAGTCAACTACCATGCTGTGAGCTTCCCTGTGGAGAGACCAAGTATCAAGGAACAAGGGAGGTTTCTGGGCAACTGCCAGTGAGGAGCTGAGGACCTCATCCCACGACCAGCGAGGAACTCAATTTGGCAAACAACCATGGGAGTGAGCTTGGAAGTAGATCTTCTACAGGTTAAGCTGTTAGTTAAGTCAATTAAGTTAACTCAGGTAAGACTACAGCCCCAGAAGACAACTTTATGACAACTGCCTGAGAATTCTCAAGCTGGAGGCACCCAAATTTCTTATTACACAATAGTAAATAACTAATAAGCTTTTGACTTAATACCCACTTGGGCTTCCATCTTCCCCTTCTCTTTGCAAAATACCCATATTCATACACTTGCACAGTGCCCTCATTATGTGGCCTGGCAATGCCATACATGCATAATTTATACACATGTACATTTTAATTGAATTTATACATGTGTGCAAATGCATATATATAATTCCAAAAAAATCCAGGTTTATGCAATTTAATTTTATCTTTAATAAAGTTAATTTGTTCACTATGGATTTGTTTATCTTTTGTAAAACTCAAAAGCTTCACAGTTATCTTTTGTCTAATATTTGGTTATAAAAATATGATGATGCTTGGATATATTAAACTTTAAGTATGAAATGCCTATACGATGGATACATTGCCTAATTAAGGTTTAGAAAAAAGAAGGCATAGAAAATGCATAGCCAAACCCCTGAGAGCAATAATCTTAATGCATTCTTCATTGTATTGCCCATAACATCTATCACAGACTATTGTATATTGGAGAAAATAATAAAAGTTAGTCTGTTAAGGTGGATTTTCTCCCAGAGTCTAGAAATTCTTATTGTGAAAAGAAGAAAAATCTTAGAACTTTGCCTTTTCATCTGGAAAATACAGAAGTCAATGTTTACTCTTTTATCTCCTTAAGGATGCTATGAGAAGTAATGTAATAAAACGCTGAAAACAAAACTTTGGCGCAATATCTACAGGACTTTTTTTTTTTTTTTTTAAGTACAATTTCTAGAGAGCCTGCAAGCGGAAATTGCCTCCACATCAACCATATACTGTTGAAAGAACACAGGCTTTGAAATCAGAACATGTTGTATCTCACCTCTGGTATTTCTTTATGATCTCCAGTAACTCCAGTAACCTAGTTTCCCCATCTGTAAAATGGGGATTATAGTATATCAAAATAGCTTGTAGTGATGTAGTAACAAAATTTTTATTTTTGTTTTATTTTAAAAACTTTCTTACTTTTTAGCATAACATATTTTTAAAATTCCATTAAAATAATAATATCTCCTATAAGTCCTTATTTTCAATGCTGGTATATCCCAGAAATGGGGTGAAACGTGTGAGCCTCCTCCAGCTCCCTCCAGCCCTGTCTGCAAACTTCTCTCTAGACCCATAGAAGTATAGTCTGTCTTACACTTCCCTTCCTTAAGGCAATTGTTTGGGATCATAAACTCCTTTGAGGATCTGTTTGAAACAGAAACAAAAAACCCAGAAAATCCCCCATGATCACCAGAAAATACATGAAGCACTCATCCATTAAACCTGGACAAGATTTCTTGCTTTCTGAACCACCTGAGGCTTACACAAGCACCCTGCGTTAGGGCTGACCCTTGGTTCTCAGAGGAAACATTCTGGAGAAATATATACCAACCCCAGAAGGAGAAAAAAACACAATAATTCCTACTTAAAATCTTAGATTTTTTAGGCTAAGAACCCTGAAAGGTAGATCACGCTAGTACATTGCTATAGATAAGGAAAGTGAGGCCTGCCAAAATAAATTGACCTGCCCCAGGACACTGTTCCCACAAAACCCACAAGGATAATAGCCTTGGCCTCACTTATGACTCTAGAGCCATGGCTAGTGTGGTATAGGAGGACTGGATCTTGCTATGGTGAATGTAGACCAACTTAGCTTTGAATCTCTTTGCTTTTTCCTGAGTTGCTAAATGAAAAACCCTTTCTGATTGATGCTATTATTTACCAACACCTTTCTCCCAAATCACTTCAGGAAACCAGAGGAGGAAACAAACCACCATCCCTAAACAGGCAGATCTGCTGATCTGGTTCTTCCATTCCCTTCTCCCCTAGTCTTGCTCTCCCCAACAATATATACAGTTTCCTTTCTCACAGAAGTTCAAAGAGTTGGAACAGCACAAAGGGAAATGAAGGTTTAGGCATACCTTCGTTGGGGAAGAACTTAAGAAAATAAGCATCATATTCCTTTTCAAATTCATGTCTTGCCCAGTTTCCACTGTGAAGATGAACGCCACTCTGGGATTTGGAGATTCTATTGCTATGCCTGGGGCAAGAACTAAAGAAGCCAGGTTGATTGTTCCAGGATTGGGAGAAAAAGGATACATAATGGATTCTTTCCCAACCTCTCCCTTAAAGTGTCCTGCCATCCCAAATCCAAAATCTTCTGAAAAGAATATAATTAGTCAGCGAGACTATTTTGAAAGGAAAGTTCTCCAAAGGGTAGTCCTGCCGAAAAAATATTCTGGGAAAGAGGAACTCTTCAGCTAACACATAAAGATGTAAATGTCCACGTACTTGGCTGAACAGAGCAATTTTCTAGTATACTAACATACTCTTCAGTGAGGCTAAACTGTATAGAGCAGTAGAGAAACACAGGATAATAACATGAATGTATTGCACATTCAGAGTCAGGAGTTTTATCAGGGATAAGAAGCTGCAATTCCCCAACTCTATTACTAAATGCAACTCCGCGTTATCTGAGGACACGAGTCAGGACCATCTGTCAACTACTACTCTTATTTCTACCTTTCAGTTAAAAATTTGGGCTTCCAACAATCCAACGCTGCCCGTGGACGTTGAAGAAACACTGCCTCATTGACCGACCATGAAAATACCAAGTAAAGGGGCCATGTCACAAATGCAGGTTTAACACAACTGATCTCCAACCTTGTCACTTTATTTCAAATTTAAATACATAAGGAAAATAGCTTGCCTTAAAGGAGTAGAAACATAAAGTTATAGCTAAGGCTGAATAAGGCTTATAGGGGTTATTTTTCCTTTAATGAGATTAAATAACGAAAAAGTAAGTATGGTCACGCCAAGGCATAACACTTGACCTGATAAGGATCATTGCAAGAAATCACCTAAACCCAGAAAACAGATCATTTAACCCCTCAAAGACAGGATCACTTAACCAAAAATTAGAGAGGACCTCTGTCTTCGAAATTTTTCAAATCAAAACACACAGGTTAGACTGCCATTTTAGGTTGTTATTAGAAAACACAAACTTGAACTATGATGAAAAAGAAAGACAATTTTCAATAGGTTTTGGTCATGTAATCCATAAAAATCAACAAAAACATACGAGGTTCTGACATCTTCCAGCAAGCAGGTAAAGTTCAAGGTCTTTATAAAAAGCTGGAGTATTGACCTGCTGTACTGTTTCTCACAATGTGCTCTGAGGATCTTTATGGGAATTAGCCACATTAGAATGACATGGTGGGAAGGAAGAGGACATGATCTAATGCTGATTCTTAAATCTGCTTCTGCAGGGGTGTGGTCTCCCCAAGTGATTTCTATACCCCAAACGTAGGAAGCTGGGCCTGAACACTATTGAATGTAGGGGGAAATGCCTTTTTAACTGTTAGTGTGAATTCTTAGACAACATCAGTTTTGAGTTTATGATATGGTATATAGTTCAACCACAGCACATCACCATAAATTTTTAAAACAAAATGATTTTTGTTAAGACCAGCAGCCACTGAGACAGTTGAGGAGTTTTATAACTGGAGAATCTAGAATAGTCATGTAAAATGGGAAATTGTACTCTTCGTAAAATGTTCAGTTAAGGTTTTTTTTTAATTTTACAAGCATTTATCTACCTAAAATATAGGGAAGTTTTAGAGTAGATGACACAACTTCCTCCTTAATTTTATGTTTCTATGCCCCTTTCCAAAAAATATCCTTAAATTCACATTTGCATGCATTTGGGTTTTTGTTGATTTGGCATACTCAACTGTGATAAAAAATTATTTCACAAGTTGAAGTTCTTAGTTTTGCAGTTTTCTAGGGGCATGATATTCCATGCATCCTAGACACACCCATCTTTAAAAATTGCTCTGTGCGCAAAGCACTATTTACAATAGCCAAGATGTGGAAGCAACTTAAGTGTCCATTGATAGATGAATGGGTAAAGATTTGGTAATATGGGATATAACTAAGCTGTAAAAAAGAAAAGAATGAGACTCTGCCATTTGTGACAACATGGATGGATCTAGAGGGTATTATGCTGAGTGAAATAAGTCAGACCCAGAAAGATAAATACCGTAAGATTTCACTCTTATGTGGAATCTGAAAACAAAACAAATCGACAAACAAAACAGAAACAGACCCTCAAATACAGAGAATAAACCAGTGGTTGCCAGAAGAGAGGTGGGGGGAAGGGCAAAATGGGTGAAGGGAGTGGGAGATACAGGCTTTGAGTTGTGAGATGAACGAATCATGGGGATGAAAGTGTCAGTGTGAGGAATATAGTCAATGGTGCTGTAGGGTGACAGGTGGTACGTACCTTTGTGGTGAGCACAGCACGAAGTATAGAGCTGTCCAATCACTGTGTTGTACACCAGAGATTAATGTAGCACTGTGTGTCAACTATACTTCAAAAAACAACCACAAAAAGAAGCTCTGTGGCATTCTGAACCATGCATCAAGCTAAATTTTTACCAAGCAGTGAATGGAAATAAAAGAAGCTGTAGAAGTATAAACAAGTCTTGTTAAAATTACCACTAGGTTCGGCATCCTCAAAACTATTTGTAGAAGCAAAGTACCATGGTGCTCCACAAACCACCACTTGTAGGTGAACAGTAAGCCCTAGAGCCAGCACAAAAAGCCCCTGACCCAATCCGAGCCCAAGTTCTGCTTTAAGATGCAGCAGGTAACCAAGGTAAGAAAGTTCACCAGCTCTGTGCATCTTAAGTTGGAAAAAAAAGATATAGATATATAGATATCTCTTATGAGCTTTCACACTTTATTTGAAGATTACCATAAACTGTGAATTTCATATTATCAAATCTCTGAACAGTAAACCTTAATACAGCCTGTCATGCATCACAAAGGCTTCTATGAAACAGTGTTGTCTGGATTTCTCCTGCAGCGTTGAAAGCATTAGACTTAAAGGTAAAATTCTACATTCTGAAATCAGGAATTATTATGCCATGAGCAAAGCCCTCCTAAGACAAGGCTTATTTACACTGATCATGTCAGCATATTTTCCTGGGTTTTTAAAAATGTATTGATTTTAATAACTATTATATTTTCATACAGCATCCATTGGTGAATTTCAAGGCAGATTTGATTTCCTGCAGCTCTGGAGATGAGACTTTGCTTATCAAGGAAGAAAGGGAGGAATCAGTGTAATTGGAGAGATGCAGTGCTACATACATTTGTTGTGTTACCATCTTAACTGATCTATAGAAACAATGAATGGGTTTGGTAATCAAGTAGTGTTACAGCTCATTAGAGAGACCTCAAAAAGAAGCACCATACGTAAAAGGGGATGTCACATGCCTGCCATTTATTAACTACAGTCATTTTTTAGCTGCTGCTTAGGAAACTGTACTTCCAATTTGCTTAATTGCTACTGAACAAGACAGCTGAAAACGCAAAAAGCGGTTTTTTTTTTTAATATCTGATAACATGGGAAGTAAACTAATCCCCTCTTGAATGAATAAATCAAAATTTTAAAGATTCTGAATGTGGTAGGCAAAACCAGCCCAAGGAGAAATGCAACCGTGAGAAATGGTATGAAGTCAGAGAGAAAAAGAGAATGGTGTTTCCTCAACGTGATGTAATGGCACATTGGGCAGATAAAGGGGCAGATCACAGGGGTTAAGCAGCTCAGATCTCAAGAAATCATCCCGTGGAATAAAAACCTTAACAAAGAATTAATACAAAGATGGAGGACTTTAATTGAAAACCTGATCAATTAGCAGAGAGGCCATAAGATGGAGGCAGCAGAGCGTGAAATCTGATTAAACAGAACCATACATCCCCCTTCATTTCCAGTGATGTAGTGAAACAGACGACCTTGAAAAGAGATGTTTGGCAAGTATGAAAGAGACCAGAATGGTGGTTAAAACATAGTTCTCATGTGAAGTTTTGTACGTAAGAAAGCCTGAATTAAAATTCACATTGATATTCGAAGGCGAGAGTACAGAGAAGTAAATTCAGATAACTGACATATAACCCAAATTTATGACACCGTATCAGGGCAGATGGGATGCAGAAAATGGCTTCATTTCATAAACGTAAAGAACTGAGCTTACTGTAGTTCGCTGACTCGTCAGATTCTCTCTCATTCTGCCCCTATTTTCATGCATTTTCTAATGGCCAAATGAAACAGGTCCAAACTATAGGCCTGAATCCAGTTAGAACAAAAGTAGGTGGTGACCCTTTCCAGGAGACCCCTTTGCAGTGATGCTCAGTTTATTCTTTCAGAAGAAGGTGGTGAGGAAAGAGAACTAGAGCAAAGCTAGAATGTTCTTTTGCCCCTCCTACTATTTAGGGTCACTCTGTGTGCTACTGATTGTCAAAAACAGAAGCAAAAGTAGGCATGCAAATCTTTATACATTCAGATACGAAACAGTCAATATTAGCAACATGTACTAATTTTTGTAAACTTTTTTTTTTCCCCTTAGCTGCTAGTTATAGCTAAATATCCCTGCCCCTTTTCATCATCTCTCCACCTACTTCATTTCTAAATTCATGTTGACTTCCTTCTGTGTAATGGTCTCCCACCTCTTCCCCCAGTGCTTATACCTGAAGAGGAGAGTGAGGTTTTCCTATTGCCCACAGGGTATCTATGGAAATGGTCTCTTATTATCAGAAAAAAAGAGGATATACAATGAAAATGGGGGAAAAATGAAAAATGAAAAAAAAAAACGAAACTTTAAATCTATATAAACAAGATCTTTGAGGAGGTAACAGGGAATTTTTACTTAAAAAACTACTAACCACTGTAAGAAAATTTTTTCTTGTAAAACGAAAAAATGTTCCACTTGAAGAATAGATACACTCACCATTCTGGTCTACAGAGAAGACAAAGATTATAAACAAAAAACCACCGGGGTTCTTTACTGTGTAAGAGCACCCCTTCCTTCCCGCCCACCCATTCACACTCACTAGCTGCAGTGGAAGTGCCGGTGACTCAGGGCTGTCACTAAGGGGGGCAGTGGCTCTGTCAGCAAGTATTAAAATGCATCTGCAGGCTAAGATGTATATACTCTGCCCCTAAGCCCACAGTGTCTCCAAAACAAAATAACGTGCTTTCTCCTCTCCCTCTCATTTTAGCTGCCTTCCATCTCTCCTTCTGTGATTCCATCCATAGCTCATTGCTTCCTCGTAATTTTGCCTGTATAAAAACGCGAATAATGCAAGACCACAGAGCAGCCTCCCCTACCCAGCCTACACTCCACCTCTGAATATTACACAAAGTACTAGATTAGAATATTGAGAGCACCTCAAATTTTAATAGTTCCTGCTTTTCTGTATAATGAGGATACAGACCCAAATGCAAGTCTCACAAGTGAATTCAATTTTACTTTGGAATCTCCAAGAGACACAACTGCTTCACCTTCATTCTAGGGATAAATTTGGACTCTTAAATTGGGTAATAAATCTTAAAATGAATTTTGTAAAGTTTCTCCCACAGTGATTCTCAAGTTTTAATGTGCACATGCATCACCTGAGGTTCTTGGTAAAAGGCTGAATTTAAAGCAGTAAATCTGGGGCGGGGCTAAGATTTTGCATTTCTATCAAGCTCCCAGAGGAGACTGATACTTCTGGTCTGAGTAGCTTGGTCCTGTGTTGTGGCATGTGGCTAATACTCCAAAAAACAAACAGAAACAAAAAACAAAACAAAGCAAAACAAAAAACCCGAACCAAAACCAAAAGCTAACAGTGTTATCTAACACCAACAATTGTCCAATACCAATTCTCTGATTCTTTGTCCGTCTGGTTGTCCTACGATTCAATTCTGACACTAACCACAAGGAGTTAGTGTAGATCCCATAGGATAAGGACTCAGCAACCAGAGGAAGACAATTATCATATGATCTCACTCATATGTGAAATTTCAGAAACAAAACAAAGGATCAGAGGGAGGGGAGGGAAAAATAAAACAAGACAAAATCAGAGAGAAAGACAAACCATTAGAGACTCTTAACCATAAGAAACAAACTGCAGGTTCGGGGTGGGGGGCGTGCTGGGGTGTAACTGCGTGATGGACATTGAAGGCACATGATGTAATGAGCACTGGGTGTTGTATAAAACTGATGAATCACTGAACTCGACCTCTGAAATTAATACTACACTGTACGCTAATTAACTGAATTTAAATTTAGAAAAAAATAAGTAAAATGGAAAAATAAAGAGTAAGGACTCAGTCCCACAAGACCACCCCCAATTGCAAGTTGCCAGTTCCAAGTTCCAGGTTGTAACTAGTACTTCTGATCAACCAGCTATAAACTGGGGGTTCCAATGACCCTTTCCTGAATTTTGATAATTTGTTAGAATGGCTCGCCAAACTCAGAAAATCACTTCACTTAGGTTTATCCGTTTACCGGAAGGCATACAACTCAAGAACAGCCAAATGAGAGATTCAGAGGGAAATGTAGTGAAGTCTTCTCCAGATTCACCGCCCTCCAGCACCTCAATGTTCACCAAACTAGGAGCTCATCAAATTTGGTTGTTTAGGATTACCTGGGTGGCTCAGTCGGGTGAACATCTGCCTTCCGCTGAGGTCATGATCCTAGTCTGGGATGGAGCCCTGCAGGGGGGCTCCCTGCTCAGTGGGGAGCCTGCTTCTCCCTTTCCTTCTGCTGCTCCCTCTACTTGTACTCCCCCACTTGGTCAAATAAATGAATAAAATATATTTTTTTAAATGTTGTTGTTTAAGCATTTTTATAAAGTTCAACCTCAAGCCACTCCCTCCAGTTCTCAGAGGCCAGTGAGTGGGGCTGAAAGTTCCAACCCAACTCACTTATCTTTCTGTTGACCAGTCCCATTCTGAGCCTATTGAGGGGACCACCTCCCCCCTCCTCCCTTTCTCCATCATCTCATTAACATAAACTTGGGTGTGATCAAAAGGGACTCCACGTGCATCACAAAAGACATTACAATTACTCGAGAATTTCCAAGGTTGTTTTTTGTTTGTTTGGCAGACAGAGATCACAAGCAGGCAGAGAGACAGGCAGAGAGAGAGGGGGGAAGCAGGCTCCCCCCCCCCCCCAGCAGAGATACTGATGCGGGGTTCGATCCCAGGACCCTGAGAACATGACCTGAGCCAAAAGCAGAGGCTTAACCCACTGAGCCACCCAGGCGCCCCTCCAGGGGTTTTATAAACCTTGTTCTTCCAGGAACCAAGGACAAAGAACAAATATTTCTTATTATAATGCAACTGGTTACTGGAATGTTGCTATTGATATTTTTATAACTTTTAATACAAAGTTTTCTCTGAGACAGTTCGAATGAGCTCCTAGAATCAATTCCTACCACCTTTGTCTTGATCCCCGGACTTCGGCTCATGTCATTTTCCCCTAGAGATTGACCCAACAAATGTTAAAGACTGAGAACACAATGAACAGGGTTAACTAAAATAAAAGCTGCAAGGCTGACTGGTCACACAGAGCAGTTTTTCGCATAATGAAAGCTACTTTCCTTCGGACGCTGCCAGCAGAAACCGTACATTCTCATTCCCAAGTGGTACCACTGACAATTTCTGTTAAACAACATCTAGATCAGATGGAAAACCTTCTCTTCCTTCTTAGAAGTCTTGTGCTAGTCTATATCCTCTCCTCAAATATAAAGAGAACAATTAAAGGACAGCCAGATGAATTTTATTTTTTTCCCCTTCAGAATCTTGTTTGCCCTTTGATTCTGTGTGGTAAACACTCAGTCTACCTGAGAGGTTCTTTGTTTTCACTCTCACAGACATCTGTTGCCCACCTCCCACCTTGTATATTAAAAATGTCTCTATCTGCTGTGCACGAACAATGCTTGAACTGCATCACACCAAGTGAAGTGTGCACATGTGCCCTATGCTCTAGGAATAACTGCCCCCACATCGTCACAGAAACCCGTCAATTAAATTAAGAAACGTGGTGGAATCAGTGGTTGAGCAGTCTGTTGAGCACCTTTGGTTCAAATAAAGGAAAATCAGTGTCTTGGAAAACACACACACACACACACACACACACACACACACAATAAGCAAAAGATAGGGGTAATTGCAGGGCTCACGGGATGGGAAAGTTTGTAATGGCGTAGGGTTTTTTTTTAGATCCACTTATAAGCTAACCGAATTAAAAGATTCAGAGTGTGAGCAAGCAAGAAAGCAACTTCGTGAAGGGTGCCAATCTAATTACAGCACAGCACGTCCCTCGAGGCCCATTGGAAACTCATCACTTATGTATGTCACCTTAAACAAGTTAACTCCGATTGTTCCTCCATCTAGACGGGGAAAATAACACTGCCTGACAACTCTTTCTGGGTTGCTGTTAGTAACTTTCTATGTTTATAGGATCACTATTCTCCCTTCAGTTTTCACATAAATCATAATAGAACAAAATTAAAATTCAAAGTTTCCAGGCTCTCGCCCTTACTTTTCTAGTCATCATACTTATCTTTAACTGAAATTTGGTTCTGGAAGTTACCTCCCTTGTCACAGATTGGTCTGTCCCTCATTAACAATCTCTTTGATTTTAAGACCCTTTCCCCACGATCACTTTTACTTAAAGACCCTTTCCCCTACCTTGAAAAAGTCAAAACACTGCCAGTAAAAATTGTCTTTTGTCTTCAGGCTGATCATATGCATTACCTTTTGTATCTGTCCATCGATATATACACCGGGTTTCCTGCCTTCACATTACTCTCAGAACCTGAGTTTCATGCCTATTGCTTTGACCTTAAAACTATATCTTGGCACTGCAGTATTCTGATTCATCTTCAGAGCAAACTTACCAAAATAAATGCAGTCTAGCCCCACAACCAATCTACGTAACCACAGGTATTAATATCTTCAAGGGTATAGAGGACAGTGGCAATCTCCAACTTTAACTCTGTAATATTCTAAAAGTTGGTTTCTAAATTTGCTTTTTTTTTTTTTAACATTTTATTTTATGGGGAATTGGATTTCAGACAGTGACTGCAAGAACAAATATACTCCTTCAGGTCACGGTTTTAAAGGGAGTTGAACTGCTACAGATTGGATACCCATTCTCCCCCAGTTTATTACCACAAAGTAACAGCAAAAACTCTAGGATAAGCTACTCTTGTTCAAGCCTCTACAAAACTTCCCAAGCTAGTTCAATACCCTGCAAAATATCTCCTGTTTATAACTGTATCTGTTTGGTAGGAAACAATTAGATAAAATAAAATGATGGGAAGAGGAAAGGAAAGAAAACTGGAAAAGGAAAAAAAAGATAGGATCAGAGGTTGTGGAAGTCCGAGCAAAATAAAGAAGAGAGAGTACACACAAAACTGAAGGGGGACAGAATGCAATGTGGCATTCTGTGTTGGATCATGGAAAAGAAATGGATATTAGTGGAAAAATGGGGAAATCCACATAAAGTTGGTAGTTTAATTAATAATCATGTCTCAATGTCAATTTCTTGGTTTTGACAGAAGTACCATGATTTCATAAGATATTAACTTAAGGGAAACTGAGAGGAGAGAACAAAGGAAGTCTCTACACTATCTTTGCAACTTTTCTGTATATCTAAGAGTATCACAAAATAAAAAGCTTATTTTAAAAAAAAGATGGAAGTAGAGGAAGAAAGAAAATGAAATAAAATCAACTCATTTTCTTTCCATTTTTAGAAAGGCAGAAGAACACAACAGTAAGAACTCAAATTTATTCTGGAGTTACCACTTGAGTGACCTGATGAGTTTCTAAACCTCAGTTCCTCCATTATTGTAAAATAATAACAATACTTACCTCAAAGGTAAGTATTACATGAAATGAAAAACAGAATGTAGTGTTAAAAGCAGTGATTGCCAACTATTGGACTTGTATTCATTTATAATAATGCAATTTATCTTTAAAATAAAGTTGACTTGGGCGCCTGGGTAGCTCAGTGGGTTGGGCCTCTGCCTTTGGCTCAGGTCATGGTCTCAGGGTCCTGGAATGGAGCCCTGCATCCAGCTCTCTCCTCAGCAGGGAGCCTGCTTCCCCCTCTCTCTGCCTGTCTCTCTGCGTACTTGTGATCTCTGTGTCAAATAAATAAATAAAATCTTTAAAAAAAAAAACAAAATGAAATTGACTTATGGTAGATTTATTCTTCTGGTCCAGTCCAGTGAAGTTTCTCCTCTTATTTTCTCTATAACTTTATTTTTTAAACATTTATGTATTTATTTTGGCAGGGGAAGGGCAGAGGGAGAGAGAATCTCAAGCAGATACCCTGCTGATCATGGAGCCTGACATGGGGCTTGGGGCTCAATCCCATGACCCCTGAGATCATGACCTGAACTGAAATCCAGAGTCAGTCACCCAACCGAGCCACCCAGGTGCCCCTTCTCTATAACGTTAAACCCCTATCTCAGTAGTCATTCTCTTCTCCTTCCTTCCTATCTTAGGGTATAAGATTACCTAAATTATTTTTTTTTAAGATTTCATTTATTTAGTTGACAGAGATAGAGAGAGGGCACAAGCAGGCAGAGGGAGAGAGAGAAGAAGGCTCCTCGCCAAGAAGTAGCCTGATGCGGGACTTGATCCCAGGCCCTGAGATCAAGATCTGAGCCAAAGGCAGCTGCTTAACCAACTGAGCCACCCAGGTGTCCCAAGATTACTTAAATTATTTCTAGAACTATCCTCTCGTAAGGAGAGGTAATATTTAAAGTATGTCACACACAGTTTCAAGCAATTATGACAGATGCCACAGCCAATTAATATGAACATCGGCCACAATCAATCAGTCCAGCCAAACAGGCACATAAAAATGACTAGCAGCCTTGATTGTAAGAGTCACAGATCACAGGGGCTGCCAGTTCACAACAATCCTCTCAACAGACCATTCTGTATCATCTACCACCTCTGCTTCTCCCCGTTCTAAGGATTTGGAATTGAAGCTCTGCCATGATCTTGGACACATAATGATAGACCTAAAGGAGGACTCATGACCCAAGTTGAGCCAATCCTTTACCTCAATGGCTTAGCAGCAATGATTAGTTAGAGAATAGAACACATGAGTGAAGCCTAGTTAGGACATAAGGAGTTAGGACACAAGGAGTAGGTATTTATTCCAGGGTACAACATGTGAATCAAATTAAGCCATACACAGAATTTTCTTGTAATTCTCCCAAGTAGAGCCTTTTCTTTTCAAATGAGACTTTGCAAGGATCTGTGCCAAAGAGCAGGGGGCAGCTTATAGGCTATTACATGTTTTTTTGTTTGTTTTTATGAGAGAAAGAGAACAGTTTGGTTACTTGAATAGTTTCCCTCCTTTTGGTCATGGCTAGTTCAAATTGGGTTTTAGCCACTTGCAGCCAAAAGAGTTCTGTCTAAAAGTCCCCTCCATCTGTGTTCCTAAAAGCTATCCAGTGCCAATTCCTTTTCCCAAAGGAAATCTCCCATATGCACATGTACACACATTCAGTTATCCTTTCCTCTCACCAAAATATTTCACCAGTTTTACATCAGTGACTTTTTCCATCTGCCTTGAAATATTCACTTGTCTACATTGCTTATCTTGAAATAAATCTTCATGTGACTCCCATGCCCCTCAAGTTACAGTCATATTTCTTTATATCTATTTAAAACCAAACTTCTTGAACATGCTTTTATTTTCTCAACTCCCAATTCTTACCCTCCTGTAATCTGAGTAGTTTTCAATATTCTGAAATATACTTTAAGGAATATTTCAAAAGGCCTCAGACTTTTCTTTTTTCTTCTTTATCACTAAAAAATGTCCATCAGAATATATATCTTATATCACAAAATTTTAACTATACTACTTCTACTGGAAGGCCATCAATACAGTAGGCTTAGCCTGGAACATTTTTGTAACTTTCAGAGACCTGTCAGCCACCTACTACGTTTCCACTTTGATATCCCACAATTACTTCAAGGTCATGATGTCAAGAAATGAACCTAAACTTATTCTCTCTGACTTACAAGACTTTCTATTTTAAGGTTTTAATCCCCTAGGAAAGGGATCAGTCAGGGTTTTTTTGTTTGTTCTTACTGACGGGGGCCCAATAGTAAATACTATAAGTTTTGCAGACCAGAGGGTCTCTGATTCAAGCACTCAATTCTGTTGTCGTAGCATGAAAACAACCATAGGCAAACATAAATGAGAAAGTATGACTTTGTTTCAATAACATTGTATTTATAAAAATAAGAAGTGGATCAAATTTGGTCCTTGGACTAAAGTTTGTCACTCCTACCCTAGGAAAACCAGCAAATGTCACCTTATTGAGACAATCACCAATTACACCTCCATGATGTCTTCTGTTACACTTGAACCCAGTGCTCTTATAAATTTGTACCAAACATTCTGACAGGACTATTCACTTAGAGCTTACTAATTTCTTGGCTTGATATCCTTATATTGCTATCCACATCACTGTTGTCCATACAAGTAGGCTTACTGTGCAAAACTGATAGATTATTAACTCCTTAAAAGAAGGAAAGATCATTTATTCCTTTTGCATGTAACAGTTCATTATGTAATGACTTGCACAGACTGGATGGATACTTAACCAAGATTTTTCAGGGTAACCGGTCACCATATTCATTCCTGGCCTTCTCTGCAGATGGTTCAGGGAGTTATGTAGAGTAGACATTAGGAAAAGAAAATTCAGTTTTCATCCTGAACTGCTCAATATTGCTTAGAGAATTGTGAAAACAATAATCTCTTACTTGCTAATTTTTGCTTGAAGAGAGGAATGATGTGAAGAGTACTTGGTGAAGTAAAACTTAATTGGTGAAAAGGACATGGAGAACATCAGGAACATCCGCTTCTCCATAGATTTCAAGTTCATTCACAATCTACTGATTCTGCCTGATGATGTCATCCGAAGTTTTGGTATTTTGTTAGCATTCTCACTAGCAATATAACCATATGCCACACATTTTAAGTACCATTCTTTTTATTATGGAAGGTCATCATGACTTTTTATAACTACCGAAGGCTATATAAATCCTCTAGTCTTCAAAGCTTTGACTTCTTCTGCAATTGCTTATAATTTCATTTTCATTCTGGGTGAAATCATAGCTACATAAAACAACAAGTAAGATGAATTGTAATCCATCTGAACCAGAATTTAATGTAGTGGAAATGAAAAGAAAGCTCCATCTTTTAACGACTTCCTAGATCAAATCAATCTGAATGAACACACTATAAACTAGACAACTTTGTTTCCCATTGGGTGTTATTGTTGGATTTCTTCTAGCTTATGGCACATATGTATATATAGAAATCCAGCAATTATTTTTTAAGCATCTTATCCATAGCACTTTCAAGTCCACTAGCAAATAAGAACATTTGCATAATAGATCATACAAATAATGATCTAGGACCAGGAAGGAAAGAGGTTAAACCTTTATATTAGTGGTAATTTTCTGCTTTTAGACTAACCACTCAGATAGCATTGAACAAGCTTTAAGATGTAATTTACTAGTTGCTACCAAATGGCCTACAATTTAACATTTCACTAAAAATTGACCAGAAGGTTACAACTCTTTAAAATATTAAATCATTTATTGGGCATCTGCTGACCTTGTCACATTGACATTAAAATTCTTTAGAACTCCAAGTTGTCCAAAAGCATTTATGTTTTGATAGACTAAAAATGGAGTATCTGGTATTTCCCAGTCATCTAAATTGTCTCTTACTCAAAATGTGCCTCTACATCTTTCACTTGGTATAATCCATATACCAATCTTTATATAAATTTACATATATCAGTTTAAAAATTCCTAACTTCCAAGCATACTTAATTAAATATTAATTGATTCAAATAAGATATATGGAGCAAATACATGGGAAAAAGAAGAGAATTTTACAATGTAGTATTATGCCAAATATTCTATCTTTCTACCAAACTTTCAGAAATGAAATCAGATACTATATAGCCTAAGCTTATTACAAGAGAGATAAACCTAATTATGACAAGACATCACCTTATATTATGTCTAGAAACCAGTAATAAGAAAGAAGAATACAATCCCAACAGTGGTAGAACAATTCAGGCTAAGATCGTGCCATGAGCAATCTGCTCTTGACAAGAAATTTCTAACGCAATAATAAATCAGGAAAAAATATTTGGCTAATTCATCTGTGACCAAGAAGTTTCCAAGTTGAGTCATAGTGTTAGGGGAAATAATCTTGATTGTAGATTCCATGATGAAAATATGGTTGAAGTTATCACCGAATACAGGAAAGAAAATAGGAAAACTTACTGGGTGTGTTAAAGTAATAAAGGCCAAGGGAAAAACAGGTTTCCTCTAAATTTTGATATAAAAAAGAATGAGGTAATATTGAAAGCCTTAAGAACTCAAAAGTATATTCACTGTCCTGGGAAGGAACCCAGGAATGGTTATTAAAGAAAATCATCTCAGTGAGTTTTGAAATTATAAGTTTAAAAAATAAAAAACACTTGTACTAAGATGGGTATGTGGGATCAATCTGAATTGATCTAATCAGAGCACTTATTGTGAGACTATAAATAGGTCAATTACTTACTGTTGTTGCAATTAATTGCTGCAAGTAAATGAACAAAAGTTACTGTCCCCATAGGACATAGCTTGGTCACTACTCATACTGACTTACAACACGTTCACGGTGCTTCCCAAGTAGAAGAAATATTGATGTAAGGACGAAAAATGAGTTTCCTAATCTCAGATCCTGCCTTGTTCCAAGTTGATTAAACTATGTGAGAGATTTCAAGGTAAAGGCAGCCAAACAGAAAAGAATATTTATTTTCTATGTTGTCCTAAAAAACCATAAGGAGTTGTGAAATTTTCTTCAAATCATATGGATGAAATAGAAGCTGTAATTCAGCTATTTATAATGAGCTATGGTTCCATCTGAGCCTGAGAGTTTATGCTTTGATAAGTTTCTTTAAAAATACATTTCCAGAGATACACTTTTATAATGAATAATTTATTTTGTATATATGTAATTTATATGAAAGATGAGCAGGAAAAAAAAATAAAACTAGCACAGTCTTTATCTCATAAGCTCTTTCTCCTTTATCAATAGATTTGTGTGGTCCCCTAAAAATCACTGCAAGCACCACAGCTGTAGACTCCTGTCCTTAGGTGTATATGTAATACGCACACTTTGATGCTCTTATTGCTTAAGAAGAATACTTTCCAGCTGTGTTTTTGCATTAAAGAAAATGGTTCCATTAGTATAAAGCTCTCTGTTCTCGAACCCCTTGAGGATTTTGTGGCATATGGAACATCATCGGTGGAGTAGAGAATGGTGGGTGTGGCCCTCAGGTTACTTCTTTGGGGAGGCACCATTTCCCTTTCACTGCAGGATCCACAGTCAAAGTATAAATTTGCTTTATACAATAAGAAAGTAAATGCCTTTGCCAACCTTTTGGCAATATCTTTTCCTCAAGCTGGCAAACAAAATTCAGCAGATGCTTCCCCAGATGACTCCACACTGATGAGCATATATATGCAATCTATCTCATATGATTGTACAACATAGATCATCATAAACATTGCATGTTTCACAGTTTGTCTGCAAGTGATCTATGATTCTGGAGGTTTCCTGGGCATGAAATCACTGCATTTGATGGCCTGACCACTAAACCAGTTGGGACAGGTAAAACTTATCTGATAAAACTTACAATGTCCCATTATAGCTAAGGGAAGTAGAGAGGGAAAAAAGTCCTTTCCTCTGGAAGAGGAGCAGAAATGTAGGCTGCACCCAGAACTACAGCTGGGTTAGGAATATGAGCAAGAGAGAGGCCACAACACTGATACCCAAGGACACAGTACCTGCCTAAGACTGAGGCTTCATCAGAATAATGAACAACGTGACTACCCATCACCACCATCACCAATAGAAAAGGGCACCACGAACATGGAGATGACCTAAAGTTGAGAGCAGAGCAAACACTGAGAGAAACTCTCTGACCTATCCACCCTCTTAACCACAAAGTATCCCCCATTAGAGGGGTTTGAGGCCTATGGTACACTGAGGATAAACTAAACAAACTAAAGCAACAACAAACCTCCAACCCAGCCCAGCTCCAGACCAAATTAAGTCAAACACCCATTCTAAGGTCCATCTAGAAAGTAAGATGTATCCATTTCCAGAAATACAAACCATTTAGCTCAATCTCTACCGTCTTACAGAAGATGGCTGCCATCAACAAATAACAACCAGACGTGTGAAAAGGTAAGACAAAACAACATATCCAAAGAGCCAAAAGAATCAACATAACCAGATTTAGATATGACATCAATGTAAGAATTACCAGGGAATTTAAAATGACTATGATTAATATTCAAAGGGCCTAATAGACAAAAATAGATGATATGCAAGATAAAAAAAAATTCTTTTAAATATATACCAAGGTGTAAAAAACATCATCTACAAAAGAAAAAAATAAATCAGGCTGGCCACAAACCTCAGATCAACATTCAAAAACAGCAAAACAGGCTGATGTCTACAAAGTCCTGAGGGCAGAAACTGTGACCCATATATCCACGCAAAATACCATTTGGTTATAAAAGCCAAGATGTATATATCAAATGTAAAAAAAAAAAAAAATCCAGGAATATCTTATCTATAATCTTTGTTAGGAAAAAATAGCAAAATGCAGATAATTTAGATTTGAATTAATACACACACATGAGAAATAGAGACACAGTATTAAAAGAAAGACATGGGAACAAACATTGAAATCTTTCTCTAAAAATGTAACCATCTGTTCATAACAACTGAGTAAATACTATTGAGGTAGATAAAACTCAGTTGAATAAATATTGAGTGCCTACTATGTTCATGGCACTACCCTAGGTAAAGAAGCTAGAGCAGTAAAAAAAAAAAAAAAAAAAATGGGTGTGCATGAAGCTTATCCATTTAGACATAAGTGACCAAACAACGGGGGAAATATGGTTACAAAACTAAATGCAAATTTTATAATTCTAGAAAATTCAGAACCAACTTTATAAGCAACAGGAACCAAGGCATAAGAATAGGAAAGCTGCTGAGAAGATGTTTTAAAGGGTTAAATTCTTCTCTTTCATAGCAGGACTTCATTGTTTAAAATGGTGTTGTTTAAACAACAAAAACATGTTGTTTAAAAAAAAAAAACATGACTCCAAAGTCTTAATTATTTTCACAATTGTTTTCTTGAAGAAGTTTTTAAGGAAAATCTTTTGTTAAAGACAAATTTATTTGAGATTTGATAGTTTCTTAATTTCCTTATAGTCTCTTTTTCTCCAGTGATTTCAAGTAAAAGTAAAATTAATGTTCTTTGACTTTTTAAATACAACCATAGTATAATATAATATATGTAAAATTATCTTTCTTGGGTTTTTTCTATTTTTTATTTGGACTATCTCTAGAATAATATTTGCCCAGAGTAATGAGGATTATTCCTAAATAATGGTATTTGTTTTTTTCCTTAATGTCATTTTGTACTTCTCTGTACTGCTTAAATTCCCTACAGTGAGCAGAAATTATTTTTATAAAAAAGCACTGTAGTATTTTTTTCTTTTAAAATGGAAAGTTGTGGGGCGCCAGGGTGGTTCAGTCGGTGAAGCAGCTGCCTTCGGCTCAAGTCATGATCCCAGAGTCCTGGGATTGAGCCCCACATCGGGAGCCCGGCTCAGCAGAGAGCCTGCTTCTCTCTCTCCTCCCCGTTCATGCTCTCTCGCTGTTTCTTTTAAATAAAATCTTTAAAAAAAAAAAGAAAATGGCAAGTTTTTACTGGGGGGTAGAAATACAAATGATGGTTATGATCTCTGTGTTTTCCTGTATTTTTAATTTCTAAAAGATAATTAAAATAGAATAATTAACAATGGAAATGCTGAGAAATGTTAAATGTGGCAATGACTGGGAAAAAAAAAAAAGATTAACTGGCAGGCTGGTAGAAAAGTAAATCCCTAGTAGGATAATGTGATACCTACTCTGAGCATCCCATTAAGGGTGGCCAGTAGTTTCCCCATAAGCATCTTTGCCATAGACATCTTTGTCACAAACATTTTTACTACAGACAATTTCACAACATAACTAATCGGCCATAAGGCAACTTTACAGTGAAAGATAAAATCACTGGCTGACAGTTTGATTTGACAGTTTGGTTTCATTTTTCTTGATACACTACTCCCCTCTTTATATTATATAAATCTGAGACCTCATAATGGTCCATACAGTAGCACAGAGTTTAAAACCCACATCTCCCATTTAACTTTGGAACATTTATCAACAAACATGTAACAATATGCCAAAGAACTAACAACAGTGTAGCAGGCTTTCACAATACAAAGCTCAATTACAAATGTGCATCTTTATATTTGTTAACTGATTATCTTTCTTTTTTTTTAATTTTTTAATTTTTTATTAACATATAATGATTATTAGTCCCGGGGGTACAGGTCTACGAATTGTCAGGCTTACACACTTCACAGCACTCACCATAGCACATACCCTTCCCAGTGCTGATTATCTTTCTTAATGAAAGAATGAATTTCAGCAAAACAAGAAAAAGAGCAATACAGAACAAGATGAACCAAGAAGCAAACAAACAAAAAGTATAATACCATGAATGATAATCTTTGAAGATAAGTACTTAGTGTCAATCCACAAAATAAAAATCTGTGTTTGCTTTATAGTGCCATGAATCTACACTATATGTTTTGAATGTACTCAAGTATTTTGTCCCTCACAATAAAGTGAATTTTTAATTTTGTTTTTTAATTTTCCTATTTCATTATGCCCTTTTGAAGGAACATCCTTTTTTATTATTTTCTATGATTTTTATTTTTTAAAGTTACTTTGAGGCCGATTATGCTGAGGAAATATTTGCAGCAAAGAGCTTTTAGTGAAACTGCCCAGACCGCCCCCCTGGCCCATGAAGGGTCAGGTAATGGCATTTTCTCTCTTTGCGTCTTTAACATTGAGTGAGGTTGTAGTCACAGACCTTTGAGTGATACTTCTTTTTTCAGCAGTGATGAACAAAAAATCCACCCCAGGAACAAGGGCTACTGGGTTCATCTGCCTGACCCCTTTAAGAGGTACACGCGTAATATAGTGTCTGTCCCACAAATGGTCTGTATTGTCTCTATTTTGGTAATAGGATCCAATATTCTGAACTGGTGAACCAGACTAATACTCAAACTGCTTTTCTTAAATCTTTGTAAAGAGAAACAAGCCACTTCCTTTGAAATATTATTATTTAATATACCTCAAATCTACCAAGCAGGCGCTTCTGTTCTTCTCTCTCTGAGATATGTTAATGGCTCTGTGGTAGCCTTCCCAGGAAATGATTAAAAGGAAACAGGGAATGAGTCCAGAATCCCTTTCATTGTTTTTGTCAACTGATAGCCCAGATCCTCTTGAAACCTGCGGCTCATCCTGCTCATTATCTAAAGTGGAACAAAAACTGCCATTAGTGTTCCAAAGGGGGACTGGGGTGGGAGGGCTGAGAGAAGAGAAGCTTTATAATGTGGAACATTGAGTGCAGGCTGGAAAATGCCTTAAGTTAAAGTTTTTAAAAGAGATTCACAGTCAAAAATAGATTGCATATTTTCATAACATAAATTTTCCGAGTGATATATAGATAAAAAAGAAAGCAGTTCTGGTTACCTTCACAATGTACCTAGTGTTCTGAACATATCCGCTGTCAGAAGCTGTCTATACATGAAGAGCAGTGTTTCAAATTCTCTGGCCGTAAGATTTATTTTAAAACAATAGTGAAAGTCATCAATTAGCAATGAAAAAAAAAAAAAAAATGAAAGCCATTCCTCATCCAGCAGGGATGCCTTTTAATGCTTTCTTGTCAGACCCCTATGGCTCATGAGCTCTGTCAGTTACTTTAGGTCTCAGGCATGGAAACTTTCTTTCAAAAGGTCATCCCGACATGGCATTTTCCCCCATTTATTTTTAGATGTTCTAACCCCAGTAAGTTTAACCACCTAACAGCCTGAGATTGAACAACCTATTTCAGTGCTACTGAAAGTAGGGTTGGATTAAGCACAAACCTTCGTAGGTATTTTCCACATATCTCTGCAGCTTCAACAGCATCTCAGAAATCACCTGCTTTCTAGGCACTGAGGGTCCCGTAGCATTGTGAAAATTTAAAAGTACCACAGGATTTGATTTTTCCTTCAAAGTCATCACAGTCTGGGAGACGCACACCTGCCAGAAGTCACTTTTCAAGTCATTGTTTGCCTTTCCCTGTATGGAAAAGGTGAGATGTACTTCAAAGCTTTAAATACGTTCTAAGGATCTGGGGACTTGTAACCACTTAGAATCTGTTTAAGGACATTGAGGGTTGAGAGGCTTAGGCCCATAAATCCACCCAGAATTTGAAAACAGAGCCGAGGCAAGCTTAAGAATTCTTCAGCCAATGGTTGCCCAATATGAGGAATGGTCAGCTAACCCATCTGTCATAAACTTGAGGCAGAAAAAAGATTCCAGACCTGTAGTAATTTCATCAAGTCTGAACAGGGCCTAACAGCACTACCCTTAATAAGCCCCTGTGGCAGCATGGGGTGTGTGCATATGGTGTATGTGCATAAGTGTTTGTGTATGTGAGTGTGTGTGGATATTTAAATTAAGAGGTAAAAGTTAATCAGGGGCTGGAAATCAAGAACTACATGTAATTAAATTCAGTAAGTGTTCATATGGTAATACATCCACATATGTATCCCATATAAGGCACCATGTTTCCTGCTGGATGGAGGCAGTGAGATATGGTGACATTTCTGTCAGATTTTAAAGATATTACATTTTTTCTAAGATTTTATTTTATTTATTTATTTTTATTTTTTATTTTATTTATTTATTTATTTATTTATTTATTTATTTATTTTGACAGAGAGAAAGAGAATGAGGGAGCATATGCCCACACACTAGCAGGGGGAGGAATAGAGGGAGAGAGAGAATCTCTAGCGGACTCTCTGCTGAGCACAGAGCCCAACTCAGGCTCTATCCTACAACCTGGAGATCAGGACCTGAGCTGAAATCAAGTTGGATGCTTTCAAGGAAATACAAATCAAAACCACAATGAGATATCACCTCACACCATTTAGTCAGAATGGCTAAAATTAGTAAGTCAAGAAATGACAGCTGTTGGTGAGAATGCAGAGAAAGGGGAACCCTCCTATACTGTTGGTGGGAATGCAAGCTGGTGCAACCACTCTGGAAAACAGTATGGAGGTTCCTTAAAAAGTTGAAAATAGAGCTACTCTACGGCCCAGCAATAGCACTAATGGTTATTTACCCTAAAGATACAAATATAGTGATCCAAAAGGATACGTACACCCGAATGTTTATAGCAGCAATGTCCACAATAGCCAAAGTATGGAAAGAACCTAGATGTCCATCAATGGATGAATGGATAAAGAAGATGTGGTATATATATTCAATGGTATACTATGCAGCCATCAAAAGAAATGAAATCTTGCCATTAGCAATGATGTGGATGGAACTAGAGGGTATTATGTTGACTGAAATAAGTCAATCAGAGAAAGACAATCATCATACAATCTCTCTGATATAAGGAATTTGAGTGGGGGGTCATGGGGGTTAGGGAGAGAAAAAATGAAACAAGATGAGACTGGGGAGGGAGAAAAACCATAAGAGACTCTTAATCCCAGGAGACAAACTGAGAGTTGCTGGGGGATAGGAGGGGAAGGATGGGGTTCCTGGGTGATGGACATTGGAGGGGGTATGTGCTATGGTGAGGGTTGTGAATTGTGTAAGACTGATGATTCACAGACCCATACCCTTGAAGCAAATAATACATTATATGTTAGTTAAAAAAAAAAAAAGTTGGATGCTTAATCAACTAAGCCACACAGGTGTCCCAAGATCTTATACTTTAAAAAATGTAGATTAATTATGTTTTTCTTGTAGTAAGAGGAATAGAAAATAAAAACTTAAGTCTTATTTAATAAGCACAATAATACCTTAGTTTATACCCTAGCACTATTAGTATGTGAAAGTAAAAGTGAAGAAAAGGAAAGAGAGAAAGAGAATGAGTAAGAAAGGAAAGCAGAAATAGAGGAAAGTGGCAGAAGGATACACATGCAGAGACTGACCCAGAAGAAGACTCCTACCAGGCAGGAAGTAATATAAGAGGAAGTCAGAGAGAGAGGACAGAAATGGAGGAGGAAAAGTCAGAATGATGGGAAAGACAAAGAGGGAGAAGAAACAGTCTATATAAAGAAAAAAAAATGTTTTAAATACCTTCAAAAAAAAAAAAAAAAGAGGGAGAAAAGAAATTGAAGTCTAGAGACTGAGAGGAATGCGGAGACGCAGAGCAGATTCTGAAGCTGTCGTGAAGGGGGTCTGCTCACGTCCTACGCTGCTGCTCTTTGGCATGGCAGATTTCGAAGACATGGTCAACTCGCTTTGCGGTCCTCACAGAACCCTGCTCAGAGCCGAGAAGACCCCCTCCGAGTTCACAGTCAGACTGGCTCAGTCATATGAAAGGCTTTTTTCTCTGTTACCAAAGGTATGGCTGGTGAGATGGCCCTTTAGAGAGTACCTTCCTCCAAAATAGAAGGGGAGGGGTCTAAATTTGGGTGAGATGTCCTACTATTTGACTCTTCTCTAATTCAGAAATTTGACTATTCTCTAATTCAAGGTTCCTTAGTTTCGGCACTATTAACATTTCCAACAGAGTAATTCTTTGGTGCAGTAAAGCGTGAGCAGAATCCGGAGCCTCTACCTACCTACTCGAGGCCAGTAGCACCCCCCAGCAATTACAATTAAACCTGTCTCCAGACCTTGCCAATTGTTTTGGGGTTGGCATTGGCGGTGGGAGAAGTGAGGGGTGTGGCGGTGTGGGAGTGAAATGCCCCGGGCAGAGCGCAGTTGCTATAACTCATTAACACTGGTGAAGTCACAAGACAGCAAAGAATAGGAGAGCCGTGTTTCTTGGATAAGGGGCAACGTTGAACAGAAATTTGGTCCCAGTTCCTCCCCATTTATCTTCATAATGCCATGATGTTAGCTTAGCTCTGTGTGCTCCTTCTAGGATACCCAAAAACCTCTCTGTTCCAGCCAGAGTTTAGGCAGAATCCCCAGACCACGCGAACCCCGTCAGGGCAGTCTATTGGTTCAACGCTGGACTGAGAGCGTTGGCCACAGAATCAGACAGGCCAACATGAATAGTGAATGACAAATGATTTCGAGTCAGATTAACCACGGAACAGCAGGGGAGCAGGACTTTCTGGCGCAGAATCCTCCATTAGAGTGCCATTTTCCTCTCTCACATCTTCTATTTGAAAGCCCTCAGAGAACATTAAAAACCTTGTTTTAGCAGGCGCCTGGCTTTGCCCAACTTCAATTAGGATGCACAATTTCTAAATTGCACCCCTGGATATCAGCTATGGTCTATTGAAACACAAACCACGCAGGATGCAGGCTAGGTCTGAGGATTCAAGGTGATCCAAAAGGAACTTCAATTCCCAGCGATCCTTGAGCCTTACCAGGTTCTTTTATTTCTGCTGTTTTAATTGCATAGCACTATGAGGAGGCATATCCAGCAAAGCATAACTACATTACTTCTTCATAAGCAACTGTCTTGCTTATGTCACCTTTATGTCAGCCTTTAGCCTATGCGGGTTTTGTGCACAGATCTGACTTTTTAGTACAACATTTTTTAGTATGGAGAAAATACATCTAACTAGCAGATAATGCTCTTGATAGTGTTGAAGAAAACAAATAAAGGTAATAAAGGTATATAAAGGTTAGAAAGTTCAAACTGCCCAAAAGGTACAAAATGAGAAATGAAAATCTCCACACATTCCCTCATCCTTTCCTCAAAGGGCAATTGTTCTTTACCCTTTCTAATGATTCTGGCCGCAAAGAATCATTATACCTAAATACATGTATATATCAAATTACAATTTTTTATTAAAGATTTTTTATTAAGCATCCTATTCTCTACTTTTAGTAAAATCTATTTTAGAGATTATTTCATCTATTTATATAGCAACCTAGCTCATTCTTTTCAAGGACTGTTTTGTGTGACATTGTGTGGATATATAACTTTCATAATCTACACACTATTGCAAGAAAGTTTTACGTTTGTTTTTTATTCTTGTTGTTGGTGTTGATATTGCATAGAAAGCAACAATGAATATCCTTGGACGTAAATCTCAGTGAACTTTTGCAAGTATATACATAGCGACTTATTTTCTAATGACTTCAGAAATGCATCATCCTTAGACTTTCTCCTGGAATCATTCATTACAAGACAAATTCCCAAAACATCTCTCATTTCCTAGTCAATACATACATACTGAATGGTATTATTTGTAAGGGCTCCTGGGTGGCTCAGTCCGTTGGGCACCGGCCTTTGGCTCAGGTTGTAATCTCCGAGTCCTGAGACCTGGAAACTTCAGGGCCCCTACTCAGTGGGGAGTCTGCTTCTCTGGCTCCCTCTGCCCTTCCCCTAACCGTGGTTGTGCACACACTCTCCCTATCTCTCTCTCAATCTCAAATAACCAAAATCTTTTAAAAAAATGAATAGTATTATTTGCATCAATTTGGTCCAGCAATTATTTATACTCTGGAAATTTCATATCATTGCATTTGAACTTATAAATTTAAGTCCTTGCTATAATCTGAATATGTGGGGTAAAAGTTTGTTTTTCAGTAGACTAATTATAACAACTTGGTAATGCTTTTCTAAGAAAACTACTATACTAATAATTGCAAATATCATTCAGATCAAAAATAAAAATGGGGGCCCCTGGGTGGCTCAGTGGGTTAAGCCTCTGCCTTTGGCTCAGGTCATGATCTCAGGGTCCTGGGATCAAGCCCCACATCAGGCTCTCTGCTCAGCAGGGAACCTGCTTTCCCTTCCCTCTCTGCCTGCCTACCTCTCTGCCTACTTGTGATCTCTCTGTCTGTCAAATAAATAAATAAAAATCTTTTAAAAAAAATAAATAAAATAAATAAAAATGTATTTATTATTTACATGGGTACTTTCCTCTTAGTATTTTAAAAGAATATTTAAATATATTATTAAATGTATTTAACTCCTCAGACATTGCTAATGGGAATGTAAAATACTGCAGCAGCTTGAAAAAATTGGCAATTTCTCAAAAATTTAAAGGTAGAATATGACCGAACTATTCCACTCTCTTGGGTACATACCCAAGAACTCTGAAAACATGTCCAATATTATTCAGCCATATAAAGGAATAAAGTGCTGATATATGCTACAACATGGATGAATGTTAAAAATATTATGCTAAATGAAAGAAATCAGACACAAAAGGCCACATATTGTATGTTTCTATTTTCATGAATGTCCAAAGGAGGCATATCCACAGAGAGGTATAATAGTGGTTTCAAGGGCCTACATGGAAGCAAGAACGGAGAGTGCTAATGGGTGTATGACCTTTTTGAGGGGGTGAAAAGAGTGTTCTGGAATTAGATGGTAATAATTGCACAACTTTGCAAATATATTAGAAACCACTTCTTCGTATACTTTAAAAGTATAAAATGTATGGTATATGAAATACATTTCAATAAAGCTGTCAATAAAAAATATACATACTTACATATAATTAATACATAAATACACACAGATTTTTACATATAAACATGGTTAAGAAAAAGCTTTGAGATCTCTACCTAACTGGGTTTAGACTGCTCCAGAGAGAAAAGGGACATTGACTTTGGCTTCAACAAAGGTCAGCCTATATTCCAGGATCCCCAACATATTTTCAGTATTCAAAGGGCATCTCTAGCTAACTATGTAGGGTAATTATATTTTCTGAACCAATACTCAGAGATCTGATGCAACTGGTACATGCTTATTCATTATCGGACTTATAGTATGCTTGAGACCAGGTCTGTTCTGGGAAGTTGAGAAATGAAGTTTTGATACAGACAAGGAAATATTTCTGAAAGCTAGACTTATACTGGAAGTTAATAATAAGAAGTAACACTTCAAACCAAATTATTAAATGTCTATTTGGAAATTCCAATTATCTCCTTCACTTGGAAGGGTCAACTGAGATACAAAAACACTAAAATAAAAGTTGCCCAAGTCACAGTAGTCAACCACAAAGAGGAGGCTAAACATCGGAATTAAAGCATATATATCCATGGTATGTTATTCTACAAAGAACATTAAAGAATATTCTCTAACTTTTATTACAAGAATCTTTGACATCATCTGATTTACATAAAATCAAATTTGGAAACTGAAAAGAAAAAGATAATTATATGCAATTACTTTCCCTTGGAATATGGTTCCTATTACTAAATAGACTTACATTTCTTTTTTCTTTCTCAATTATTACTACCTGAAAAGAAAAAGAAAAGTCCTTCACATTAACATTCTTGCATAACCACATTTATCATTTGGGGATAAAGGAAAGTTTTTCTTTGATGATTCACTCTTGGCTGATGATAAGACTTTCGTATGATGCATATTGATAGAAAATAAAAATCAACTCATTTACTATTCCAGGTGTGTGTGCTAATTTGAATCGGGGTGTGTCCTTGTCAGACCAAGTACTTATTCATAAACATTTTGTTCTCTCTGGCTACAGAATGGTATAAGCATCAATGTGTTCTTGCCTTATACTTCTGCAGTCTTGCAATTTTCCAGGCCAGAAAAAATTCTCTGAATCACAAAAAAAAAAAAAAAAAGAAAAGAAAAGAAAAGAAATCTACCGTATTCTTTGAAGAAAAAGGAAGAAAACAATGACAACAGCCTTAAAAGGCAAATTGAGTATTATTACAATTTTTAAAGGAAATTTCAAAATACATTGAAATGCAAGGAGTTATCAACTGACTACATATACATACATATGATTTTAGGGTTTTGTTTTTCCTTGCTCATTGGAACAACTTTAAAAGCCTTTATTTTATTTTATCTTTTTTATTTTAATTGGATTAACTATAAAATATACATATTATCTATTCTTTAGAACACCAGATTTATAAATAGAGTATACATCTATATATACATACACACACATATATATGCATATGTGTGTATAGACTCACACACACACACACACACACCTATACACACATAAAATATGTATAGTTATGAGCTAACTGGATTTTATTCACCAGGAGAAAGAAAGGTATAGCATGCCCAATATTCTAGATTATGTTATTAAAAGATTTTTCTCACTACCTATAAACCAATATAACTTACATATCATGCCCTATAATTTATATGAAAATTAACATTATACCTTCCATCTACATTTCAATGGGCTGAGTCAATAACCTATTCTTTACTTTTCAAAAAATAAAACCTATACTTAACATGGAGTTCATTGAATTCAAAAGTCCACTGTCACCTTTTAAGCTGTAATTCCTACCAAAATTAAAATGTTGAAATTTGAAAAGTGAATATGAATTCCATATTAAAGCCAGGAGAGTAACATTCTTTAAATACTTTATCTGCTCATAGAAAAATTCACTACTTATAATTAAGAAAAGCAGATGTGTACAGCATCTTGATTTTCCCATTCATGAGGAAGCAATGAAAAAGAATAGAAAGAGTAAACTTTGGGGAAAAAAAAAAAACATTTTACACTTGTGAAGTTTCTTCTTATATTAAGTGAGACAAAAGAATTGTGTCCCTAATCATGGACATTGTGCACCTATCAGGATGAAAGAGTTTCCAAGAATAATTCTGGCCATGGAGCAAGATCCAGAAAAAGAAGGAGACAGAAATGAATTCTGCAGCCAGCTTGACTGTTAGATGGACCTTCTTTTCTAAGAAAAGTCAGAATGATTTTGTCCTCCCCGCTATTCCAAAATTGAAGCAGGATGTACAGTTTCGCTGAATTACAGCCACTACCAAAATGTCTGTAAGAAAGAATTTTTCCCCATTTGCACTGGTCTCATAATTTTGCACACACACACCAGAAAAATCAGAAGGCATCCTTCTGTTTGTTTTTATTATTACCAGTATAAAATTTTGCTACTAAGTTATTTTGTTCACATGAGAGCACAGTAGGAAGAATGCAATATTGATCCTGACATATAAAGACAAATCAGCATAGCCTTGAAAATTAGCACAAGCCTGTAGTTACAAGGATAGCACCACTAGAAAAAAAATGAGAGTAGAATTTTCATAAATAGGAAAATGCACAAATACTCTATTTTTCCCAGCTTCTTCACTAATACTAGTTTCATCACTGCCAAGGCTTTGGGAAGTGTGGAAAATGTCTTCTGAGAACATCAGTTAAGGTCTATCAATAATGTGTATCTTAAGAGAAAAGTAGCCATCATTAAATTTATAAAATACTTCAGTTTGAAAAACAATTTCATCATTTGTTCTTTCTTTTGACTCTGCACAGGGCAGGTTATTATCCCTGTGGATAAAGAAATTATAAACTATAGATAAAGAAATAGTGAGGTAATGTGATTTACCTGAGGTCACACAGTTTATGATGACGGTTCTAGTCATGATTTCACCCCAGGGCTTTCCATTCCAAATGACTTGTTGCTAGATAATAGAGAAAAAAAAAAAAAAAAGCACACTGTGCTTTAAACTTTAGTTTTTATCTTATATAGCTATACACATGGTGCCACACTGATTATTTTATATAATAGACATCACTAATGGGTTAGATATGGTTACCAAGCAATTATTTGAACTGAATTTTAAATTCAGCCAAAAATTAAAAATCTCTTTATGTCTATGGATATAGTCCGAGTAACCACTCCTCAATTCCCAATAAATGTAATAGAATCATCGTTTCACAAATTTTGGCAAAATAAGTTGACTAGCCTTTTTGTTGGGTGGGTAGTAGTTATTTGTTTTTAATGAAGTCAAATAGCAGATAATGTTTTAAATAAGAGGATAGTATCTGTAAGGATAGAGAAGGTTGAGAAGTTGGAGTCATCCAAGATATAAGGGAAAGTCTACTATGCAATTCCAATTTAGCTATTCAGTTCATTTTTTCTGGACCCTTGGTTTTGTTTTTTTATGAGACCATTTCCCCGAGGTGAAACCTAAGCAATCATACCTCTTAACAACTGGGAACATTATGAATAATAAATGATACTAGAGAAGCACTTAACTGAGTGATATGTAAGTAATGTATTGGGGTTTTTTGTTTTGGGGTTTTTTGGGTTTTTGGGGGGGGTTTGAGAGTAAAAAAATTCATATGGGAATTAAATGTGATTTCCTTTTAGCACCACGTGGTGGTTCCCATGTTAGTAAAAAGAATAGCCTGATTTTCTTTTTAAAGATTTTACTTATTTATTTGACAGAGATCACTAGTAGGCAGAGAGGCAGGCAGAGAGAGAGGGAGAGGGAAGCAGGCTCCCTGCTGAGCAGAGAGCCCGATGCGGGGGTTCTGTCCCCGGACCCTGAGAACATGACCTGAGCTGAAGGCAGAGGCTTAACTCTCTGAGCCACCCAGGCGCCCCCTGATTTTTTTTTAATGAAATAAGATTCCAGTTTAGTGCAAGACAGGATCCCACTGAATGAAAGCTCTAGAATATCACAACAATCAAAAATAACTAAAAGTCACCAAATAATCTATATTCAAGTCCATAAGTACAAAAATAAGAACACTTATAATATTAAGATACTTAGAATATGACAAGGTACATTTCCAAGTTAATGACATTCTTCTTTTAAGGCACAAAAGAGAAACTGTCATTCACACAATATGTACTGAGAAATTCTTGGCTGAAAAAAAGGAAAACCATAATGTTATTCATACATAAAGCATTAAACAAAAGAGTGAGTTCAGGAAATTCATTTCTTAGTGTGCTTGGTTCAAGGCGTCTTCTAGTTAACCAACATATAACAAATTCCAACCATTAAACTTTAGAAGTAAAGATTTAGTTTTAAGAAGTATCTAATCTTTCAGAGGTGCCTGCGTGGCTCAGTCTGTTAAGCGAATGCCTTCGGCTCAGGTCATGATCCAAGGGTGCTGGATTGAGTCCCACACTGGGCTCCCTACTCAGAAACAGGAGCCTGCTTCCTGCTCTCCTCCCCACTTGTGCTCTCTGTTGCTATTTCTGTCTCTGTCTCTCTCAAATAAGTAAACAAAATCTTTAAAAAAAAAAAAAAGTTTGGGACACCTGGGTGGCTCAGGCAGTTAAGCCATTGCCTTCGTCTCAGGTCATGATCCCAGGGTTCTGGGATCGAGTCCCACATCGGGCTCCTTGCTCAGCGGGGAGCCTGCTTTTCTCTCTGCCTCTGCCTGCCACTCTGCTTGCTTGTGTGCTGGCGCTCACTCTCTCTCTCTCTCTCTCTGACAAATAAATAAATAAAATCTT
The DNA here is from genome assembly GCF_002288905.1 of Enhydra lutris kenyoni. Classification (NCBI taxonomy): domain Eukaryota; kingdom Metazoa; phylum Chordata; class Mammalia; order Carnivora; family Mustelidae; genus Enhydra; species Enhydra lutris. Next base: position 61,922,642 of record NW_019154086.1, on the reverse strand, counting down.
AAAAAAAAAATGTTTCTAATCTTTTATCTGTCAAAGGCCCAATCTATGAATGGAAAAAAGAAGAATCTGTGAATGGATTCTTGATGTACATAATTGGTAACTTTTGTATATTATTTCAGGAGGTTCATGGCACCTGGTGAAGTCTGCTAGTGGACCCACTAGAAATCTAGACCTTTGAAGCTTTTGTTCTCTTCTCCAACCTTCCTCCTTCATATAATTCATGAAGAATGGTTCAAAAAGGGTCTAGGGGAGGGGGTTGGTGTCAGGGCAGAAATATTAATAAGGCCTAAAGTGTTCCCAGCACATGCAGACTTGGAATGTTAAATAATTGCTTAGTAGATCCAGGCCACCTTTGCCTGGGGGATGCTTAGTGGTATCAGGTGCTATGGGAATGGGCAAACTGCTTTCACTTCAGACTCATTTGGACTACAGGGATGTTGAATCATTTCTCTTCAGAGCACATCTATACATACGCACAAAATCAAATGCCAGCTGAAACGCTTTGATCCTAAAAGGAATGAAGCCACCCCAAAGCACTTAAATACAGAGCACCAAGATTTCAGTGGCAGACCTACAATGTCACACAGCTATTGCTGAAGTTAACAATGAAAGATGAAAAAATATTGGTTTCAGCAATAAGCCTCCTAAAGCTGGAAAAAGACATGTCACCATAGGTAAGATGTCACAAGAAAAGAAGAAGCATGAAGGGAATCTAGACAAGGTCAACACAGTTAACTGTAGTACTAATCACAACAGTGAAGAAATAATACCAGGAAAAGAATTAGACTGATATCAGAACCCACCGTACATCCTTCAGAATATACTGAGTATTATATCTTATGCCATTTGTTTTATAGGTGGAGTACATTTTGTACAGTTTTCATTAGAGAGCAGTTTCAGTGGTTTTCAGAAAATTATTTTGTCATCTTCATTTAAGTCCATATTTAAAGAGTCCTTCAGAGTATTGTTATGGTTAGATAAGGACCCTTAAGTGATCTATCCACCTTAAAATTCCTCCATTTTCCTACATTATTTCTTCATTAAATTTATTTAGATCATTTTTTACATGCAAGTCTTTACTTTTAAATCCTTTTAATCTTTTAAAACATAAGCCCATGATGCCAAGAGTTCATAGCACTAACATAGAAAGCTTACAATAATTAACTAGAAAAATCAGAGGCAACCTAAAAGGATAATTTGCAACCTACATATTATTGACCTCCACTTTTAAAAGCCTGGTTTACATTCCCTACTGAATAATTTTTTCCAAATGTAATAGCACAAAGAACACTATTAAAAAAAAAAAGAAGTGAGAAATAATAGAAATAGAAGATAAACCAAGGGTTATGCAGAAAAAAGGGTAGCATAAAAGACCATTATCTATAATGCTTTTACTTTACATTTAATCAAATACTCTTATCTTTTGTACTTTATTCATGAGTTTTTAAAAAGTAACATCATTATTTGGGTCTGGTCCATTTGAAACATCAAGTCTATGCATATATTCTTTAAAATTGATAAATTCTTTTTATAATCTTCTATAAGTAGCATAAGACATTAGTGATTTCTAACAACATATAATAGGTCTTAGGATAAAAATTAAATGGTAAGTTTAATTCTTAAAGTTAGTATTTTAGTACTAAAAGTATCATTGTTTCTTTTTCCTTTTTGTTTTTATGATAGCACAACTCTATTGTGGAGGAGACTGATTGTTTTCTTCTTTTTCAGCATCACTTCTTGCTACTTAAGTAATAGACCATCTCTCAGATCTCCTCTTAGGGAAATAATTTAATAAGCTTTGAAAATGAAGTTGATCTTCATCTACCTACCCATCCTGAAAACATGATAGAATCGTGAGCATATCTTGCCAAAAAGAATATTTCATCTTCTTTGATAAATTAACTCAAGGCTTTGTACCTGATCTCACTCAAAACCTCCTCAGGAGTTTTTGACCAGAGGTATCAGAGAGATGTTCTTTTGCTTAAGGTAATCTGAGTTGAGTTTCCGTTGTTCACAGATAGAGTCTTTAGTGAAACCTTCCCTGTACATAAAATTAATACTTCTTTGAGTGCTGAATGTGGAGCTGGAAAGAAATGAAAAGATTTTTCTGAATTATATACATTTAAGCTCTAGCATAATCCATTTTCTTTTCCAAGAGTTGGCACACATTTACAAGATGGAGATAAGAACACCATCTGTGTTTACAGAAATTTTGTTTGATATCATTCAGCATTCTGAACTACAACCATGAAGCAAGAAGAATATAAAATCCTTACCTGTATGTGTATGAAAATGAGATACATAGGAGTTGTGATAAATGGCTGAAACATGAGTCTTTCAAACTGAGAAATTGAATCCTATAAAGATTTTGTTGCAAGCATTAAGATGTTTTCTATAAATCTGTAAAACTGAATATCTGTTTCATGTTTAAATAATATAGCAGTTAAAATTAAAATGCAAATTAAAATACAAGTAGAATAATTATGACTAATACCATTTGTAATACTAATGAACAAAATATACTGCTTTGAATTCAACAAATGAACATTAGTTAAGAAATTCATGAACAGGCACAGTTAAGATGACAAAACAAAAGGAATTTTTCAAATCTCAGGTAATTAATAACATGACCTATACATTGGCTTGGATTTCCTTTTTCTTTTTTTTTTTTTAAGATTTTATTTATTTATTTGACAGACAGAGACCACAAGTAGGCAGGGAGGCAGGCAGAGAGAGAGGAAGGGAAGGGAGCTCCCCACCGAGGAGAGGGCCCAATGCAGGGCTCAATCCCAGGCGCCCCTGGCTTGGATTTCTAACCAAAATTCAACCCATTCTTTATTGACAGATTCAAAAGCATTTTTCATTTTTCCTTTTGGAAGGAACAGTCAAAAGCTGCCAGCTTAGGCAACTGAATAGATGAGCTTCCTCAGGAAGAAATTATGGAAAGCCGCCACATTCTCCAAATTGAGTGAACATGAGTCAATTTAATTAAGAAATTCTTTCTGATCATAAGATCTTCTTCTGTGACCCAGTGGTGTTTTCAAACACAGAGTAGACATTTTCAGATTGAAAAGAGAAAACATGCTGTTTCAATTTCTGAAAAAAGATAAATGGTTAATTGTCAAAGATAATAAGATAAGAGTAATATTATATGAAAACCAAAAAAGCTTTTGAATGTGTATAAATAGATAACATTCGAAAAGTTTAGTGAGTTTATGTAATTCATGCAGCTTAATATGCTTGTGAGGAAACTTCAGTAGAAGCATGAACAACATTTTACCCAAATGGAAAATAAGTCTTACTCCGTGCTTTTTGCATAGAAAATAACAAATTACTCTGATGCTCTGACCCCTGTAAACAAAGGACAGAAGGGGTGTCTGTAACTAAAAGTAACAATATCCCATGCTCAGAATTCAGTGTTGTTACAGCAACAGTATCACCTTACAATTAGTTTTAAGTACTGTTACCCAGGAAAGCATGGCTTCTAAAATAAAATACAAGAATTTATATAAAGAAATATAAATGAACCAGATACTTTTAAATCTTTTCCATTATTAAAATATTCAAAAAGTCTCATTAATTTTGGTATCCCAAAGTCTAAGCCAATTGTTCTCAGCCCTGGCTGCAAATTAGAATCATCTAGACAATTTTATAACACAGATTCCCCGGATTTACCATCACCTCCATCCTGGGATTCTGTTATAGTAGACAGAGTATAAGACCCAGACATTTGTATTTTTTAAAGGTGCCCCAGTAACTTCAATGTGTAGCCTGGTTTCAATTAAGAAATACTGGTCTAACATGAAAAAAATGCTCCACATCACTCGGCATCAGGGAAATACAAATCAAAACCACAATGAGATATCACCTCACACCAGTCGGAATGGCTAAAATTAACAAGTCAGGAAATGACAGAGGTTGGTGAGGATATAAAGAAAGGGGACCCCTCCTACTCTTGGTGGGAATGCAAGCTGGTGCAACCACTCTGGAAAAGAGCATGGAGGTTCCTCAAAAAGTTGAAAATAGAACTACCCTATGACTCAGCAATTGCACTTCTGGGTATTTACCCTAAAGATACAAACGTAGTGATCCAAAGGGGCACGTGCACCCAAATGTTTATAGCAGCAATGTCCATAATAGCCAAACTATGGAAAGAACCTAGATGTCCATCAACAGATGAATGGATAAAGAAGATGTGATATATATATACAATGGAATACTATTCAGCCATCAAAAGAAATGAAATCTTGCCATTTGCAACTACGTGGATGGAACTAGAGGGTATTATGCTTAGCGAAATAAGTCAATCGGAGAAAGACATCTATCATATGATCTCCCTGATATGAGGAAGTGGAGATGCAATGTGAGGGGTTTGGGGGGTAGGAAAAGAATAAATGAAACAAGATGGGACTGGGGAGGGAGACAAACCATAAGAGACTCTTAATCTCACAAAACAAACTGAGGGTTGCTGGGGTGGGGGAAGGGAGAGGCTGGTGGGGTTATGGACATTGGGGAGGGTATGTGCTATGGTGAGTGCTGTGAAGTGTGTAAACTTGGCAATTCACAGACCTGTACCCCTGGGGCTAATAATACATTATATGTTTATTTAAAAAAATAAAAAATTAATTAAAATACAGAAAAAAATACTGGTCTAGATAGAAACATTAAGTAGGTACAAGTTTTATCGAGTGAAGGAACAAACAGGTGAATTGATAAAGATAGAATGATATTTTATCCTTACTTAGAACCATTCTCTTTCTAGATCCTTTGTTACTAAACGTCACTTCACACAACTTTATATGGGTTTGACCCTGTTGCTCCCTAGTAGTCTGCAATTATGCAGCATCCTTTAACATGGCAAGGCAATAATACCTTTAAGCGGTTCTACCTACCTTGATTGTGAATTTCCAATATATGCCAATATTATACTCTTGAAAAAAATACCATGGATGCATCTATTGCACAACAGATATAGGAAAAATATTGAAAATACTGTCTACTCACAATGCTTGAGAAAATAATTATTTCTCTCTAAGGAGACCAGTATTTGGTAATTTCAGTTTAAGAAATTAAGGGAAACATAATTTTGAGAGGAAGAAGTGTTTTTTTGTTTGTTTGTTTGTTTGTTTTTAAAGATTTTATTTATTTATTTGACAGAGAGAGAGCCCAAGCAGGGGAAGCAGTAGAGGCAGAGGGAGAAGCAGGCTTCCCGCTGAGCAGGGAGCCCGATGCAGGACTCGATCCCAGGACCTTGGGATCATGACCTGAGCCAAAGGCAGATGCTTAACCGACTGAGCCACCCAGGCGCCCCGGAAGAAGTGTTTTAAAAGAAAAACAACTTCTCCTTTAAATTATGAAATTCTTGAATATAGCAACTATAGTTTGTTTGCACATAATTATCTGTTAATAAGTATTTGTGAAAGTTAGGAAACAAAGCAACCAGATCTTTCAGAAGAAACTCAGCAGGTTGAATCTAAATTTGAAAAAAAAAAAAACTATGGATATTAAAATATGCAAAATGTTTAACCCACTTGAAAAATACACCATGTATATGCATATATATACTAATTTACATGAAATTCTTACATAATATTTTAGAAGACAAATGATGTTAAAAAGAACCATGACCAATAGGAAATTTTATCATTAAACTACAATATTGCCTTGGTACTTTTTGTCTCTCTCTCTTAGAAGGATGACAAGGCATTTCACTTTACTTCTTGGTCACCAAATATGATCTCGTAGTTTATATTGTCTTACACATTGCAAGTCACCCAAATATGCTCTGATCAGTTGCCTCCATCTGTATCACCTTTCTCTGGAAACTTGGGATAATTTTTTGTCTTTCCTGTCAACCGAATGTACCAAAGCTGCTCAATATTGTGAAACATGTTCGCCCCCTCAAGACGGCAGTCATTTCAAAATGTTGAAATATCACAAAATATATCCAACTGCAAATCAATGCCAACCTCATATGTTTCTATAGTTACTAACTCCCCATAAAGAAATTCATGTATGTGCATAAACTCTATATATGTGTGTATATGTGTATAGAATACATAGTTTTAGTTTTAGAACTTTGAGGAAGTCAAAAGAATTATACTACAACAATGGTTTTTGATGATGAAATAAAATACCTGGGATTCTAGATACAACTAGATGGTGGATTTGTGGGATTACTTACTTTCCCTTGTTTCTAAACTCTCTACATTTCTTTTTTCAAGACAGTTCTCCAAATACAATTACAGAGAAAAAGGTAATATTTTTTTTAAAAGGTAATATTTTAATTCCAAAACTAAAACTGTAAATCTTCTTGTGATACTCTGCTAATTATTAAATAATTTACAATGATAAATCCCCTGGGGTACATATCTTTTGTATGAAAATTATGTCAAAATATTTTTAAAAACCCCAATACACTCTTTATGTAATATATAGAAGCCTACTTTCTCAATTTGAACTTGTTTAATAATGTGTGTGTGTTTGTGTATGTATTCAAAGCTTTTATTATCCTAGTTCAAGGAAATGTAAACAGGGTTCACCCAAATCAAAGTCATGAAATCTTTAAAATGTATTTGCCTTATTTGCTTCAATTTGTTTCAAGTCTGAAAATCCCTCTACAAGATTATTCTCCGTGTGTCTCGCTTTTTCAAACTATTTCCTTTATTGAAGAAATAAAAGATCTAGCAACCAATTACTTTTGGCTATTAGATCTTTTATATCTTTAATAATCTTTAAAGTTTCTATAAAAAACTTTTTTTTAATTTTCAGTGGATAAACTAGTGGCAAAATTTGTTAAGTGAACAAGAGAACACTGAAATACTACAGGGTAAGTATTCCAGAGCATTGGTGATGATATGTCAACTGGACTTATTATGGTAATTATTTCATAATACAAATAAACATTAAATCACTAGGTTGTACAGCTGCAACTAATATGATATGTCAATTATATCTCAGTAAGGATTAATAATAAAGTAAATTAAAACTTTAAAATTTCTTAGTTGAATAGACGCCTGATTGATATATTAAATGAGCAAGAGTTCTAATTTGTGGTCCATGGGCCATCAAGTTTTACAAAAATAAATCTAGGACATTATGGAATCTCCTGATCTTAGAATTTCCAGTGTGTTTGTATACATGTGTGTCATAAAATGTTTAACAGGATACAGTCAGGGAAAGAATCCATAATTTTCAAGATATTCTCAAAAAGGTTTTGGCTCCAAAAATTGAATTACTGCTACATTTTTTTTTTCTTACAGATGCATACACAATCTCTGTCAAAGTTTGTTCATAATTTACTCATAACTAAGGTTCTTTTAAAACTATTTTTGTTTTGTTTAAATTTTTTTCTAATTTACATACAGCCAAATTCACTCTTTTGGTGTGCAGTTTTGTGAGCTTTTTTAAAATAGAGTTTCATAACAACAATCATGATACAAAATAGTTTCCTCACTCCCAAAAATACCCTCATGCTATTCCTGTATAGTCAAATTTTTCTCCAGTGCTTAATCCCTGGTAAAAACTAATCTGTTCTCTTTTCCTATAGTATGGTCTTTTCAGGAAGAACTTGTCATAAAAATGCAATAGCATAGTATGTAACCTTTGGTGTCTGGCTTAATTCACTTAGGATAATGTAGTTGTGGTTCGACAGTTTGTTCCTTTTTAATTGATGTGAAGTATTCCATTGCATGGAGGTACTATAATTTGTTTATTCATTCACTCATTGAAGACTATTTCAGTTGTTCCCAGGTTTTGTAAATTATGGGTATTGCTACTCACATACTGGTTTTTGTATGTTTATATGTCTTCATTTACCAGGACAAATACCCTGGAGTAAGATGGCTAGGTCATAGGTTTGACTTCCTGAAAAATTACTACACTGTTTTTCAAAGTGTCTGTATAATTCTTCTTTCGCACCAACAATGTAGGAAAGTCAGATTTCTCCACAATCTCATCAGCACTTGATACTTTCAGGTTTTATATTTTGGTCAGTAGGATGCTAGGTAATGCTACAGATGTGGTCTTAATTTGTATTTCCTTAATATCTAAAGTTCTTGAGTGCCTTTCATGGGCTCATTTCTCTCTTTTTTTCCCCCCTATTCTTTGGTGAAGTAGCTCTTAAAATATTTTGCCCATTCTTAAAAGGTTGTTTGCTTTATTGTTAGTGAGCTTTAGATGTTCTTTCTGTATTCTAGATACAAGTCCTTTATTAGATAATGTTTTGCAAATATATTCTCCAGTCTTCTCAGTCTCTTAACAGTGTCTTTTGCAAAGCAAAAGCTTTAAATTTTGATAAAGGCCATTGTCTATTCTTCTTATATATATATATCTTGCCTTTGGGATATTTAAAGACACTTTGCCTAATCCAGTGTTCCCAGTAGCTTCTATTTTTTTTTTTTTTCAAAGAGTTTTATACCTTTACATTTTACACTGAAGCATATAATTTATATTTTATTTTTGTGTAAGGCATGAGATATATATTGAGATTCATATTTTTGCATATGGATTTCCAATTGAAGTGGCATAATTTTTTGAAAACAGTATGATTTCTTTTTGAAATTGCCTTTGCATCTTTGTCAAAAATCAGTCAACCTCATTGGTATGAGTCTATTTTTATACCCTATTCTGTTCTATCGATCTATGTGTCTATGCTTTTACCAATACCATACTGAGTGTTATAATGTTAGAGTAAGTCTTAAAATCAATACTATGGATCCCTAAACTTTGTTATTTTTCAAAACCATTTGGGAGCTTCTAGTTCCTTTGCCTGTCCAAATAAATGTTAAATCAGTTTCTCAATATCTATAAAACATCCTACTGGCATTCTGGTTAGGATTGCTTTCAATATTTAGATCAATTTGTGAAAAATTATATCTGAAAAATATTGAGTCTTTGAAGCCATAAACATTGTCTCTCTATTTATTTGGTTTTCTTTTATTTATTTCAACCAGTGTTTGATAGTTTTCAGTATATGGATGTTCCACATATTTTTGCTAGATATATACTTGGGTTTTTTTCATTTTTTGCAGCTAATGTATACAGAACTGCCTTTTAAATTTTGTTTTGCAACAGTTTTTTGCTAGTATATAGAAACATAAATGATTTTTTAAATCTTAACTTCATATACTATAACACTGGTAGACTTGCTAATTAATTTAGTAACTTTTTTTTGTAAATTCCTTGGAATTTTCTATGTAGCAAATCATGTCATTTGTGAGTAGGCAGTTTTATGTGTTCATTTACTCTCTGTAAGCCCCTAACTTCTTATTTTTTCTTACTGTACTACCTAGGACCTCTAGTAGGATATTGAAGAACAGTCATGAGAGTGGTTATCCTTACTTTTTTGTTTTCGTTTTTTCTTTTTTGGAAACATAAGAGGAAATCATTCAGTCTTTCATTTTTCAGTATGACATTAAATACAAGTTGTATAATAGACATGCCTTTGATCAGGTTAAAGAAGTTCTATTCTATTCCTAGTTTGCTGAGTTTGGATGTTGAATATTTTCTTTCTCTCTTTTTTTTTTTTAAGATTTTTAATTTATTTGACAGAGAAAGAGAGAGAGAATGGGCACAAGCAGGTGCAGCAGGAGAGGGAGAAGGAGGCTCCCCACTGAGCAGGGAGTCTAGTGCAGGGCTCAATCCCAAGACCCTGGAATCATGACCTGAGCCAAAGGCAAATGCTTAACTGACTCAGCCACCCAGGTGTGGCAAATGTTGAGTATTTTCGAATGCATTTTTATCTTTAATAGGATAATGAAGATTTTCTTCTTTGTTCGGTGAATATGATAACATTGATTGATTTAATGACATTTTAGCAGCCTTGCATTGTTGTGATAAACCCCATTTGCTTATCAGATGTTACGATTTTTATATATTACTGAATTTGATTTCTGTTACTTTGTTGACTTGTGTAAATGTCTATGAGGGATGTTGACCTGCATTTTTCTTTTCTTTTGTTGCTTTGTTTTTATTTTTGTTTTGTTTGTTTTTTACTGGTTTTGGCATGAAGGTAATTCTGGCCTTGTAAAATGATTTGGAAATTGTTTTCTATTTTATGAAAGCAATTGTGTAGACTTGGTATTTTCTTCCCTTAATTATTGATATAATTTGCCAGTGAAATCATTTTGCGGGGATGGGGCACTGGTAGGAAGCTTTGAATAGGAACTCGATTTCCTTACTAGATAGAGGACTATTCTGGTTATCTATTTCCTCTTAAGGGAATTTTGGTAATTTATGGCTGTCAAGGAATTAACGCAACATGCCTAAGTTGCAGAATTTATCATTATAGAGTTGTTCATAGTACTGCTTTATTGTCCTTTTAAAATTTGTGGTGTCTATTGTGATATCCCCTCTTCCTTCTCAATGTTCATAATTTGTCTTCTCATCTTTTTTTCCTTTGTCAGTTTAATATTTATCAATTTTATTGTTGTCTTCAAAAAACATCTTTTAGAGGTGCCTGGGTGGCTCAGTGGGTTGAGGTCTCTGCCTTCGGCTCAGGTCATGATCCTGGGGTCCTGGGATGGAGCCCCGCGTCGGACTCTCTGCTCGGCGGGGACCCTGCTTCCCCCTCTCTCTCTGCCTGCTCCTCTGCCTACTTGTGATCTCTGTCTGCCAAATGAATAAGTAAAATCTTTTGAAAAAACATCTTTTAGACTCATTAATTTTTCTTTATTCTTTTTCTGGGTTTTTTTGTGGGTTTTTTTGTTTTGTTTTTTGCTTGCCTTTATTATTATCTTTTTTTCTGCTTGTTTTGTGTTTAGTTTGTTTACCTTTTTCTAACTGCTAAATATCAAAGCTTATATGTTTGATCTGAAAATTTTCTTCTTTTCTAATACAAATCTGTAATCTTAGAAATTTCCCTCTAAAGTCTTCCTTAGCTGCATCCCACAAGTTTTCATATATTTTAATAGCATTTTAATTTAGTTCAAATATTTCCTAACTTCTCCTGGTAATTATTTTGTGACCTATCAATTATTTAAAAGTATGTTGTCCATATCTAAATATTTAAATATTTTCATATATCTTTCTGTAACTTAATTCTAATTATGATATGGCTAGAGAATACACTTTGTATATCAATCTTTCTAAGTTTGTAATGCATTTTTATAATACAGGGACCCTGGGTGGCTCAGTGGGTTAAGCAGCTGCCTTCAGCTCAGGTCATAATCCCAGCTTCCTGGGATCAAGCTGCATATTGGAGTCCCTGCTCCATGGAGAGCCTGCTTCTCCTTCTTCTTCTGCCTGCCATTACCCCTGCTTATGCTCTCTCTCTTTCTCTCTCTCTCTCTCTCTGTAAAATAAATAAATAAGATCTTTAAAAATTTTTTATAATGCAGAAAATGGTCTACTGTGGTGAATGTCCAAGTGCACTTGAGAAGAACGTATATTCTCTTGTTGGATAGAGTTTTCCATAAGTCAGTTAGATCAGAGTGGTTGATAGCCCTGCTCTGGTCTGCTATATTCCTTCTGATTTTTTATCAACTTGCTCTAGTCATTACAAAGAGAGGCATGTTGAGTTTTCCAAATAAACTTTTGGATTTATCTATTTCTCCTTCAATTCTATTAGATTTTGTGTCACGTATTTTGAAACTCTGTTGTTAAGTGAATACACATTTGGGATTATTATATCTTCTTGGTGTACTGACGTTTTTAACTATATGATGTTCCTTTTGATCTCTAGTAATTCCTTGTTCTAACATCTATTTTGTCTAGTATCACTGTAATCCAGTTTTCTTTTAGTTAGTGTTTGTATACTATGTATTTTTCAATCCTTTTACTTTCATCTTATCTGTATCATTGTCTGTAAACTGAGTTTCCTGTAGACAGCATAAAACCAGTTGGGTGTTATCGTTTTCATTTGTTGTTTTGTGCTTTATCCAACATAGCAATCTCTGTTTTTGAACTGATGTGTTCAGAACAATGTATTTAATGTAATTATTGATATGGTTGGATTTATTTGTATCATTTTTTTTTTCTGTTTACCCTCTTGTTTTTAAGCTCTCTGTTTTACTTTTCCTGCCTTCTTCATATTGTTTCAAAATTTTTGATGTTAAGTGCTGGGCAACTGCTTTCTTGGATCCCAGTGTTCACTGATTCCCAGTACTGATTCCTAAATATATCAGGAGAGTCCATACTCTAATACCCAAAACCTGTGAATATGATGAGATATTACTTCCATAATTATGGTATGGCATATTCCGTAGTTCATCTTAAAATAGGAAATTATCTGCATGAGCCCCTTTAAAAGCAAAGAGTTTTCTCCAGCTGGTATCAGAAGAGGAAATCAGAGATTTGAAACAGAAAGGTGATGTGATATGCCCACATTGGCTTGAAAATAGAAGTGGCACATGAGAATGTGAAAGGTATTAAGGATCTAAGAAAAGCACCCCCTGACAACCAACAAGAAAATGGGAAGCTCACAACAATAATCACAAGAAAGTGAATTTGATCAAAAACCTGAATGAGCTTGAAAATGGATTATCCCACACAACCTACAGATAAGATTAACCCAGACTGCAGCTTGATGTGGATTTTCTGAGACCCTGAGCAGAGAACACAGACTATCAGAATTCTGACCCATAAAATGGTAAACTAATAAATTTGTGTAACTTTAAGCCACTACATTTTTTGCTACTTACTAAACTTTAAGAAAAAAAAAAACTAATAAAATGCCTTTGTGCAAATCTCTCTTCTTAAGTTTGAGTTGGACCTAGTAACTTGCTTCTAATGAATAAAAGATAATAAGTGATGGGATGTCAATTTATGATTAGGTTATAAAACTGCCTTCCACCTTGCTGGCATTCTCCTGCTAGTGCCTGCTCAGCTGATACAGTGTGAAGAAGCAAGTTTCCCTGGGATAGAGGTCCATGTGGCATGGAAATTAGAGTAGCCTCTCATTAACAGCCATTGAGTAACTGAGGCCCTAAGACTACCAGCCCATGACCACCTGACTGCTGCCAACAAGCCTATGAAATAAGAAGCAAATCCTTTGCCCCAATTCAGCCTTCACAAGAGAGTCCAGCCTCAGTGGACAGCTTCACTGCAGCTTTGTGAGAGACATGGCTACCCATGTTTATGTTATGACCCACAGAAACTATGAGATAATAAATGTGTATTGTCTTAAGCCACTAGATTTCGAGATAATTTGTCATGAACCAATAAAGATCTGATGCATATTCCATTTTAGTTTATCTACCAGCTTTTTAACTATATTTCACGTATTTATTAGTAATTAATCAGGAAATTACAATATACATTAATAACTTATTAGTTATTAATAACTTATTAAAGCCTAGTGAATATTAATATTTTATCATTTCATGTAAAAGACAAAAATCTTACAAATATATAGTTCCTTTTGACCTCTCTCCCTTTATGTTGTAGTTTCACATGGTGTGATAAGCAGAATAACCAGTTCCCTACTCCACCAAAGATAGCCATGCTCTAATTCCTGGAATCCGTGAATAAGTTACCTTCCATGATAAAAGGGGCTTTGAAGTTGTGATTAAGGTTAAAGACTTTAACTTTATCCTGGGTTGTTTGGATGCGCTCAGTGTAAACACCTCAGTCCTTAAAAGTGGAGAACCAATCCTGGCTGTAGTCCGAGACATGTGGTACAAGAAGAAAGAGAGGAGATTTGAAGTGTGAGGGGGATATGAATCACCGTTGCTGCTCTAGTAGATGGAGGAAAGAGGCCATAATCCAAGAAATTTAGACGTCCTCTGGAAGCTAAGAACAACCCTAAGCTGATAGCAAGAAAGGAAATAACTTCAGTCTTACAACCACAAGAAAATGAATTCTGCCAACACTCTAAATGAGCAAGAAGTGGATTCTCCTCTACAGTTTCCAGAAAAGAACACAGCAAATGCTGCAGTTTTAGCCCAATGAGACTCATATCAGATTTCTGATATACAGAAAGCTAAGATTAAAAATTTGTATCATTTAAAAGCTGCTAAAGTTGTGATTGTATGACAGCAATATAAAATTAGTACATATGAGTCAGATCTACATACATTACAGGGAAGCCTGGGTGGCTCAGTCGGTTAAACATGTGCCTTCAACTCAGGTCATGATACCAGGGTCTGGGGATCGAGTTCCTCATCAGGCTCCTTGCTCAGCAGGGAGCCTGCTTCTCCCCCTGCATGCTACTCCCCCTGCTTGTGCTCTATCTCTCAGGAAGAAAGAAAGAAAGAAAGAAAGAAAGAAACAAAGAAAGAAAGAAAGAAAAGAAAGAAAGTAAGAAGAAAGAAAGTCTTTAAAAAAAAACTACATACATTATAAACCCCACCATATTATATTTTGTCATATGCAGTTTTACTTTTAGGAATTTTACATAGTTTAAGAAACACAAGAGGATAGAAGTAATCTATTATATTTACCCATATATTTATTATTTCTGTTGCTTTCCTTCATTATTAGGTTTCCATGATTTCCCTATTGTTTTTCTTTGGCCAAACGGTATTATTTGACCTTTGTTTGAGAGCAGGTCTAGTGACAATGAATTCCCTTAGATTTCCTTCATATAAGAAGGTCTTTATTTCACTTTTATTCCTGAAGGATGTTTTTGCTGGTAAAAGAATCTTGAGTTCACAGCCATTTTCATTCACGACATTAAAAAATATTGTTCCATTCTCCTTTGGCCTCCATGGTTTCTCATATTTTTCTTTATCATTGGCTTTATCAGTTTGATGATGATGTGTATAAGTGATGTTTTCTTTGTATCTGTCTTGTTTGAGTTTCACTGACTTTCTTGACTCTACAAATGCGTGTCTTTCTCTAAATCCAGGATGTTGTAAACAAGTAGTTCTTCCAAAAATTTTCTGCATCAGAAAATTTCCCTTCTCCTCAATCTCCAATGACATGGATGTCAAACCTTTTGATATTGTTGCACAAGTTCCCAACACTCATTTCATTGCTATATCATTTCTTCCTCTGTTGTACAATTTGAATAATTTATACTAATCTATATTCGAATGCATTTCATCTACACTGAGCACATCTAATGAATTTCCTGTTATTGCATTTGTTTCATTCTAAAATTCCATTTAATTCTTTTTTTGTAGCTTCCATCTCTTTGCTGAGAACATGTCTTTCCATTTATTTCAAGAGCATTTGCCTTTACCTCATGGAGCAAGGTTATGGTAGTTGTTTTATAATATTGTCTAAGTCCAACATTAAGGTAGTCTCAGGGTATTTGTTGACTGCCTTTTTCTTTAAGCAAACTGAGATTTTCCTGCTTCTTTGTGTGTCAAGTAATTTTAGTATGTAATCTAGACATTTTAAATATTATGAGTACTATTAAAAACCTCCAAAAAACATTGACTTTTTTTTTTTCTTGTTTGTTTTAGCAGGAAATGAACCCAGTTAGGTTCAGACCATGAGTTTTAAACTTTCTTCTGTGGATTGTTGTTTCAATATCAGTTTAGTTTTCAAAGTGTTTGTGAGTTTAAACTTTGGTGCATCCTGCATGGCACTACCCAAAAATAAGTCTGGAACATGGACAGTGATCTCAGTCATAGTTGATTCCCAAAGCTTTCCTATGGTGTTCTGTTTCATTTCCATAGTGTGGCTGAGCAGTTAGCCTTGGACTCTATTTGTAGCTTTAAAGTATCCAATTTATTCTTCTCCATGGTTTCTCTTATACTTCTGGTTTCCAAAAGTATTTTTTTACCTGATATCCCACTAGATAGTCAGGGTTTTTAGCTTCCTTATGTCATCCTTACTTCTCTCAACAAGATCTTACCCTGGACAAAGTAGTGAGTGAAAAGAAAATAAAAATCACTAGGATTCCCTCCAAACAGTTCAGGTCATATACATATCTTTTCCAAATGCCTCTGGTCAGAAAGAAGGATTTTCTCATAGTGTTGTAAGTACCTACTCAGATGCTGCTGCCACTATAGCTGTGAGCACAGCACTGCAGCTTCATGAACAGGGTTTGCCTCAGGCCAAGGCCAGGAAAGAAAGAAAAAGATATATATGTGGGGATCTGCAAGTGCTCATGTGCACATGCACACACACACACACAAACACACACACACACACACACACACACTTTTCCCATTGCACAGGGGCTGAGTTCCTGGTTCTTTAGCCTAAAAAACAGATTTTTCCTAGCATTTTTTCTGTCTGTGCACAGTGAAATTCCATGATCTAGCCTGCCTAGAATCTAAGCCAGGAGAAAAGGAAAAGAAAATAAAATATAAAAATACAAAATAGGAAACTTACCCCTGTACTACTCATTTCGTGGGTTCTGATTTCTTTCCTGAATCTGCCTTCCTATTATTTACTTTTCAGAGTCATCAGATAAGCACTTTATAAATACCATCCAGGTATTTTATTAGTTAATGGTGGGAGAAATAGGGTAGAATGGATTTATTTCCCCTTAGCTGAAACTAGAAATTGCCATTTTAAGATGACAATAGAATGTTTTATATTGTTTCCTTTTTTACTACTTTAAGGCTTTAAATAACCAATATCTTGCATTGTGGTTCATTTTATTTGTAATAAACCATATTTCAGCACTTGACTCCCTAGTACATATCACACTGTTATTTTCATTTTTTAATGATGAATATCTCTTAAAAGAAACCGATCTTTGTTTTCCAAATCTTTGAGAAAAGCTAGCCTAGCAAAATTTAACAATCCCTTCACTATAGATTTTTTTAGGTTTTTTAATACAGTAATCTGCATTCTGAATTTCCAAAAGGGCAAGATAACACACTGCATTTCCCAAACATATTTAACTTCTGAGATCTTTTTTCCCCACAAAACTGACATTCTACAGAACAGAATTTGGAAAATATTCTAACCACTAGCACTGACTCTTTATATCTTACATTACTCATGTTATGCACTCCAACTTCTCTTCCTTCTGTACTTATTAAATGCTATTCCAGGACTTCCGTGGGGTGTACCTTTTGTGGATTTAAAGTGCTATTCCAGACCTTTGCTAAAATGACTCTGCTTTTAATAACATTAAACATATGCTATCACCTAACATTGCCAAGTATTCTGAAGACAATTTCAAGAAAGAATGTATAAAATGGCTTAATTTTAAACATAGCTTGTGAAAGCTGTAGCTAACTCAGATAAAGATGGGCATATTTACTATGCTTTATAGAAATAAAGGGGATTTTGAAATTAAAAGGGGAAAAGATTGGAGATAATAGCATTGCTTGTATATTAACAAGTGAATTAGTAAAAAAAAAAAAAAGATAAAAAGATTAGGTGACTGATGAAAACCAAGGTAATACATGAGAAAATATTTAACCTTAAAGGCAAACTAATAATCAAAACAATCATGTATAAAGAACTCCACATATCAAATATTAGATTACATGTTTATATTGGAAATCTGTGGTTGTTTCCAGAGTATCTATTCTCTTTGTCCTGATAACCCCTAATATAGGTTTGAGAATTTCTGTGATTCCAAGGATGAGGAAAATATACCAAGATAAACCAATGATTATATTCCATATGCCTAGACTTCACATTATTTTAGATGGGTCATGTTACTTACAGGAGCTCAATCATATTAAATTTCAGATTGCCTTGTGGGAATGGTTGAACAAAAGTGATCTCTTAGCTCTGGACCATATATTATACAGTTGTGAGACAGTGAAACAAATGTATCTATTTTTCTTTCATAATTTGATAAAGTCAACACACAAAGGAAACCAGAACTTAGGGAAAAATAATCATAGTGGAATACAACCAGTTCATGATCATGCCTAAAACTTACACCATCTTTAGATTTTTTTCAATGACGCCAGTTGTATTCATTATGTATTACTGTATGACAAAATACTCTAAAATGTATTGGCTTAAAATGACAATAAATTTATTATCTCTTGTTTCTGTAGGTCAAGAATTCAGACAGAGCATTGTAGGATGGTTTATCTCTGCTCCATAAGTCCTCAACTGCAAGAGTTAAAAGCTTAAAGACTGTGGGCTAGAGTCATTCGAAGCTTATTCAATCACGCATTTGGAAACATTATGGCTGTAGGCTGGGAAACTAGCTCAGGCTGTTGGTGGGAACACTGATACACGACCTGCCTAGGTGGGATCGGCTTCCACCTACTGTGGTAGTTAGGATCCCAAGGTAAGGAAAACAGAGAAAGGGAAAAGACACAGACAGACAGATACACACACACACACACACACACACACACACACACACACATGCATGCATGCACACACACTGAAAGAAAGAAGCTATGTTGCCTTTTATGATCTAACTTAAAAATTCAGGCAGGATTTCTTCTGCTTTATTATATTGGTCGTGTCTCTTAGAGAAGTTTATCAGCTTTCAGGGGGAGGAATCATAAACATGTACTTCTTTGTGGAAGAATGCTAATGTCATTTGATGTAGAGTTTGTATTGGTTGGCAATCACCCAGTTGGCAAATTGGGACCAAATCTGGAAAAAATAACCTACCATACAAGCCATGAATATACATTTATTGTGTAAACCAATTTGAGTCAAATTATTTGTTTCTTGCAATGAAAACAGCCAACTCATATCACATATATGTTATTTCATTTAATGTGAACAAAATCTACAGAAAGGAAGTACTTTAGCACCTATATCAGTCAGGGTTCTCCAGAGCAACAAAATTAATAAGATAATAAGATAGATGATAGATGATAGGTGATAGATAGATAAATCAACTCATGTAATTGTGGGAGTCAGCACACCCAATATTGGTGGAATATGCTAGAAACTCAGGCAAAAGTGATGTTATAGTGTTTAGTTTGAAATCTATAGGACAGGCCAGCAAGGTGGAAAATCAGACAGGAGTTGATGTTGTAGTCATTTATCTGAAGTCTTTAGGGCAGACTGGAAGGCTAGAGATGCAGGCATGATTTCTATGTTACAAGTCAACTAATTATATATGCTAATCACATCTGTACAATATCTTCACAACAACATTTAAAACTAGTGTCAGTCAACTGGATACCATAGCCTAGCCAAGTCGACACACAAAATTTAATCATTTAATATGAGAAATTTGAGAGACAGGGCGGGGAGTTGTGGGGGAAAGGGAGGGAAAAATGAAACAAGATGGGACCAGGGAGGGAGATAAACCATAAGAGACACTTCATATCAGGAAACAAACTGAGGGTTGCCGGAGGGGTGGGGGGTGGGAGGGCTGGGATGGAGAGTGATGGACACTGGGGAGAGTATGGGCTATGGTGTGCTGTGAATTGTGTAAGACTGATGAATCACAGACCTGTACCCCTGAAACAATTAATACATTATATTTAATAAAAAAATAAATTTTAAAAATTTTTAAAAATCAATCATTTATAGTCACCCCTTGTCAACTTGGCACCCAGGCACATGTCCTTAAACTACACTTAATCTTTAAATAAAGGCAATAGCAAAGTTGTAAATCCTTCTCACAGGATACAGCTATCCTGTGTACAACCCAGAAAGCATTAGCCCCTTCCCTGAAAGGGATACAAAGCCCTTGACTGATACATATTATATTCTTCTCCTTGATGCCCTATAACTTAAATACTATGATGTAAAGCTAACAATATTTGAATACAATAATGAATAGTTAATGCATCTTATGCTACGTGATAAGAGAACAAGAAAGGGGGAAAAAAACAAATATATTTGCTTAATAATATATACACACAAATGTATCCATAACAAAATAAGGAAGAAAGAGTCATAACAATTATAGTCCTCATTTCTGCAACTGGCCGTGCTGTCATAAGTGTTATTTATAACTACTTTCTTCTATTTCACATTCCCTTTTCCCTTAGCAAGTACCTCAGCTGGTTGTGATTCTTTGCCTGGTGGGATAACTCAAATTTTCATTCCTGAAGGATATGGACCATTAACAGCCCTGCCTGAATTGGGTTGTTGCAGTTTTCCATTAACTTGAATCACCAAGCATAGTAGTACTAAAAAAAACCCTAAGGGATCTCCTATATTCCAGATATACTCATTCTTCTCTACCTTGTGTAGTAACAGTCTGAGCTGCCTTTGGTGATGAGGATCAATTATTCCAAGCAGTGTAGTAACTGCTCTCCTTGTCTGTTGTTTAGGAGGCATAAGGAGCCCAAAGTGACCAGGTGGCTATCACAATCTCCAGTTCAATGGGCTTGTTGTTGCATCTCCTGGTAGAAGCACTACTGTCTTTGGAACACCTTGGACAGCAAGCATAAGGTCATGGGGAAAGAAATAAAAAATTTTGCTGATGGATCACTAAGAGTGGGTGGAGCCTCTCCCATTTCTACCCCTTGATTTCTGAACTTGTGAGTCTTGATTATGGAAGAAACAATACTGCATATTAAATGCTGATTTAGAGTATGTACAGCACCAATTTTGAAAATATTTTAAGATTAGGAATCAGATTGCTTTAACTGTGTCCAGAGTTACTCAACTAATAAATAGGAGAGAAAGGATTTGAAGTAAAACTCTCTGGCATCAAGACATGTTCCATGTTAATTCAACATGGTTTGTTGAGTTTGAGAGTCTTTAAAAGGCTTTCAGCATTGTGGCTAAACCCAGATTTGACTCTGGTTATTCAGGGAACTGTTGGACAGTTTAAGAAGTTTTCTATTTACCTTTTTAGACCCACTCTCCACCCTTCTCTACCCAGCTCCATATTCTGTACCGTGAACACTCATTTATGGATTGCATCAAATAGACTAGCCCTCTGCTTCTGGTGTTTGTGGCCAGAAGGAGAAATAAATATGGGAAAAAAAGATAAACCAAGGTATTCACCCTCTAGCTTTTTAAATGATGCTCTGCAATGTGTGAGTATTTTTTTTAGCATTCGTTGATGCTGGTAACTTTCTCTTCTTTTTTCTTTAACATAACTGTTGAGTTTAAGGAAACCCCTAATATGACAATTATTCATTAGGGGACCAGCCAGATACAGTAGATACCTTCTATCAAGGCAATTATTTTTCTTTAGAGAAATCGAGATATTACAGATATACCTTCACTTCCTTCGATGGTTTTGCCACCACCATCTGTAGACTTATACAATGCCTATTCCTTCACCATAGAATCACATATAACATCACTTCTGGCAAAGCAATATGTTTAAAGTGTTGTAATGTGTTGTAAAAATGAGTTCACACCCATATTACTATATGTGCCTTACCATGAAGAAACAATGGCTTGGAAAAAATAGTCAAATAGCCATTCGAAGACTCATTTGATATACATCTGAGATACCATCATGTGATGGTAAACTTATTTGGGATGCAAGATAAATGTTTAATCAGTAGCCAGAAGTGCTGCCATAACTAGAGTCAAAATTAATACAACTTCTAGCTAAAAGATGGAGATGGATGACCCCTTCTTATCATTACATCAAACAATTTACTTAATAAATTTATGCTTCTGGTACCCAAAGCTTGGTGAATGTGGTGGTCCTTGTGTCTAAGAGAGGCATTATTCCACTAGAGAACACGGTTATGGTTATCCTAAATGGTAGTTCAGACTAGCAGGTAGATATTTTGTGTGCCGCATTAAACCAACTAGGAGAGAAAGACATCATCCCACTGACTGGGTGATTGATTTCAGTTAACAAGTAGAAAGTGGTTTTCTGCCTCACAATGAGAGCAAGGAAGACTATGCTTGAACCTAGGGATTCACTGGGCACTTCTTAGTACTTCCTTACCCAATACCCTGCTAGTAAATAGTGCCTTCATTAAACTCTTTTCAATCACCCTTTTAAGGATGCCACCTGTTTCCAACAGGAAGACTATTTCAGGAAGTGACCTACTATATTCTAGAAACAGTTACCCTCATATTTAAACTCCAACCTATTATCACCTATATCCATACCTAAAGGTGCTATGCTTATATGAACATGGTTAGATGGTTCTTACCCCAATAATCTGGAGCTTGGCCAGCTTTGCAAAAGATGAAAATTGGATACAAGTAGCATTATCACTACTTCAGGGATTAAAGATTTCTTTCTCTTTTTTTAAGAAGATTTTATTTCTTTGACAGACAGAGATCACAAGTAGGCAGAGAGGCAGGCGGGGGTGGGAGGCGGGGAAGCAGGCTCCCTGCTGAGCATGCAGGGCTCAATCCCAGGACCCTAGGATCATGACTTGAGCCGAAGGCAGAGTCTTTAACCCACTGAGCCACCTAGGCGCCCCTAAAGATTTCTTAATGCCTCTTAAATTAGCCATGTTTGCAAAAACCAACAACCAAAGTCACAATAATTGCAATTAAAAATGAAAGGAGCTCAACTGAAAGTTGACCTTAAGTCATCATGCTTATAAATTAGGATAAGAAATTTGAATTTGTGTCTTCTGGTGGGAGATAACAGAGTAACCGGACCCTAAGCTCACGTAGTCCCCCAGATACAACCAGATAATGCCCACATCATTAAAAACAAAAGAAATACTGGCAGAACAGGCTCTCTAGAACTAAATGTAGAGAAGAAACCATGCTGAAGAGAATAGGAAGAGCAGAGACATGGTAGGGAGTTAATGACCTATGAGATTGTCTGTAGGAGGGAGGGACACCCTTCTGAGAAGGGAAGGAAATAAACCCTCACAACATGGAGCCTGCATAGGGAATTCCTATATCATTTGGCTTTGAAAACCAGAGAGGCCAAATTTGAATTTTGCAAGTTCTCACAACCAGCAGGACTTAAAACTGGGAACTTTAAAATTCAGCAAGCTCATCTCTGGAGAGTCAGGAGGATGAGGGGAATGGAGTCCTCAGTCTTAAAGAGAGAGCCCAACAAACAGTCCCACAGACAGCCCCACAGACATACAGCCTAGAAGCTGTATTGAAAATGCCTAGAAGCAGTTTGAAAAATGTCAGGGTTTTGTGGAGGGAGATTTGTTTATGAATCTCAGAGCATGTGCTGGAGGGGCAGGTATCTTTAAGAGATTCTCCAGGAACAAAGGATACACAGGATACACAGATACCTGGGAATTGGTGCGGGGCCAACACTAACTATCTACCTTTCTAACAGGGTCCTGCACCTGTGTTCTACTACAAACATGCCCCCTCCAGCCAGGAAAGGGCTCCAGGTCTCCCTCCCATTGGGCCAGTGCAAAACTTGCTAACACCACTCATTCTGCCCCCATGTTCTCCTGTAGTCTTGCCCCATCCAATATGCTCTTGGCCTGAGTCTATCCAAAGCAGTGTCACTAACCTGGGGGTGCAAGCACCACAACAGGGGCCAGCACCACTCCAAAGTGACTCCTGCCCTGGGGGGAGGAGAAGATAACTACACACAGCAGTCTACCATAGTCAAGGGATTCACAAAATAAAAGGATATAAAATATGATGCCATGTACTTAAAGTGTGGGAGGGGGAGGAGGAGTAAAGAATGGGTTCAGGGGCCCAGACCGTTAACCATCCCACTCTTGATTTCTGCTCAGGTCATGATCTCAGGGTCCTGAGTATTGAGTCCCACAGTAAAACTTTTCCCAACATAGAGCCACTTAAGACTCTTATTCTCCCTCTGCCCCTCCCCTCCATTCACACATTTTTGCTAAAGAAGAAGAAGAAGAAGATGGAGGAGAGATGGAGGGGTAGAGGAGGAGGAACAGGAGAAGAAGGAGAGGAGGAGGGGGAAGGAGAAGGAGAAGGAGGAAGGGAAGAAGAAGGAGGAGGAGGAGAGGAAGAGGAAGAAGAAGGGGAAGAAGAAGGGGAAGGGGAAGAAGAAGGAGGAGGAAATGGAGTAGGAGGAGGAGGAGGAGAAGGAGAAGAAGAAGAAGAAGAAGAAGAAGAAAAGAAGAAGAAGAAGAGGAAAGAAGAAGGAGGGGGAGGAGGAGAAGAAGAAGAAGAGGAAAGAAGAAGGAGGGGGAGGAGGAGAAGAAGGAGAAGAAGGAGGTAAAGAAGAAAAAAGAGGAGGGGAAGGAGAAGTTCAAAAATGAAAAAAAAAATACATGGCTAATATCATACTCAATGGTGAAAAACTGAGAGCTTTTCCCCTAAGGTCAGGAACAAGACAAGGACAAATACTCTCACCACTTTTATTCGAAATAGTACTGGAAGTCCTAGTCACAACAATCAGATAAGAGAAAGAAATAGAAGGCTCCCAAATTGGTGAGGAAGCAGTAAAACTTTCACTATTTGCTAATGAGCTGATACTATATATAGAAAACCCTAAAAACTCTACCAAAAAACTATTAGAACTGATAAATGAATTTAGTAAAACCTCAGGACACAAAATCAATGTACAGAGATATGTTACATTTCTATACACTAATAATGAAGTAGCAGAAAAAGAAATAAAGGAAAAAAATACCATCTACAATTGCATCAAAAATAATAAAATACAAAAGAATATATCTCACCAAAGAGGTGAAAGAACTGTACTCTGAAAACTATAAAACAATGATGAAAGAAATTGAACATGACACAAATGGAAAGACACACCATTCCATGCTCATGGATTGGAAGAACAAATATTATCAAAATTCTGTAGTACCCAAAACAATCTACAAATGTAATACAATTCCTATCAAAATACCAATAGCATTTTCACAGAATTAGAACAAACAATCCTAAACTATGTATGGAACCATGAAAGACCCTGATACCCAAAGCAATCTTGAAAAAGAAGAATAAAATTAGAGATATCACAATCATAGATTCCAAGGTATATTACAAGGCTGTAGTCATTAAAATAGCAAGGTACTGGCACAAAAATAGACACACAGATCAATGGAACAGAATAGAAAACACAGAAACAAACCCACAATTACACAGTTAATTAATCTTTGACAAGAGAGGCAAGAATATAGGATAGTAAAAAGTCTCTACAATAAATGGTGTTGGGAAAACTGAACAGCTACACGGAAAAGACTGAAACCAGACCACTTTCTTATACCATACACAAAAATAAATAAAAAATGGATTAAGGCCCTAAATGTGAGACATGAAACCACAAAAATCCTAGAAGAGAGTACAGATAGTAATTTCTCTGACATCAGGCATGACAACATTCTTCTAGATATGTCTCCTGAGACAATGGAAGCAAAAGCAAAATAAACTATTAGGGCTACATCAGAATAAAAAGCTTCTGCATAGCAAAGGAAACCATCAACAAAACAAAAAGGCAACTTATGAGAAAGTATTTGCAAATGACGTATCAAATAAAGAGTTGTTATTATTAACATATATAAAGAACTGATACAACTCAATATAGGAAAAAATAATTTAATTAAAAAATGGATAAAAGAGTTGAACAGACATTTCTCCAAAGAAGACAACCAGATGGCCAACAGACACATAAAAAGATGCTCAACATCACTCATTATCAGGGAAATGCAAATCAAAGTTACAGTGAAATGTCTCTTCAGTCCTGTCAGAATGGCTAAAGTCAAAAAAACAAGAGACAAGTGTTGGACAAGGATGCGGAGAAAAAGGAATTCTTATACTCTGTTGGTGGGAGTGTCAACTAGTGCAGCCAAGGTGGAAAACAGTATGGCAGTCCCTCAAAAAATTAATAATAAGGGTGCCAGTCAGTTAAGCCTCTGACTTCGGCTCAGGTCATGATCCCGGGGCCTGGGGATTGAGCCCTGCATCAGGATTTATGCTCAACAGGGAGTCTGCTTCTCCCTCTCCCCCTCCCCCCACTCATGCCTGGGCATGCTCTCTCTCTTTTTGGAAGAGATAAATAAAATCTTTTTTAAAAAATTAAATATAGGGGTGCCTGGGGGACTCAGTTGAGCATCTGCCTTCCTCTCAGGTCATGATTCTGGAGTACCGAAATCGAGCCCCGCTTTGGGCTCCCTGCTCAGCAGAGAGCCTGCTTCTCCCTTAAACCTTCACCAGCCTGAAGATCTCTCTCTCTCTCTCTCTCGAGTAAATAAATAAAATCTTTAATAAAAAATTTTTAAAATTTTAAAAATTAAATATAAACTACTATATGATCTGGTAATTCTACTACTAGATATTTACCCAAAAAATACAAAAACACTAATTCAAAAAGATAAATAAATCTTTATGTTTAATGCAGCATTACTTACAACAACCAAATTATGGAAGCAGCCCAAGTTTCCTTTGATACATGAATGGATAAAGAAGAGGTGGTATATATGTACAATGGAATCCTACTCAGCCATAAAAAGGAATGAAATCTTGCCATGTGTAATAACATGGATGCATCTAGAGAATATAATGCTAGGTAAAATAAGTCAGACAGAGAAATACAAATACCATATGATTTCACATACATACGGACTTTAAGAAACAAAACAAAGAAAGAAAAAAATGAGACAACCAAAAAAGAGTCTTAAATATAGAAAACAAACTGATTGTTACCAGAGGGGAGATGGTGGGGTAATGGATGAAATAGGAGAAGGAGATTAAGATGACTCTTCTCTCGGGGCACCTGGGTGGCTCAGTGGGTTAAAGCCTCTGCCTTCCACTCAGGTCATGATCCCAGGGTCCTGGATGGAGCCCCACGTCGGGCTCTCTGCTCAGCAAGGAGACTGCTTCCCCCTCTCTCTCTGCCTGCCTCTCTGCCTACTTGTGATCTCTGTCTGTCAAATAAATAAATAAAATCTTTAAAAAAAAAAAGATTACACTTATCTTGATGAGTAACGTATAGAATTATTGACACTGTATTGTACACCTGAAATTACTGTAATACTGCATGTTAACTATACTGGAATTAAAATTAGAAAATATAAAATAATTCCTTTTTTTAAAGATTTTATTTATTTAGAGAGAGAGAGGGAGAGCATGTGAGAGCATGAGAGGGGGAGGGGCAGAAAAAGAGGGAAAGAGAGAATCTCAAGCAGACTCCATGCTGAGCTCTCAGAGCCCAATGTGGAGCTTGATCTCATGACCCTGAGATCATGATCTGAGCTGAAACCAAGAGTCAGACAACCCAAGCACCCCAGAAAATATAAAATAATTCTTTAAAAAAAGAAATTTGAATTTGTTCGGGAACAACCACATACTCAAAATTTGTTAATTTTAATTTAAAATAAAACAACACATTTCTAAATTAAGTACCAATTTAAATCAATAACATGAGTAGAATCAGTTGAAAAATTGCTAATAGATTTAAGGCTAATTTAAAAAAAAAACTTTCAGAGAAAATTAATTCTAGGACTATAGCTTAATGTTCTAAGAAAGCAATAGTGTAGAGTATACACGCTGTGATGCAGGGCACCTTGTGGGACCTCCCATGCCCCCGCCCACTATACAAATGCTAACAGATGGGTATCAGTGCAGAGGACACAGATGATACTAAATAAAAGGTCTCTCTGAAAATACGCTAAATGTTGTAAATAATACATCTTTCTGAACATGGGAGTGCCTTGATCTCAGCGAGTAGTACCCAGCTTTGCCCTTCCTCCCACCTAAAGTTAAAACAGTAGGAAAAACGTGAGGTTTCTCACTAACCACATCAAATGATAGGTTTCTGTGCATCCAATTCTACAGAAGATATGAATTATACATCGATGTTGAGTTGAAGCATGTCTGAGACAAATTAAGGAATGAACATGTAGGATAAACACTCCTCTTACAGATAATCAAATGGAAAACAGAATTTATATTTTAGTATTTATTGTCTTAAGTGAAACACTTACTGTCTAGCATAGGCTGCACCTTACTGACAGTTTATACCGATTAAGATATAATGAAATGGAAATCCCTCTATAGGAGTTCTTTTTAAAGAGTCAAGGAAAGACCATGCATGGAACCAGGTACATTCACATATGATGACATAAATTTAAACTTCCTCAAGTTTATTATGCCATGGTGAATTCTTTTTTTTTTTTAATGCCATGTTGAATTCTTAAGCATCATAAAATAGGTTACAAACATGACAGTGTAAGTAAGAATTTTTACCTGAAAAGAGAATTTTTCTCTTGTTTAGAGCAGGTTCATGTGTAACATGGAGGATAATCCATAGCAGAAGGTCTGATCCCAGTCCCTCTTACTCTCTCTGCTTTCTACATCATTTTCTTATAACAAGCATACCTTTTTTTTTTTTTAAGATTTTTTTTATTTATTTGAGAGAAGGAAAGAGAGCACAATGAGGTTGCAAGGAGCAAAGGAAGAGGGAGAAGCAGACTCCCTGCAGAGACTCGATTACAGGACTCTGAGATAATGACCTGAGCTGAAGACAGATGCTTAACTGACTGAGCCACCCAGGCGCCCCCTTATGACAAGTATACTTAAAGGGGCCTTTAAACAATAGCCTTTAGTGAGGGCAAGTTTAACACAAAAGGACAAAGATGGGAACTATAAATTGAGAGTTTGCAGTCTGGTCCTTTTTACTTGATGATGAAATGAGAGTTGGTCTTATGGGTACTATTCTGAAATTGTAACGACAATGTGATCTAAGGAAATCATATCTAGTGATTAAATCTTGCTACTACATGTGGATTTTCTCATAATTTTTTTAATTCTGAATTTTTTAATAAAGTGGGAAAACCTCATAGGATGCTTAAGGGAATTTTTTTGGAATATATTCCTGTTAGTAACAACAACAACAACAAAGATTCCAATTTCTGGCATGGATCTACTGTACAGAAATAAAGTTTCTAGGATTAAGATATCCTGGAATGAGTTCTTTTCTCCATTACTTTTGTAGGTATTTTCTTACATTCAGCATGTACTTATGTAAAAATTTGTAGAATTTTTCTAACAGAATTCTTCTGTTTTGTAGAGCCTGGAAACCAACATGATTGAAGTCACTGAGATTAGTGAGACATTCTGAAGGGAGTGAATAATATATATATTGCTTGTAGGGAGAAAATTTATTAGTGTTCATTCTTAACTCTTTACAAAGGACTCATAAAATTTTTACAAGAAGTAAATAAAAAGAGCAGTAAAAAGATGAAACTATTTGAGAAATAAGTTAATGAGTTAACAAGTTATAATGAGTTAATAAGTTAATAAGTTAAGATATCAGGACTTTATAGCATACTTTACTTATTCCCTCAGCCATTTCAAAGTGGAATGTAAGAAGCATACAATACAGTTGAAACAAAATCACGGTGATGTGATTGTGAATAAGCATCAACTGGCTGTCCACTTCCAAAAGCCATTCTTTTTTTTTTTTATCTTTTTTTTTGTCTTTTTTTTTCATTTTATTTTGTTTCTTTTCAGTGTTCCAAAATTCATTGTTTATGCACCACAACCAGTGTTCTATGCAATATGTGGCCTCCATAATACCCACCCCCAGGCTCACCCAACCCCCCACCCATCTCCCCTTCAAAACCCTCAGTTTGTTTCTCAGAGTCCACAGTCTCTCATGGCCAAAAACCATTCTTAATGACATTATACACACTTAGCCTTTCAGTTTCCAAGGATATGATAGAAAATGGAAAATAATTGAGGAAATTTCTACACAATAACAAATGTAATGACTAAAAATTAATCCCTGGATGCTTTGAAATAACCAAATTGTAGGCACCATAGAGATAGAGACAAAATTCTGCAAACTTGACTTCCTAAATTTTCATCAAATTACAAAATTTGTGAACTACATCTTTTCCATTTGTTTTATTGGAATAGACCTAATACTTACACAAAACTTCTACATTTAAAGATGAGGAAAATGAGTCACAGATTTTAGGTTAGTAACGTGTCTAGCTTTGATCTCTCTATCATCTACATAACCAGCTCCCTAAATCAGTTATAGTACTCATCATGTCCAGTGGGATCAAAGGAAACCAACTACCTAGAAAAAGGACAGTGTTTTGTTTTGGTTTTTTTTCCTTTCATTTTTTTGGGAGGGATTGGTGTAGTCAGACTAATCAGGAATATGTCCTAGGTATCTTTATCAAGTAAGAGGCAATACCAAGAAGCTCAGAGAGGATAAGCAATTTGCCTAAGGTAGTAGGGCCAGTAAAAATACTATGCCAGTGTACTTCACTATTGATATAAGTATGGGAAGAATCTTCAATAGTTTAACAAAGTTGGAATATTAATCTTTGGATTTATTGTCAGTGAATAGTATAAAAATTACATGAAATGAATCAAAGACTACTTTTTTGTGAGAATGCTGATAATAATTATAGATAACTACAAACAGAGCCTGTATATTTGATGTGACCTGGTGGTTTTAAGAAAATAAGACACTTCTAAATGGTTTGGCAGCAAGACTTATCTTAATCACCTTAAATAAGGTCCACAGACAATAATAAGGATAAGAAAACAACTGAAAATTGAAACATTTCCTCATTTTTTTCCATGGTGCTTTACACCTGCACCATGAAGGGACAACTTGGTTTCAACTAAATGCTCAAAATCCTCAATGAGTAGCTTGACTTGTGGATTAAATTTCAACTGTGCATACCGTAGAATTCTATAAATTCTATGTAATTCCTCAAGTGTACTCTGAATACTCTATATTTGCCAAACATAGTGGTAGGGATTAACATCTTAGAAAAATATTTGAAGTACGATGGTATTGCTATATATTCACCTCCTCTGGATTTTGAATGAATTTATGAGAATTCTGTGGCCAAAAATAATGAAAAAAAAAACACAAAAAAACAAATGATAGCTGACAGTAGTAAAACATGACTGAGTTTTGATCGATCAGTCTTACAGTCATACACAAGAGAAACTTTCCTTCAGTGTTCACTGTGAGAACATTAATAAAAAACATAACACAAGAATGATCAGCTCTAGAATGTTGCCAAAATATAAAGAAAACATAGGTAATTTTTCTACGGGTATTGCTAACCACCATTACTCATCTTTTTCTTCCAGGCAAACATTGCATTTAGGTCTACCTCTTGGTGTTTGGCAATGCACTTTGTGGTTTATATGCGTTATTCAAAAGGCCTGGATTCATATTTGGTGGAGCAAATCTTACATATATTATGTATAAATCCAGTGATTTTCATTTCTTATGATTCCTTTCCTCCTCGGCTGCCCACCTTCATTTTCTGCAAAATACTTTCTAGTGCAGTACATATCAAACTTGAGTCTACATCAGAGTCCCCTGGAAAACCTGTCAAAACACAGACTTCAAGGACAGACCCAGAAATTCTGATTCATTTGGACTGGGGCGAGGATCAAGAATTTTCCATTTTCTGCAAGTTGATACTGATGCTACCGGTCTACCAGTCATAATTTGAGCAGCACGGCTTTAGTGGTTTACCTCTGCAAGTGTGCTCTGCAAACCAATAGAACCACCATCACCTTGAAGTTAGAAATGCAGAGTCTTGGACTCCACTACAGATGCTTTCCTCAAACAGTACCATGAGGTGAAATTACACACCCGTACGGTAAAATCTGTCCTTATTCAAGAATACACAATAAAGACCCTTTAGATGTGGAGGATCTGTGCTCAATTTGCTTGCTTCCAGTTTCGGTTTCTACTATCAAATACAGTTCTTGAGTGCTTGTGGTAGTTTATAAAATTAGCCATTTTACTGGTAACTCCTCCTATCAAGGGATGGAGTCTGTTCTCTCACTTCTTTAAACAGGGCTGGCTATGTGATTGGTTTGGAGCAATAGAATGTGCTGGAATTGACACTATGACCATTACAAACCAAGGTCTCAAAAAGCCTCACAGCTTCTTCTTTCACGGTTCTAGAAATTTCAGCCACTGCAACCAGGAAAAGAAGCTGAGGCGAAGGTGGTCGGGATATTGTGATATTGCCCCAATCAACAACCAGCCAACCTGCAGAAACAGAGCTAGCTGCCTGGCAGCTGAATTCAGGTACATGAGAGAATGTAGCCGAGATCAACAGAAGAATCACCTAGGTGATCACAACCTGTATAGCTAAGCCAGAAACTTATGAGCTAACTAAATGGGTGTTGATTTTTACCAGTAAGACTGGAGGTGTTTTGTACAAGGAAAAGGTACTGATACATGGTTCACCTTACTAATTCTTTTTAAGACCTATAAAGACTTATTAAAAGAGTATTAGGATAGACCAGGCTCTGAAAGTTCTGCTATTTTTAACTGCTTTGCTCTGTTTTTCCTCACTAAGGCAAGCCGTAATCATTGACAATAGATCAAGGACTAAATCATAATTCTTCTAGCAAACAAACAAACAAACAGCAACTTAAAAAAAAAAAAACACTGCTAACATGACATACATGAAAAATATCAATCTTTGAATATGTTCCTGAAAAATACACAAGAACTAGTTTGGATATCTTAAGAAATTCACGTAGGTGACCCAGAGAAGTCTCAGGGGTAGCTGATACATAGGTACTCACAGCCTCTTATTTCTTGGTGTCTCTTCAGTACCAAGGGCTTGGAAGCTCCCACTCATATATTCAGGTTTGTATGGGAAAGTTTAGCTTCAGGGATGGATATGTTTCTCATACACAATAGTACTAAATATAAAAAGATACCATTTTTCTCAAATAAATTCCTTATGTTAGCAAAATTACCACCAATATTCTAATAATTTTTTTCAATTATAAGAGCTAATATTTGAGTTCATTTTGGTAATATATACATGGGAAAATAACCTAAAGAAAAGAATTTTAAACAATAGTGATGATGGAAAATTAACCTGAGAAATTATTACAAATAATAGGAAGCTACTAAAATTAAATCAATGCAAAATTTTTCAACAAGAGATGAATTAATGTTTAAAAGTAATATCTGAGGGGCGCCTGGGTGACTCAGTGGGTTGGGGTCTCTGCCTTCGGCTCAGGTCATGATTCCAGGGTCCTGGGATCGGGCCCCGCATCGGGCTCTCTGCTCAGCGGGGAGCCTGCTTTCCTTCCTCTCTCTCTGCCTGCCTCTCTGCCTACTTGTGATCTCTCTCTGTGTGTCAAATAAATAAATAAAATCTTTAAAAAAAAAAAAAAACTAATACCTGAAAATAGACCCTACTCTATATGAGAACTGAACATATGATAAAGGATGCATTTTAAATCAGCATTCTGTAACATGTTGAAAATAGTATGAAACTATACGTAGCCAATAATGTAGTATTCTCGCTTGAGTAGGAAGACAGAATAGTGAAAAAGAATATAGATCAGAACATGACTAATTAAGTATATGCTAAGTAAAGTCGGCATTTTATATAAGTGCTTTAAAAATGACTTGGGTGCCTGATGGCTCAGTCTGTTGAGCATGTGACTCTCGATTTTGGTACAGGTCATGGTCTCAGGGTAATGGAATAGAGCCCTGTGTTAGGCTCTGCGCTCAGCGCAGAGTCTGCTTAAGATTCTCTCTCTCCCTCTCCCTCTGTTCTCCTCACCCCGTGCATTCTTTCTTCCTCTCTCTCTCAAATAAGTAAATAAATCTTTTAAAAAATGACTTGGTCATTAAGCACTATTCAGACAACTGGGTACATATCTGAAAAAAAATGTTATTTTCTATCATGTCTTACACATAAAATTTATTCAGATAATCAAGGTTTAAATCTTAAAAAAAAGTTAAGTATTTTAAATGAGAAGACTGGAAGAATCGTTCTTATTATTCAACTTGAAAAGACATTATAGAGTATGACAAAATCTGAAGCTATCAAGGAAAAAATGATACACTAAACTACACAAATAAAACATCCACTTGGCAAAAAATAACATAAATATAATCCAAAGGAAAAAAAGAACAACTCTTGAAATACATAGAAAAAAATTTCTTTTAACAGAAAAAGAAATAAAATGGCTCTCAAATATATGTAAAGATGCCAGAATCTCATTCATAATAAAATAAATGAAAAACTTAAAAAAAGATATTCATTTTGTTTTGTCAGGTGAGCAAAGATTTAAAAAAAGTTTTATTATTCAGGGGATATAGGCAAACACGAGAAAGTAAACAGGTATAACCTCACAGATAGCAATCTGAAAATATCTGTCAAAATTGCAATCCATACAGCTTTTACTCAGACTTGTAATTTGTGTTCTGATTCCTCCATGCCCCCTCCTTAGGACACAAACTGATTAACAGAAAATGAAAACAAATGGGAATTTATCAAAAAAGGAAACCCAATGAGTAAATAATACATAAAAAAATTCACCCAAATTTATAATTAAAAATGAAAAATAAAGTAATAATAATTTTCCTATCAAATTAACAAAAATTTTTAAAAATCAAATTAACCCTAAAAATATATGTTGTTATTTATATTTTCAAAGAAAATGATCAGGCAATATATAATAATGCTGACAAATATTTCTCTTCTCTGGATCTCTACTCATGAAATAAAGTAATACTTTTAAAGAATTGTACATGCAGATATTCACAGTAATTTTATTTATATTATCAAACAGCTGGAAACAACTGAATAACTGTTAAAAAATATTATCTGATTTCAGGTAATTGGAGTTGGGATTTAAGGTTGGTTAGAGAAGAATTAATTCAATCATTCTCTACTAAACTATTGTCATAAGCAGAGGTTATAAAAATCAGAAACACAGGTCCATTGACATGGAATCTTGAATCAGAAAAGTAGTAAGACTGAGGTAGCACAACTCAGTCTATTGAAGTTGAATATTTTGAAGAAAATCAAGAATAACTTACATAAGTTTTGCTTGGTTAACGCATAGGTGTCCTCATCTATAATAACACCATTACTTAGTGATTCTCAGCTTTTTCCCAAAGTCCCAAATTCTGAATGTGTTATGTCAATATCAAACAACTCCTAATTTTTCCATAGAGTTTTTGCTGATGACAACCTTCTATCACTTTCTGGCCTGGCCAAGAGGTGCGTAGGAAGTTAAGAGTCAACTACCTCAATTAGGAGATAGATACACAGTGGAATATTCTTCAAACATTAAACATTATGTTTGCAAGGAGTTTTTAATAATATGGAAAAATTTGTGATCAATAAAAGTAACTTACAAAGAAAGAAAAACACTAAAAAGAATTAGCAGTGGCTACCTGTAATGGCAAGAATTATAATTGTTTATATATTTTCATCAAATATCTCAGATCATTTTAAGTTCTCTCCTTCATCCTCCAGGAGCAGCTGTTTATCCTAAACACTCTTACTTATGCTATGACGATTCCTAACCATTTGTGCATATTGCTGCAGTAAGGACCACTGAGTAATAGATGGCACAGGTTTCAATTACAGTGTATAAGTCTGTTTCCCCAGGAGGTCTCCTCCATAAATGGTAAAACTTCAGTAATCTTTCCTTTCTCTGGACCTACATAGCTTCTTAGCAGTATTACAGCTATAAAACTTCTTCCTTTTTACAGATTTTTTAAATGTATATGTCTGATAGCCACGCTCTGACAACAGGCTTCTTGTCTGAGTCATTATTTATATGAATCATACAAGCTAACACAGGAACTGGTAGGGTTAAAAATAATTTTCATTAAAAAACAATAAAATTGGATATCAATTACTTGCCTTAATACGTGGAATAACCCTGTTAGAAATTATTACAATCCAGGTAATCCAAACTTTATTAATCATTGGCCTCCTAATCATTCACTATTCACCTTCATAAACTATGCATATTAGAAGCAAAAAAAAAAGAGAGAAATTAAAGAGCTAATTTATTAACTGGTCTTCTTTTGAATAATAAAACATACTTCTTTTTACACATAGTAAAATCCTAGATGACAGTCTTTCATTATTCATAGTTATATAGATTTCTGTTTATTTGTATTTATTTGTTGGTTTTTTTTAATTTGTTCTACTCCTTATATTTATAAGGAGTCAAAATGTATAATACAAAATGAAATTTCACTCAGTCATTGACTTTACCAAAGAAACATATTATGCAACTTCAAGCATAATCTTTGGCACATACTGCTCAATAAATGTTGACTATGAACCGAAATTCTTATGCAAGTGTTCCTCACTTTGAAACAAAGCAACACATTAAAAAACACATGTTTGCATCAATGATGAAAATTAGAATTATTAGATTCCATCAGAAGTGGGCTCTTACTGCCTTATGTCCAAGTCCAAAAGGGCAACATAAGAGCCGCATGAACTTACCTCCTCCCATGGATACACAGAATCTACACATGGAGAAATTCATTCTGAAAGAAATGCAGAACCTAGCTGAGTGACTCCTACACTTTGGACAAATGAGAAAATACCCATGTCACCCACACTGAAATGGGTTGGACAGGTGATACACACTGTAATCATAAATTCCACCCCTGACACAGTGCTATCAGGATTAAATTCCCAATTTCCAGCTTCTTCTGAGGAATAAAGACGTTGGGCCCCTACATCTACCATCCCAAATTGTAAGACTCCCACACGAGGAACAGACCCCCAAAACAACTAGCTCTGTAAGCCAAAGGTACTTGCTTCCAGGAGACCCACAAGACTATTGCAGAGATTTCAAGGGGCTTTCTAAGGACTCACAGTGTCTATCCCACCAGGGCTTAGCACAGAGGGATCACACAGAAAACCAATCTCCTAGTCCTTCCCTCAAGGAGGTCTATTGGTATACTTTAAAAGCTCCTGCTTAAGGAGGTCAGACTTCTAATTTAGCATGCATTTAGGTTCAAACTGTGCTCTTCCCCAGGGACTAGGGAAGCCTTTGGAGGGCTCCTTCTCCCTCTAGCCTGCTCCAGTTGCCCATACATCCCTGGAAAGAGCCTACATATATGTCTGGCACCTTGGCTTTTTGTGGCTACAGAACAAAGGATGGGCTGCTGAATCACCTGCCTCTGATGGCCAAAAGGGCTTTTGCATTCATGAATCCCACAGAACTATAGGAAACAAAGAGGCAGTTATTACAGATGCAGGAACATCATAATCACTCCCCACCCCCACAGCCATATACCAGCCCCAAGACAGAGGAAACAGGCAAAAAAAAAATCTCACCTCTC
The DNA here is from genome assembly GCF_002288905.1 of Enhydra lutris kenyoni. Lineage (NCBI taxonomy): Eukaryota > Metazoa > Chordata > Mammalia > Carnivora > Mustelidae > Enhydra > Enhydra lutris. The sequence goes on along the minus strand of NW_019154086.1, from coordinate 61,885,942 downwards.
AGTTTCTTCGTTTCCTTAAATGTAAGTGTACTCAATTCTCCAATCAAAAGATATAGAGTAGGTGAATGGATAAAAAGAAGAAGAAGAAGAACTATCTGTACGCTGCCTGCAAGAGACACGTTAAATGTAGGGACGCACACAAACTGAAAGTGAAGAAATTGGAAAAAATATTCCATGTAAATGGAAACCAAAACAAAGCAGTGGTAGCTACACTTACAACAAACAGAGAAGAGATAGGAAGGTCATTACATAATGATTAAAGGTTCAATCCAACAAGACAATATAACCTTTGTAAATATTTACGCATCCATATAGGAGCAAATGTATAAAGCAATACTAACAGACCTGAAGGGAGAAATAGACAGCAATACCATAATAGTAGGGACGTCAGTACCCTACCTTCAATGATCAATAGACTGTCCAGAAAGAAAATCAATAAAGAAACATGGGACTTAAACTACATTAAGGCCAGATGTGCTTAACAGATATTTGCAGAACATTCCATCCAACAGCAGCAGAATTCTTCCCAAGCACATATGGAACATTTTCCAGAATAGATCATATGTTAGGCCACAAAACAAGTCTTAGCAAATTTAAGACTGAAATCATATCCAGCATCATCTCCTACCACAGTGGTAAGAAACCAGAGATTAATTATAAGAAAGTAAAAATTCACAGTAGAGATTAAACAACATGCTAATGGATGATCAATGGATCAAAGAAGAAATCAAAAGTTATCCAGAGATGTATGAAAATGGAAATGCAAAATTTATGGAACTGCAAAAAGAACTGCAAAAAGCAATTCTAAAAGTGAAGTTTATAGTGATAAATGCCTACATTAAAAAGAGAAGAAACAGAAGAAAGATCTCAAATAAACAAACTAACTTTATACCTCAAAGAATTAGAAAAAGAAAACAAACTAAGCCTAAATTTAATAGAGGGAAGGAAATATCAAAGAGCACAGTGGAAATAAATTAAATTGAGACTAAGAAGACAATAGAAAAGATCAATAAAGCTAAGAGCTTTTTTTTTAAACGATAAACAAAATAAACAAAACTTTAGCTAGCCTTACCAAGAAGAAAAGGGAACCAAGAAGAAATAAATAAAATTAGAAATGAGAGAGGAGTCATTACAACAGATTCCACAGAAATACAAAGAAGCATAAGAGACAATAATGAAAAATTACACTCCAACAAATTGGATAACCTAAAAGAAATGGATAAACTGCCATATAAATGGATATACAACTACCAAGACTAAGTCATGAAGAAAAAGAAAATCTGAGTGGGGCAATTACTAGTAAAGACATTGATTTAGTAATCAAAAACCTCCCCAAAAAACAAAAATGTAGCGCTAGATGGCTTCACTGGTGAATTCTACCAAACATATTAAGAAGATTAATGCCAATCCTTCTCAAACTCTTCCAAAAAATAGAAGAGGAGAGAATACTTGCAAATCATTTTATGATGACATCATTACCCTGTTACCAAAACCAGACAAGGACACCACAAGAACAGAAAATTGCAGACCAATATCCCTAATGAACACAGATGAAAAAATTATAAAAAAAAATCCTCAGCAAAAATATTAGAAGCTAGGATGCCTGGGTAGCTCAGTCAGTTAAGCATCTACCTTTGGCTCAGATCATGTTCCCAGGGCCCTAGGATCAAGTCTTATATTGGGCTACTTGCTTAGCGGGGAGCTGCTTCTCCCTCTGCCTGCCAATCCCCCTGCTTATGCTTTTTCTCTCTCTGACAAATAAATAAATAAAATCTTTTAAAAAAACATTAGCAAGCTGAATTCACCAATACAGTGAAAGGATTATAAGCTATGATTAAGTAGGATTTATTATAGATATGCAAGGATAGTTCAATGTTCATAAATCAGTTTCATAGACCACACTAAGAAAATGAAGGATTAAAGTCATACGAGCGTTTCAATAGATGCAGAATAAACACTTGACAAAAGGCAACATTCATTCATGATAAAAACTCTCAACAAACAAGTATTGAGGGGTATACTTCGACATAAAGTCTGTATATGGCAATCCCACAACTAACATCATACTCAACAGGGTAAAGCTAAAAGCTTTTTCTCTAGGCTCAGGAATAAGATAAGAATGCCTTCTCTAATCATCTTTCTTCAACATAGTACTGGAAGTCCTACCCAGAACAAGTAGGCAAGAAAAAGAAATAAAAGGCATCCAAACCAACAAAATGGAAGGCCACCTATAGAATGGGAGAAAATATTTGCAAAGCATCTATCAGATAAGGTATGAATATGCAAATATATAAGGATATCATACAACTCAATAACAAAGCAATCAGACTAAAAAATTGTCAGAGGACATGAGTGGATATTTTGCCAAAGAAGATATACGTACGGCCAACGGGTACATTTAAGCATACCCAACATTACTAATCAAATGCAAATCAAAATGCAAATCAAAACCACAAAGAGATACCTGATACCTGTTGGAATGGCTATCACCAAAAATACAAGTGATAAGAAATGCTGGCAAGGAAATAGAGAAAATGAAACCCTCTTACACTATTGGTGGGAACGTAAACTGGAACAGCCGCTATGGAAAACAATGTAGAGTTTTCTCAAAAACTTGAGAGTAAAACTTCTATATGATCCAGCAATGACACTTCTGGGTAACTATTCAATTAAAATTAAATCACTATTTCAAAACATTATCTGCACCCAAATGTTCATTGCAGCATTATTTACAATAGCCAAGACATGGAAACAACCTAAGTGTCCAAGGATGGATGAATGGATTAGAAAATGGAGAAATACACATATAATATACCTACAATGAAAGGTCATCAGCTACAATAAAAAAGGAAATTCTTCTATTTGCCACAACATGAATGAAACTTGAGGGCATTACATTAAGTGAAATAAGTCAGACAGAAAGACAAATGCTGTATGATCTCACTTATATTAGGAATTAAAACAACAACAACAACAACAACAACAACAAAAAACGCATGGAATTAGAGAGTATATTGATAGTTGCCAAGGATAGAGAGGTGGAGGAAATGGGTGAAGGTGGAACATAAACTTCCAGTTTTAAGACCAATACATTCTGGAGATGTGATGTTTAACATGATGACTATAGTTAACAATACTGAATTGTTCAGTGAAAGTTGCTGAGATCTTAAAAGTGCTCACCACAAAGAAAAAAAGATAGCTATAGGAAATGATAGATGTGTCAACCAATCTTATTGTGGTAATCATTTCACAATATCTATATCAAATCATCACTTGTACACCTTAAAATTGCACTGTTATATATCAATTACATCTCAATGAAGTTTGACTAAAAAAGAAAATTTTAAAACAAAACAGACTAGGATAAAATATATTAAAAAAACATGTCTAATAAAGATTTTTATTTATGTATGTATAAAGAATTTTTACAGAATCCTCAATGTATAAAGAATTTTTATCAGAACAAAACTAACCTTAAAAATGGGCAAAATATTTAAACATTGTATCAAAGAATATATACAGAGGTGAGAAGTAAGTACTTATAAAGCTATTCAAAATCTTTAGTCACCAGGGATTTTTCAGCAGAAACAATCTTGAGGAAGAGTGTGTTAACTTTCACATAATTAATGGTATGTTCCTAAGGTCATTCTTTCTTGTAAAAAGAAAATGAAGAATGAGTGGTAACCTATTGCGTGTGTTTGCATTTATCTTTTAGAAGGATAGCTATTGAAAATGTAACTATTGAAAAGCCACTGAAACCCTGTACAAAGACATTATATTTTCTGAGGTCAGCCCATTCACCCAGAATGAACAATTGTTAAATATGAAAAATGCCAGCGATCATTAACTAATAATATGCTATAATTCTTCAATTGTTTAATGATTATGTCATCTTAGAAATAACTGTGTTGAAAATATAAAAGCAACCTTCTAAAGTTTCTAGGAAAGATGTCAAATGCCTCTCTTATTCTCCCATTTTTATTTGGGCAAGTTTTGGCAAATATCTGCTAGAAGCATCTGGAAGGACACAAAAGATGATACGGTTTCCAAGAACAAGCTAGACCAGCTGGCTTGCCAAATGTCAGCATATGGGGGTGGGGAGGGCTGTTGTTTTGATTTATCATGGTCATGCTATGTGGGATGAGCGGTGAATACCTCTGTCAAAGAACACCACTGTTATGTCTAAGTTTAAATTCATCCTCATAGTTGTACAAACAACTTAAAGGTGCAAATGAAGATGTAACTTCCCCATGTGGAAACTGTTGCTAAAAACCAATATTCTCATTAAAATAGTCAACAACATATGGCAGGCCTAAATGTCAGTTACACATTTATGCCAGTAAATATTACTTTAGGATCTACAAATAAAATGACACCGCTGGCAACTCCTTTAGAATGGATTTTCAATCACAGCACTTCATGAAGATGAAAAAAACTTTTTTTTTTTTTTTTCAAGTTGACAGGTTGTTGGTGGTGCTACCATCAGAAAAGTGCTTTCCCTAAGTAAATCTAAGTCCAGATTGAACACTACTGTGACAGCAGAAATGTTCAGCAGACTCTCAGAGTCCCATAGTATACTTCCCGGGAAAATATATTCAGTCCTGACTTACCAAAGGTATAGGGAAAATATCTAAGACATCCAGCTGTTTACTACTTTGTAGTGAACAGCTAGACTCCAGCCAGGATGCAAATTAATTTGTAAAGCGGTTCACTGTAGGCATACAACTCAGTAATGATCTAACAAGGAAATGTATACTCAGAACACATTGTATAGTGGATTTGGAGATATCCCCACTGAATACTAAAAAATAAAGACAGCAGGAATGAAAAAAGCTTTTCAATTGTGGAAAAATACACATACGAGATTCTCAATTTTTTTTGGCAACTGTAGTAATAAATACTTTTCCCCCCATGAAGTATTGACACCGAAAGGGAAATGTCATTGCTTCCTATAGAACCACCTCATGTCCTGCATTTTCCTAGAAGAGAGAAGTCATATGTCAAGCAAAATATACTGTCACCCTGGTGACTGAAATATTGCAAAAATCATTTCAAAATGAGCATACTGCATGTGGCCTGGAAAACTCCCCCATGTGGTACATTCTTTCAGGAAATTCTAAGCCTTGCCATTCTATAGACTATTCAGGGCCAATAAAAAAATATGTTTCTAAACATATCCCTTTAGTGCATGCAGTATCTCCAAATTTACTATGCCTAAGAATCATATAAGAATATTTTTTAAATGTGGAATTCTAATGCAGCAGGTTTAGTAGGGCCCAAGACTGCATTTCCAACCAACTCTTAGTTGATATCGATGCTGCTGGTCTGCAGAGGCACTCTGAACAACAAGGCTTTAGAATATTTAGAATAGAATAGAATAGAATAGAATAGAATAGAATAGAATAGAATAGAATTAGAATATTCTACACCAATGGCTGAATATTGTAAAATCTGTCATCTATTTGGGCAATAGCATTCTGTTAGTATTGGGGAGGTTTTGTTGTTAAGAAAGGAATATTTGAAAATACAACCTATTCACTTGAAAAGTGTGTAACTGGGAAGAGAAAGTTGAGATGAGGAGAATGAGGACTGAAGTGGACTCTTGGAGCCCTAGAAGGATTCAAGGGAAAGCCTATTGGCTATTGGCTATGAATACAAAATGGCAACAGTCAGTATCCCATCTTTCTTTGTTTTCCAAGATGACTGAATATAATTTAATCTTGATCTCCCTCTATACTTCTGTGCTGCTGCTTGAAATTCTTTTAATTGTGCCTGTATTAGTTTTCTGGGGCTGCATAATGAAGTACCACAGACTGGGTGGCTTAAACAAAAAATTATTTTCTCACAGTGTGAAGGCTAGGAGTCTGAAATTAAGATGCCAGCAAGATTAATTTCTTCAAAGGCCTCTCTCTTTGGTATGTAGATGGTCCTCTTCTCCCAATATTTTCCCAAGGTCTTCCTGCTGTATGTGTCTGTATCCTAACCTCCTCAGGCCTGTAAAGACATATTGGATTAGGGTCCAATCTTATAATCTCATTTTAAGTTAATTAACTTTTAAAGACCCTATCTTCAAATACAGTCACATTCTAAGTACCAGTTATTAAGACTTCAACATATGAATTTTGAGAGAACACAATTTATGCCATCAAAGTCCATAAAAATACAGAAAACTATAAAGGTAAATAATTGGTGTACATTTACCTGGACACACTGACTGACTTATACTGACCAAAACTAATTAAATAAACACAAAAATATAATTAAATAAACACAAAATCACATCAGAGTCTTCATGGTTGGTTCTCCTGGCCTTGGTGCCTAAAATGAGAAACTGTAAAGGTTGATCTATCTGATCTGCAAAGTAGTAGAAAATGGGAGGCTTTAGGTGACACAATCTTCACCCATGTTCTTGTGAATCCCTGCCCCAAATCTCTGAATTCAAACTCCACTTAATAGTTTATCAGCTCATTTAGTTTTCCAAAACTAAGACATAGAGGTTCATACTAATACTAGGATATTGCTTGTCTATTTCGCTGTGTTAATATTTGCTCTATGTTACAAAAACCAAGAGCGGGTGAAACCATGAATGTCTGAGGACAAAACAAAGCAGTGGCACCAAACAGAATTAGTCATCATTACATTCTTCACTGCTACACACTTGCAGTAAAAATGTCAGTTTCACTTAGGAATGTCCTTAATGAAGCAGTAAAGATTATTAATTTTATTTCATTCCAGCCCTTGAGTGCATGACTTTTTAAATATAAATCACTTTCGCTGTACACTGACACATGATGGTTATCTGAAGGAAAACCTTCAGTGCAATTATTGGAGTTGCAAGCTGAACTAGCTGCTTTTTCATGGAGCACTAAATTTATTGGACGGGACTATGGACAGATAAACCATGGTAATTCAAAGTTGGGCATTTGGCAGATATTTTCTCAAAAGTGAACATAGTGAGCCTGACACTCAAAGGAAACAACTGACAGCATTTATTGGCAAAGATAAAATTTGAGTTTTCAAGCAAAGACCAGGATTTTGAAAAATTTATATCTGTCTCTATGAGCTTGACACCTTGTCAATACAGAAAGACTTTTCTAATGAGATTAACAAATGTTACTATTTAATAATGCATAATAAAATGTTTCAACATTTGGAAATCTGCATAATTCAGTGGACCAACATTTTGCAAATGACAAATGCATGATGTTACAAAATCAAGCATGGTAGTATATGCAAAGATGGTCTAATGATTTTAATGTGAGAGTCAAAAAGCTCATTGAGGGGTGCTTGGGTGGCTCGTGGGTTAAAGCCTCTGCCTTCGGCTCAGGTCATGATCCCAGGGTCCTGGGATCGAGCCCTGCATCGGGCTCTCTGCTCAGTGGGGAGCCTGCTTCCCTCTCTCTCTGCCTGCCTCTCTGCCTACTTGTGATCTCTGTCTGTCAAATAAATAAATAAATAAAATCTTTAAAAAAAAAAAAAAAGCTCATTGATAAAGTTTGAGTTTGTACATTGCAACTAACCCTTAAGAAATGACCACTTGTAGAGTTGGGTAATGCGAAAAGAACATACAAAATTGTTTCAAAAATATTAAAATATTTCTTTCTTTTTCAACTACATATCTTTGTAATATTGGCTTTACTTCGCTTACTGTGCCAAAACAACAAATCTTAATCAACTGAATGCAGAAGTAGATAGGTGAATACAGCTGCCTTCTATTAAATCAAATACTAAGTAAATTTGAAAAAAAAAATAATTCCACTATACTCCTCTTTTTTGCTTTGGGAAATATAGTAATTTTCACAAAATGCAATTTTTATATTAACATGTTAGTTAATGTTATTTTCAAATGAGTTAATTTTTAACTTTTTCAATATTAATTTCTATTACAGTAAATATTAATAACTATAAACCACATAAACAAAACTCTTTGTCATCTTCAGTAATTTTTAAGAGTCCTAAAGGCCAAAAAGTTTGCAAATTACTATTCCAAGTTATATGCACTCTTTTATTCTGGTCAGGGGTTCTGTACAAATTCCTAGGTAGTGGCCCTTTCTTATGATATGGGCTAGACCAAGCATGAAGTTCAAAGAGCTCCTTTTATATCTCTTTCCCCCAAACAAAATAGAGCTTGGTCATTCCTTTCCCCAAGATTAATCCGACCATAGTTGTCTTTTCAGAGCTGGCAAGAAGCTCAGAGAGGAAAGCCTGCTCAGTCTAAATCGTCCTCCAGCTGGAAAAGGAAACTTCTTTTTTTCTCTAGTAAAAAAGTATAAAAACGCTTTTTATACTTCTCCCTGCCAACTTAGCACAGAATAATTCCTGAGGAAGACTTTGTTCTCCCGTCCTAGGCCTATTCAGCTTTCTAAAGGCAGGTGTTTCCTCCATGAAAAGCTGAGGATGAAGCACCATGGTAAGGGTCAAAACGACTATGAAGGAAGAGAGATCTGTCCTCATCGGGGTCTACCCTCATCACCATGGTCATAATCATCACCGCTGACACCAACACCACCTACCACACCCATTTATACAATACCTGTAGCTACTGAGTCTTGTCTCTTACCTGCCAGGCACAGAACTAAGTACTTTATAAGAATTAACTCATTTAATCTTTACCACAATCCTAGAAGCCAGATACATCATTTCCACTTTTCAGATAGGAAACTGAAGCTGGGAGGTAAATAAATAGCTCACGGCTTCAGCTAATAAGTGGGGTTATCTGGGATTTAATTAAGCCAGAGTCTTAACTACTCAGTAGAAAAGCTTCACTGCCTCCTATCAAGTTTATGTACGGGGGGGGATTAATGAACATCATCCTAAGAGGCTTCACTTGCATTTTGTTTTTGTCAAAGCCGCATTTCCCTAAAGGATGGGGTAAGAAAAGGGGTTACGTTCAAAATCAATGTTTACAATTTTGAAAAGTTACTCTGGGGGACTCCTTGCTATGACAGAAACTTCATTCTGAACAATTTTATGAAGTTTTGTTTCTTTGTTTGTTGACAGGCTAACATTGTAAATGAGCCCCATTGTCACATACGGCTTTCACTTGTTGGTAAAAAGAAGCATAAAAGTTTGCCTGGTAAGACTTTTTTTTTTTTTTTTAACAACACAAAATTTAAGGAGGTCTTCATCATGTGGAGTCTTAGATGAGAGATTTCAGGTTACATAATGGACAATGTCTTCAACTATCATTTCTCAAGCAATAAAGAAGTGTTGTTCAAATGGAAGTTTCTTATATTGACCCTCTATAAAAGCTGAGAGCATAACATTAAATCATATATCCATGAAAGTATTTCTGAAAGGAACTAAGCTAATATCACTCAGGTATGTTATTCTGGCTGACCTGACTTGATACAGAGAAATAGCTTAGAAAACCTAGAGAAATGAATAGTTAATATATTCTTAGTCTCCATTATTACAGCTCCATAGAGCTGATGGTAAGTGTTGGCTCACAGTCAACTCGTGATTAGACTTCCTGACATTGCCTGAAGAAGTGATACTATGTTTTGTTTATTAGAAGAAATCCTATGCTTTAGATGCCAAATATTCAGGCAGCTGAAAATCTGTTTTAAAAATTTAGGAGCCTGTCATATTCCTAGCAAGAGAAACATCCTGAACTATACCTGGTAACTCTTAGGCATGCCTTGAGGTTTAGCCTCATTTTTTTTCTCTCAGAAGGACAGACATTGAATCTATCTGAATCCTCCATATAGACATGCAATAGCCTCAGACCTTGAGCCCAAGTTAGGGTGAGACTGGCCCAGCAGGGGCGGATTATAGAATGAAGGATGCCTAGAGTTAACCACCATCAAAGAATCACTGAGATTGCCATTAGAGGGGGCTCGGTGGAGAGACAGAACCCCAGGAAAAGTCAGGGACACAGGAAGCAAAGTCACCACAGTGGATAAAGGACTTCCTAATAAGGAGGAGATGCTAGGGCCAAGGTTCATTTTCAAATGTTTCCAGGCCCAGTGTACTTGAAGAAAGGGATTTATAGCTACAGCAAGACTGTTCAAACAAAATCGATCAAGATCTCAAAGAAATATTCAGTTGAGACCACCATCACTACCAAGTCCCCCTTCCTCACCTGGGGAAACAGAGAAGAGAAAGTCCTATTATTTCCAGAATAAAGTCATATTAGGACAGGTTAAGTTAAAGATTATAAGCTTCAGGGACGCCTGGGTGGCTCAGTGGGTTAAGCCACTGCCTTCAGCTCAGGTCATGATCCCAGAGTCCTGGGATGGAGTCCTGCATCTGGCTCCTTGCTCAGCAGGGCACCTGCTTCTCTCTCTGCCTCTGCCTGCTTGTGTGTTCTCTCTCTCTCTCTCTCCGACAAATAAATAAATACAACTTAAAAAAAAAAAAAAGATTATAAACTTCAGATTTTTTTTATTTGAACTTACTTAAAGTTAGCAGGGAAAATCTTAAGGCTACAGAATAGAATAATGCCTGCTGTATTCATTTCCTAGTGCTGCCATAATAAACTACTACAAATTTAGTGAATTAAAACAGTACAAATTTATTATTTTATAGTTCTGGAGGTTAGAAGTCTGAAAGGACCATCAGTGGGCTAAAATTAAGGTTTTGGCAGGGTTGCACTTCTTTCTGGAGGTTCTAGAAGAAATTCCATTTCCCTGCTTTTTAAAAAAGAAAAGATTTTATTTATTTATCTGAGAGAGAGGGAGGGTGTGGGAGCATGAGTGGAGGGAGGGGCAGAGGGACTAGCAGACTCCCTACTGAGCAAGGGCCCAACCCACCCTGGGCTAGACATGGGGCTCCATCCCAAGACCCTGAAATCCTGACCAAAGCTGAAGTCCCCACTTAAATGATGGAGCCACACAGGTACTCTTCTCTGCCTTTTTTTAACTGTAGAGGCTGCACTCATTTACTTCCTGCTTCCTCATTTATGTATAAGGACATCTGTGATTACACTGGGTCCACCTGGATAACCTAGGAAGCTCCCCCATCTCCAGGATTAACTGATAAGCCACCTTAATTCCATCTATTACCTTAATTCTTCTTTGCCATGCAACAAAATACATTCTCAGTTTTCATTATAAGGAGGCCATTATTCAACCTACCAATAGAATTTACTTAATGATACTTATTAAAATGAGGCCATAGCCATAAGCCAGTAGAGGGAGATTTGAAGGGATGCAAAAGCTTTTGACAATGCATTGCTCCTTGCATCTATTAAAACAAACCTTCAGTTATGATAGGAAAGCTCTTTGACCTTTGCAAACAAACTAAGAAATTCAAATTTATCTAAAGAAGATACAACCATTAACTTAAATATTATAATTAACTCATGTCAAGGTAACACATATTAATCAATAGGTAGTTTCTGACTATATATTAATAAACTTGGGAAAGACCTTTATACTGCTCTTATATTTCTCTTAACAAAGTTTAATACATTTTTGGTATTATAAACAATTCTTATACTTATTTACTAATAATGTGTCAGTAGTTAATAATGGCTATATGTATGAGGTCACTGTGGAAGATGATATGTCAAGATTCTATCTTAAAATTTGTTGAGAAAGATGTTAGGATTGCATTCTGTGGGAATATTAGGACAAAATGGGATTCTAATCTGGAGTGGATAAAGAATCCTTCATTAATATAAAGATACTAAACTTTGAGTCCATCTTGAAGAAAATATGTCTGAATTTTATTTATAGCAACATAGATTGGTCTAATCATTTGGTTTGAGACTGAGAAATTCTTTTGACAAAAAAAAATTCTTATATCCCTTGCAGCTTTAAAATTTTTAAATCAATGAGGTTACTGGATCAAGCTGTAAGAAAATCCTGGAAGTTAGAAAATGCAAATGAATATGTCATTCATCATTAGATGATTTCAATCAATCATTTATCTTCAAGTAATTCCACAAGAAATAGCATTCCCCCACTGTACCTTCATTATTGAATTGGAACTGATGGCTGAGCCCAAGACTCCCATTGATTTAATTCAATTTTTTTAAGAATAAGTTACTTATAAAAGGATTTTAACCTAATACATTTATGTGTGACTTCATCTGAATTCCATTTGAGGTGTTGTCCCTCTAACTTTGCCAATTATTTTCATTATATTTTGTTTTGTTTTGTTTTTTTCAACTTCCTGGAAATCTTGATCAAGAAATGGGGTTGGGAGGTACAGTTTAAGCACAGGGCAGTCAAAGTTAATTTATTGACAGTTCTCTCTAAAACACAATTGAGAGGATTTGTCATAATCCCTTGGACTCAGACTGTTATTTGTGAAACTAAAGCAACCATTTCTGTAATTTAACTTTCTTCTGTCCTTCCGTCAGACTCAGGGACAATATGGAGGACAAGATCAATAGTTATGGGGATTGTGGTCATTCTCAACCTTGACTAAAATATTCATTTCTAGAATTAAACCAAACAAACAAATGAAAAGATGATTAAGAAATAGTATTAGGCTTCTAATTAGATAAAATCCTTTAGATTTACCCCATACACCATCCATTGGAGAGATACAATTTTTAGTGCACACTGGTGATTAATCACCTGACTCCACACTATAGGAATCAATACCACCTTTCCTCACTTCAGTGCTCCAATTTCACTGGGCTTTCACCTTCCTCACTGTAGTCATGTGCTCAAGGAAGGTGACTTGATCCCCAGCCCCAATCACTGCTCCCTTACCCATGAGCAAGGCAAGAGCTATAACATGGCCTCCATTATCATTTCTCCTATCATTTATAAAACCTTCAAAGCACATGTAAACTGTGGAAGACCTTGAAAAGAATACATGAGTAAAGACAGCAAAATAAACAGTGTTCCTCTACTCTTTCAATGTCACCTTTAAACCACCTTCCTCCTTTTATATATCCCCATGAATCATTAAGTCATAAACTCTTGTCTCAACCTTATAATAGAAGTAGAGACACAAAAGAGGTTGAGCTACTTGCTGGGTTTCTCAAAAATATTTTAAGTTGCTTAGCTTCTAATTCTTTCATTTCTAGACACCTGCTGAGCATTTTGGAATTCTCATTCCTACCAGGGCTAGGCTCTGTGGTTGCTTCAGCTTGAAGACAAGAGAAGTTGGCAACTCCATTGACATACACCTTTTCATAGTGTAGTAGAAAGGGGGAGAAATCCTACTTAAGTAAAAAGATGATAGCAGACACTTTGATTGAAGAAAACCCTGTGATGAGCCATGGCAGATCCTTCAGGATAAGAAACATCAATATGCCTAGGAAACCCGAGCTGTAGCACCCTGTACCCTTCACGGTAGCAAGAGGGCAATACAAGAGAGGAAATGTACAAGGAGAAAAAAGGGAGAAAGAGACAAAAAGAAAAAGAAATCTGATTAGCAGTCTTCTTGCTACCCATCAAACCCTTCCAACACCACTCTAGCTCAGTCCAGAAGAAAACTTTCAGGGTTATAGAATATAAATTGCCTCTCTTTGTTTGCTGTGGTTTAAGTAAAAACACAAGAAAAAGAAAGAGCAATAGCACCACAGCCTCTATGGCTAAGACCAAAAGGCTAATATTTTATAGACTGAATTCTAAGCATCTGTGAATAGAAATAGGTTCATTACAATGAGCATATCAACTCGAATTGAACCAGAATGGATAACATGGGTTACAACAGGAACAACACGGATTGAAGAAACAAAAAGACCAAAGACTGTGTTAGAGGTAACAAAGCTGGACAGATACACTAGTAGATTGACCAAGTAAGCAAGAAACAATTTGTACAGAAAAGCAGAGTAGTACAACAAACTGGACATGGGTTTTGTCTTAGACCTGAAACAGGCCTGGGTTCGAAATGTTATCATTAAGTATTTACACTAATAGCCTGACATCTCTAGATATACCTTACTTTTCAAAAATCTATATTTAAATTTTGCTTCATATATTTTTATTTATATCAACCTACCAGTTTTATGTAACTGATTACAATGTATTTATATTGACTAATTCTTTTGTTGCCAGTATATCATCCTGAAATAAAGAATAACTTCAGCTCTTGCTAAGGAGAGGTAGTTAACCGTGTTGGACTTAACCAACATCTCTTTACCCTGGTGCCCTAACTAGGTAGACATAGCCCTTACATTTCATTTCAACACAAATACTGTGGACTTGAGAAAGGATAACTGGAGGTATGTTGTATGTTCCTGATGTACAACAAGTCTTAGTAAATTATGTCATCTTTATGCTGCAGAAACCCCCTGAACAATTGTGCTGAAATTTAACATAACATATACCAAGGAGCACATGGATGGCTCAGTCAGTTGAGAATCTGACCTTGGATTTCAGCTCAAGTCATGATCTCAAGGCCATGATCTCAGGGTTGTGAGACTGAGCCCCTACTCGGCCTCCAGGCTGGGCATGGAGCCTGTTTAAGATTCTCTTTCTCCCTCTAGCTCTGCCCTTACCCACCACCACGCACCGTTCATGAGGGTTCTCTCTCTCTCTCTCTCTCTCAAAACAAGCAAACAAATAAAAATATAACATATACTAAAACATTTCCTCCATTTGCAAATCTTTCCTCATATAGATTTTCACTGTGTCTCTTTGGTACAGCTTTTACTGGCATCCATTATCTGAAAACAAGTTCTGGCATACTCTTTACAATGTAGACACGTGCAATGAAAGGGTAGAACTTAGAGTTGCAATAAACTGATACTAAGCCATACTATTTCAAATGAAATTGTTACAGTTGTGTGTGTGTGTTTTCTCAATGGACCCTGCCCTCTAGTATCTTTCACAACTCCCCCACCCTGTCTGCCAATATTCAGTTTATTAGATTTGATTGAAATCCTTTGATTTGCATTAAACAGTTTGTGTTTGTTTCTTTTGGCTTGAGATTCTGTGATCATTGAAAAAATGCTAATGTCATGTAGACCAGCCAAACACTTTTGCTCATAAATATTGGATGTGCTAGTATTTTGCATGTTTCATACTTCCTTTAAATTTTAACATTTAACTGAGCATAGTATCATTTACTGTCATTGCTCACTGAACTAGAAATAGAAGTGTAAAAGTGATGATATAATGATTGTGATCTTTTTAATATTAAATATCAATAATTATGTCGTAGTAAAAAAGAAAAATATATACTCCCTTTTTTTTGAAAACTTATTTATTTATTTATTTGACAGAGATCACAAGTAGGCAGAAAAGCAGGCAGAGAGAGAGGAGAAAGCAGGCTCCCTGATGAGCAGAGAGCCCGATGTGGGACTCAATCCCAGGACCCTGGGATCATAACCTGAGCGAAGGCAGAGGCTTTAACCCACTGAGCCACCCAGGCACCCCAAAAAATATATACTTTTTTTTGTGCTTAAGTTAAGGCAAAAATGTCTTGAAAAGAAAATATTACTTGCTGACATTGTTTGTCAAAAGTTTCAGTAAATTATTTTACTAAGGATAACATCATTTACCTTCCACTCAATCATCATTCTCTTACATGATTTTTTTTCATGTTTAGAAAATCCCTATTTTTGGTCAATAGGTTGGCTTCATTCATTATCTACAATGTCCCTGAATCAGTAACAAAGTAGGAAGTTGCATACCAGAGGTTTTGTAATATTCTTAAGTACTTATATGAAGCTTTGTATACGACAAGCAATTTATAATATTTTATATTTCTTCTCAGCATCCTAATCTATAACTTATATTTTAAAACAAAAGGCAATGGAAGGCTATATTATTTTCAACAAAATAATAAATGGTAATATCTTAAAATAAAATAAAAATTGCACAAATGCAGATTATGGTTTCAATTTAATGGTAAGAGTATAATAGACATACATAAATAGGCACTCATTTCATCCATTTATTCCATTTTCCCCACATAGTCTCAATTTGAGACCATATGTATGTATTTGCCTGTGATTTCCAACTCACCCTGGACTCAGAGCACTGCAAAACAGTAATGCCTTCAGATTCCTCCCAAAAGAAAACCTAAGAAGTTCTAAAAGGCCGCTCAGACAACAGACATGGAAAGTGAGGCCTTTGAGCAATCACCTGGAGTGCGCCACCAGATACAAGATGGCACTGTCATAGCACGGGAGTCAGCAGCCTCTGGCTCCTGGGAAAGGGTGTGCCCAAGCTTGTTTTGACCCTCCATTCTTTCAAGCCCCCTGTAGGTGGAGGGAACATGTTCCATCACCAACTACTGACTGAGGTTGAATAGCGAAATAGACAAGAATGAGAAGTTAGTACAGCTATGTATAGTTCCTGGTTCTGGCACTTACTTTGGGCCTGTTAACTTGTTTAACTTTTCTGAACCTCTGATTCTTCCAATGTGTAACCTGGAAAAACTACTATCGAACTAGTTCTTTCTGATAATGAAATAAGAAAATATAGGTACAGGATAGCTGCCAGAAAAATTTCAATAAGCATTAGCAATTATAGCGCTTACCATTATAACACCATTAGGGACATTCATATTAGTAGTATAAGTCATGAACCTGGACCTTAAGTTCCTTATCATCCACTTGGGAGCCTTAAAACCTTAAAACTTGCATCCAGTTATTCATTGCATTCATGTTTTTGGTATACCCACTTGATCAAGGATTTTACTAAGTGCTGATATCACTTAATAATATATCACTTAATATAAGACAAAAAACTTCAGCATATACTAGAAAATGACACTTCTGGAGTCAAATATTTTGAATATTAGATCTGTCTTTTACATGTGACACAGGGAAATAATTTAAATATCCTAATTCAAATACGCCTAGTTTTCTATTCTTTATGAGTAATACTAGGAATTCTTTTTGAGGATCGAGATAATGTACTTTTTAGTATACAGTAAACATGAAATTGATATTATAGAACAGATGGAAAAAGAGAGAAAGATAAAATGTATGGCACAAACTATAGGATTTAAGAGAAACAAGAGATCACATAGGCTAGAATTACTGAGGGAAATAACATTAAAAGGTAATATCATTACTGGGCTTTAAAGCCAGAATAGAATTTGACACAAGCAAAGATGGGGCCAGGCTACAGAAGCAAATTACAATCTGAAATCAGATTGTGGACCATCTTGAATGACCCACTTGAGAAGAGTGAATTCAAACTCCATTATCTCCTGCTTCACTGAGTCACTAGGCTTTCACTCTCAAGTCCTATCCAGGCAGAAGGCAGTGATCTTCTCTTCTATTGCTAACACTAGGCTTTCCATTATGCTGTGTTGTTCTGATTTTTTGAGTTTAGAAATAACAATAAGATTCCAAGCACCAAAGATAGTGTTTGTGACATTATTACTCCTGAATAACCCCAAAAATATCTCTTAAGATTACTTCCCTGGGATGACATTAATTTCTATAAATTGCTTACTAGTTTAGTGTTAACAGTTCCCAAAATTCATTTTTTAAAAAGGTATCCTTTGAAGCCATGCTAAAATACCTAAGATTTAAATGGAAATAATTGTGAAATGTTTCTTCAGTCTAAAAGAATTTTTCAGACTCCTTAGTATTACTACACAGATGCTGAGAAGTAAGGATAGCATTTCATTTATAAGCTATCACCCATCTCATGAGTAAGAGGCACTGTCATGTGTACACCAGAAACACAACTTGTCAGTGGTATAATATGCCGACTTTAAAGTGTTTTCCTATAATTATAGTACGTGGTATTTTGAAATAAATTACAACAATTAAGGAAAAAAATGTTCTACTTAAATTGCTTTTAAAATGGATACTATAAAAATAACCATAATTAATGTTATTTCCTACATCACTGAAAATTATGACAACCACGTCATTATGACAACCATTGTTAGTCACAATGATACATATTCTGAGTATTTCCCTTAACAATGTTATCAATTAATATAAATATCCTGCCAATGAAGTGATACATATTTATATTCATTCCTACTTACTACATTATGAGTATCTTATATGTCCTTGTTTTATCATACACTAGATGTAGATGTACTGAAAAGTAAGAAATCCTCAAGAAATAAGGGATATTTACTAACCAGTACTGTCTTCAATAAATATCTAAAATGGTCTATAAAAACTGGATATATTTCTGTAAAAAAATCAATGAAGCTTTACCCATCCACTAATTTGACTGGCATTTTGTTTTTGAAAGAGCAATTGAATAGAAGATTACTTAAAGTCTTATTTTGTGCCCTGATTTCTGTAAATATGAATATGAAAGCAGAGGGTGATATATGTGAGCAGATTTAACTTCACTAATTTATTCAGATTAATCAGGGTTGATTATCAACAATGCACAAAGAATCTTAATAACATGAGAAAATATACGGGTAATTGCCAGGCATTGTCTTGTTAGAATAAATAGTAGTTTATAACACAAAGTGACTCATCAAAAGAAAATTAGAAAACATGCAACATACCCAGGAGATACAAGTAATCAGCAACATGTCTTGAATGGTTTTATCCTAGATTTCCTTAAATCATGGTGTCTATAACAGAGCAAATGTTATTACTGCTACTTTTCCATGGTCATAATCTATTTTCTAATGTTATTTGTCATGATCTGCGCATTTATACTCAATCTCTTATTTTAATGCCTTAATACATTTATTCTTCCTCATGCCAAAGTGGTGTCCCAGTTTGACACGGATACTTTTGCTACTTTCCCTTCTAATGCTTCAACTTCTACTTCATGGCTTTGAAAATAAAATATGGAGGAAAAAAAAAGTTGCCTTCTGTGTCCTGCTACATCATCATCTACCACAATCTTGCAGGTTTATTTACTGGTCTTCAAAAACATATGAGCCAGGGGTGACTGGGTGGCTCAGTCAGTTAAGGGACCAATGACCAATGGAACCTACCGACTCTTGGTTTCTGCTCTGCTCCTAATCTCAGGGTCAGCACTGAGCCCCGCCTCAGGCTCTTCCCTCAATCTAGAGTCAGGGTGAGATTCTCTCCCTTTCTCTTTCCCTCCACCTCTGCCCCTTTCCCTGTCCTTCTCCTGGCTTGCATGTGAGCATGCTCCCTCTCTCTCAAAATAATAATAATAATGATAATGATAATAATAATAAAATCTTAAAAAAAAAAATGAGCCAGAATCTTCAATTAGCACAAAAGGAAGCAGTTTGTTGCAGATATTTCTACTTATCTCTCACAATACCCTCTTGATACCTCCTTTGTTGTAAAAATCCAGCGATTTTTTTCCCCAACTCATTTAAAATTCCCAATGATATCTAGCTTATCTTTCTGAGTTTCTTACCATATGTTCTTAGTCACTCATTCAAGTCTGCATCTGCTCATTATCTAGTAAACCATGTCCTCGATATCAACTCTGAAACAACTGGAGTTTGGTGTTAAGTATTTGTGTGTTGCAGTAATGAATCAACTTCTGCTTCAAATTATTATGGTTGTCGTTCTTTTTCCCTTAGAGAGAATTACAGCAGTACACTTACTCTACTAGTGAGTTATATTAGTACATACTTGGTGTATTAGTGAGTTTTGACATAGTATTTCAACCTGGAAAGTTCAGCTACAGGGAAATTCATTACCATTACCTTTCTCTGAACTTTATACTATTGTATCATTATCTCTACACGAAATATAATGAATAGCATAAAAACATAGTTTTCCTGATCTGTCTCAGGTTCCTGTCCACCAAAATATTTTTAAAAATCGAAAGACGTTTGAATACGTACTTTAGAAGTAGGGCATGCTTACAGATTTTGCTCTCAATATTTTTTCAGAAAATGCTAATTTTGATGTGAAAGCAAACAGTTGAGCATGATGCATCAATTCCCCTTTAAGAGTGCTGAGTATTAAAAAAAAAAAAAAAAAAAAAAGAAGGATGCCTGAGTGGCTCAGTCAGTTAAATGGTTAAGAAGCTGCCTTCCGGTCATCACGCCAGCGTCCTGGGATCTAGTCCCACATCAGTCTCCTTGCTCTGCCTGCACTGCCTGCCTGTGCACTCTCTCTCTCTGACAAGTAAATAAATAAAATATTTTAAAAAAAAAAAAAAAGAGTGCTGAGTATTTCATATACCTTAGCTACATATATAGGAAAATTGTATTTTAGGCACGAATATAAATTTCCAGAAAAAAATTACTAGAGGATATCACAGTAGAAGTTAGATTTTTAGCTATGATAGTTTCAGTTTGTCATGTTCACAGGTGTCTGCTAAGACATGTAATGGTACACGGACCCTAATACATATTTGTTGAAAGAAAGAGAGAAAGAGTGAGTCTTAGGGTGGTTCTGGCTTTGTCTGGAGTCTGGTAATCTCTGAGGTCCTGCATCTGGTGATATGCAAATTGTCCACTTTAAAATAGTGACATATTGGGCAACTCAGACACATGGGAATATGAACTTGTACAGAAGGCTTGGGACTAGGGATGGGCAAGCAAGGTACTTGCATAAGGTACAAAATGTAAGTGGTTGTAAAAAAAAAAACTCAGTCATCAAGAAAAAGTACACTTTAATGCAATATTTTTTAAAAACCAAATTAATGCAAAAACATCCAAAATGAAAAAAAAAAATCAGAATGTTAAGTGATGGCTGTTCCCACTACTCTGAGGATCAGATGAAGTGCTGGCCTTTGGGTTCCAGAGAACAATCCTGAAGTGCAGAGAGTGGTAACATCCAATGGGTCTCACTTTAACCACTGAGAGACAAGAGATAGGAAGAAGGAAGCAAATAAACTCTCCGTTCTTATTCCTCCATCTGACAGGATTCTTCCAAGGTATACTGTTTCTCCATGGCTGCCCTGAAAGACATCCCATGGGGCTGAGTAACCAGCTGTGTCATCTTGTGAAGCTGTGATCAGCTCAGAACAATGGCCCAAAATTTTCTTTCCCTCCTTTCCTGCCCTACTTCCTCTTCCACACACTCTTTTTGCCCTGAAATCGCACCTTTCTATAAAGCAGAGCACATAACAGATTGTTTTGTAGGGAACCCCACCAACCAAGACTACAGGTGACTGCGACATTGTCCCTACCCTCAGCGGTTTAACAGCCAAAAGTGAAATCCACCACAGATAAATTCAATAGATAAATTCAGTGTGGTGCCGTAAGTGCTCTGTGAGCCCTCGTGAAGAAGAACGGAGGCACTGGGTGAGATGAGTGAGTTTTGAAGAATGAAAAAGAGTTTACAGACAAAGAACCAGCAGGTTAAGTATGTTGCAAGCCAAGAAAGAGAGTAAACAAAAGCAGAGGAGTTGGCAGGAAACAGCACCTAGAAGAGCTTATTATATTCTCATCCATTACAAGGTGCTTGATTAAAATATCTTTCTAGAGACCTGGTTCTCATTAGCTCTAAGACAAGGATTAGAATATGTCTACCCCATAGCATTACTAATTGATTAAATAAGAGAATATATGAAAAAGCCCTTCGAAAAGTGGCAAATACCAAGACATCTCTCCTAGCTTCCATACATGGCTGACACCCTTTTAAAATCTTATTTTCAAAGAAGTACACTGAGATTGCCACTCCATCGAGTCTTTTCCATCTTCGGACAAATTGTATTGCATGTTAATAATTTGAGCCATTTTAATATACATTTTATTTAAAATTGACTAGTAAACATCTGTTGAACTGCCTAGAAAATGGATTCTGAAAATGAACTAGTGACTTAATTTAATAATGTGCAGGAAGTCATCTAGCTATCAAACCTCAAACTTGACATAAATAGATTTTTTGACATTTGTGTTTTTCCAGTTTTACCTTTTTACTTAAAAAACCTATACTTGTGCTTTATGGAACACCGAACAAAAATTAATAATGTTGCAACTCTGTACTGTTTTCTCTTCTTTTAATAATCATTTTCTGAAATTATTTTTACCATGTACATTTTTTTTGTTTGCTTCGTAGGGGAAAGAAGTGCCAAAAAAGTGGGGCTTTTTAACCTATAGCTTTTCTGGTTAAAAATATATTTAATAAATTAATGTGTGTACCTATTCTTTTGTACTAAAGGGCAGAACATGAACACACCTTGTAAAGAGGCTTTATGTTGGCTAAACAACTTATGTGTTTTTATTACTTCATTCAATAAATATTAATTGCTAGGTTTAACAAGAGGTTGTTGGGGATTTTTTAGTATACATTCTCTTACATCAATTAAGTTCTTATGATTTTAAATGCAGAAACCTGTTTAGGGAATTTAAATAAAAAGCAGGATGTAACAAAATTAATGTTACAAATAGTTATGCTTCAGGAGTTTAGAATAAGATACAGCTATGGACTGAAGCCCAGGAAGAAGAGTAACATAAACACAGTTGAAAAGATATTCTAGCTGCAAGTTGTAAATCCACATAATCTGTCATATGGTGATTATATATATATATATTCATGGTTTAATCTCAAACGCCCTGGGAATATGTATAAGTGAACTGGTAAAAGTATTAACCGTTGCCCAAAAAATATATATTTGAATAATCTACGGTCTGTATATATTCTACTACTAGGTATTTGATATTACAGGAAACCAAACAGTAGACACTTAAAAGAGGTGGTGGGAGAGAAATTAATTCTATAACATGTCTTATGGCTTTGAATTTATCTTTCTCCTCTTTTATCCCAAATCCTTTTGAATATTTTTTCATCACATTATTATAAGGAACACAGGAAAAATAAATAATCTGCAGTAACATAAATTCATGGATCTTTTAGGCAAACTCTAAGTATCTATACTTAGTTTCTCCATGCATGAAGAAACAGCAATAAATCTTGCAGATGTTTTTTCTAATATCCCTATCTATACCAGTAATTACAAGCAATATCTCAAAAACACAGTTGCCATGTTTACTCCCATGTTATAATATCAGGCTTCTGTAATCATAGCTTAGTAAGTTAGGAAAGAATTCAAATAGGATTTTGATTCCAACAAAAATTAAGTTCTGAATATACCACTGTTGGTTTGCAAATTGGCCTCTATACACAGAACATGAGGAGAGACAAGAAAGAGGCAGCCACTCCAGATTGGCAGGTGGCGGGTTTAAGGCGCAGGGAACTTACTTACAGGCTAGTGTCTGCAGCCACAAGAGGACCTCTGCATCTACAGGCCAGAAACTTAAGTTTATACAGAGGCTTTACCTAGGTTAAGTCAAGTGAACCGTCCAGATTGTCTCAACTCTCTCAAGGCTGTGTCCCGGAAAATAGCTCTGGCACTGGAAGGTGGGCAGATGGGGCATTCCAAGGATGGGATGGGGGAGGAGCTCCCATCCCCCGAGGCTAGTTTATGGGTCAGCCACGGTCCTGTTTTCTCAATAACCTCTCTCCAACATTCCACCCCTAGGGACCGGCTCTTACAATCTTACACATACCCCTCTTCCGAAATGTGTCCTGAGCAGTCAGAAAGGGTTTTCATTAGCAAGGAGGTGACTCCTTTGGCGGCTATCTGGCTGTAATGGGAAATACCACAGCAGCCTACAGGCAAGAGAAAACACAGGTAAGGTAACGATTCCCGAAATAAGTAACAAGTTTTTCCACCGAGAGACCCATGATCTGAACTACTGATTTATTAAGTCCTACCTAAGCTGAGGTTTGGTCACTCAGGGTATTCACTTGTGTGATTTAATAAAGATGATACATTAGCAAACTCATCAGGTATGAATGCACAACATTTTGTTTGGATAATAGCAAAGGTGCCTCCTTGCGAGGCAGTAATAACGTCCAAGGCCATTCTGTTTGGAGGTCGGCTTTTCTCATTAGAGACGTTTCAGTCTTCGATAAAGAATGCCTTTACCAACTGTGATTTTTTTTTTTAAGGTCATATTTGCTTATTCGGGAGAGAGGAAGTGAGCAAGAGAGAGCACCAGCAGAGGGAGAGGGAAGAGTACACTCCCCACTGAGCTCTTGATCCTGGGAGCAAGAGGTGGGGCTTGATCCCAAGACCCTGAGATAATGACCCAGGCTGAAAGCAGACACTTAGAGGACTGAGCTACCCAGGCACCCTACTGGCTGTCATTTAAAGTTTGCTGGATGAATTTTGTTTAAGGGCTTCTACGTGTGCCGTAACATCCTTCCAGGCCAATGGAGCAAACAAAGATGGCAGCCAAATGGTTGTACCAGTGGAAAACGATGTGTCCATCTGGCTTTGAGGAGAGGGAGGTTGGCAGCTTTAGGAAGTTATCCTGGTTGTATACGCCATACATGTTGCCTGGCAGAGGCAGCATTGTCAGGCAGTGGACTGGGAGTGGGACACACCAGACCAGGCCTTCTAACTTCCATCTTTCAGTGGTGTCTGTTCATTCCAGCTATAGAAGTTTGAACAGGGCAAGCTTGCAGCCAGACAATAGGATCCCAGTGGAAACTGAGTAGTCCCCCCTCACCTAGGAGTGCAAAGTAAAACACCCATGCCAGTGGGACATCCCACTGCAAATTCCAGTAGATAGCACCTTTCCCGGACATGATGGAGCTTGATGCTTTCAGCAGCATAACTCATTGAACCAACGTGAGAATCTGAGCAATGGCTACTTCCTGAGATTTCCATAACTATATAGTGTTGGATGCCTCAGCAGAGCTCCCCAGTCTGGCAACAGGCCTACTGGTTGATCATTTGTTAGTTAACCCAGCCAAGGTGGTTTTACCTGTTAGTAATTTAAACTGATGCTCTAATTTTGCATTTTCCTTCTGGCCAAACCTGCTGCTTGTGGGTCATAGGCAGGACAGAATCTCCATCGGTGTCGTGTTCTTTTACCTAGTCCTGCATGTTATGACCTTTGAAATGTGACCCCTGGGGCACCTGGGTGGCTTAGTCAGTTAAACATCCGACTCAGTTTTCTCAGGTCATGATCTCAGGGTCGTGAGACCAAGTGTCATGTTGGCCTCCATGCTGGGCCTGGAACCTGCTTAAGATTTTCCTCTCCCTCTCCCTCTCTGCCCCTCCCCCCACCCGATGCGCGCGTGCTCTTTCTTTCTCTCTCCTTCTGCTCAAAAATAAATAAATAAATAAATAAATAAATAAATAAGTGACCCCTGCTCCCTGTCTATTCAACAAGGGTAACTGTATGTGGCACTTAGCTTCTTTAATCCCCTAATGGCGGCAGGCTGCTTTGTGCAGTTAGAATCCTCAGTCAGAGGTGGTGGGGCAATGTAATGTCACCAGTTAGGAACTCCAATGGATGGCCCCAGCCTCCTTTGGCAGTTGCCTTGGGTGTTCTTTAGAATACACAGAACATGTCATTACTACTACAGTAATTAGGTCACTGTATTTCAAGGGCAATCCAACATCCTCGGCAATATATCATCCCACCCAGGTTCTATAGGTCACTCTGACTTTGCATCCAATCTGCTGTACCTACTCAAAGGTCAACTGCCCAGGTCAATTATACCAAGCTAGGGTAACAGTTTCCTGATTGCCTGGGAGTATCAGTGTCTTATGAGCTGAGACATGGAAGAGAGTGAAGACTGCATCAAGTTCTTTTAGGTGAACACAAATGTCTTTCCACAGATCATAACCCCTTGAGGGCTTATTCATGATTATCAATCCTTTGGCTTCCCCTTGTCCAAGACATAAGATTAATCCCTTTAGAACAGCTCAAATGTCAGCACAAAGGGTCAACAGGCAGAGCTCAGGAGTGGTCATCAGCCAGTCTGCTTTGATCTCATCCCACTGGCTGCTGTGGTTTGCTGTTTCCATCCAGTGGTGTTGGGCTGAATAGTGATGGCAGTCCCGGGGTGGGGGGGGGGTCCTCTGAACTGGACTAATGTGTTTACCAGGCATCAATAGGAAATCCCTCCCCTCCATCTATAGGCCATGGGGGCCCCCACAGGAAAAGGGGCTGGGGCATTTGAAGGCTCTACATTCTCTACAGGGCCTAGTATACCTGTTTCTAGAGACAGTGGGCCAGCAGATAGGCTTCTCCTCTGCTGCAGATGGGCATGCCATTTCATCAAAGTGGGACTTCGAACCATGGCAGAGGTCAGTCAATGGAACATATTTTCAACCTATACTTTAATATAAGGGAAGCTCTTATCATGAGAGTTACTCCTTCATGAGAGGCTCTACCTAGAGTATCGCTTGTGTACTGTTAGGAGCTGTTGCTCTAAGGGGATATACCATGTACCTGCCTCTTCCAGAGTAAGGACCAAAATTCTAGGGGTTCTCTCTCCTTCTGTTTTCTCTGCTAGTGTCCACCCGTACCTCCTGGGGTCACAGATACATCTACCTTAAATGGTAGCCTTGCTTGAGGGATCCAGAACTCTGCTCTGCATCACTGGTATTTCTGCCTTCTCAAAGGGAGCTGAGTGCTCTGATCCCCAGTCCCACACATGACCTTTCTTTACAAACTGCATAAGAGGCAGAGGTACTGCCCCAGGTGAGGAATCAACATGGTCCCAAACCCCAAAATCCCTATGGAAGGTTTGTATCTCTTTCATGTTCTTAGGGGTTGGTTAGGCTTGTACCTTATCAATCATAGCTTCTAAGACAACACGAGTCCTACCCAACCAATGGTCCCCAAAACTTGATGGCAATGCCTGGGTCTTGACTTACCTGTTTCACTGCTTCTCTTCTCCCTCACAGATGTCCAAGCAAAGTCTTCACAGTGTCTTGCAGCAGACCAATGTTAACATAATGATGTGAGGAAGGAAATCAGGGACAGATCTCAAGCTACCAAACCATAACATACCATCAGGCTATGTAGCCTTGGGGAAGCACTTGCATGGTCCGCTGTTGCCCTTCTCACATGAAGGCAAACTCATCGTGTGACTCAGAGGCCAGGAGCATAGCTAAGTCCAGTACAGGCTGGAACATGCCAAGGACCATGGCCAGGGTATCTCAGATGGCGGCAATGTTGGACACAGCTGCGTGGACGGGAGGCACTGCCTTGTTCAGTTCTCCACAGTCCACAGTCATCCACCATGAGCTGATCATCTGGCTTTCTTACTGGCCATACCAGGCTGTTGAAAGCAGTAGGGGCAGGGCATAAAATACTCACTCAGTGCAGTTTTGTGTAGTCTCCCCAATTTCTTTATGCCCCCCCCGGCAACTAATATTGTTTGACAGTTAACATTTTTTGTGGGTTCAGTAGACATATTGGTTCCCAGCTGGCATCTCCCCTCAGCACTGGTTTGATTACTCTAATCCAAAGGTGCACTTTAATGAAGAGATTTGCAGAGTTTGGTCTTGTAAGATATCAATGCTTTATATGTTCTCTGGTATTCAAAAGATAAAGCCTCATATTCTTATGGGACAGAACACCCAATTTGCAGTGTCAAAGGGACCTTTCTGACAATACTGTTTGCCCCTCAAAACCCATACATGGTGTTGAGGGGGCCTGAAAATTTTTTTTCAGTTACCTTGTATTAGAGCACAATCGGCTCCAGTATCAACAGGAGCCATCGTTTTTCATTTCTGCATAGATATTAGCATCTCATGCCAAGGGCTGAGGGCAGACTAGTGTATCTAGTGTACTTCGCATTTATTCTAGTGTATCTAGTACTAGTGTATCTTGGCTTTTATTCTTATAGTGACCTGCCTATAGGCCTGATAAGGGCCTTCAAAGACAGGGGCATAGGTTGCCTGTTTCATTCCCAGCACGCTAAGGATTTGTTATACAATCTCTATAGACTTCCCAGGTCCTACATGCCCGGTGAGATCCCCTCTCATTGGGCCCAGCAACCCTGCAAGCTAGAACAATGCAATCTGTAAGGAAGTGAGTTTCTCAAACTCCTGAGAACCATAAAGGTGTTGCCAGAGGGCAGTGTGTGGTTACAATACTCATTTTCACTGACTTATGTCCAGTCAGAGAAATGCCATCGCCCCCCATATCCTACAGCCAATTAACCATGCCCGGATAGTTTCCTTGGCTTTTTGCTGGAACTTGGTAGCTATATCCATAAACTGAGAATATATTCTTTCATCATGAACATTTCCTGAATTACAGGCTAAACCCTAGTTGGGGTTATTGCTACTAGGTTTCTCTTTTCCTCTGTATTAGGGGTCAGTCTGCACAGGGTTTTGCGTCTGTTTCACTATCCATCACATCCTCCTCTTTGTTCTCCTGACTTTCTCAGGGATTCCACCTCTTAGTGTCCCAATCGGGCTTTGTCACAGATGGTTGGACCTTAATCCACAGCAGCTTGAACCCCACTAGCTTTGCAAAACAGCCAGTTAAGGTCTCCAGCCTATTATCCTGCTCTCCCACCTTGTCTGCCAGCCCTAATCTAGCATAGTAGTAGACACCAGCATGTCCTTCTCTGATCTCAGATCTTCTTCTAGCTTTCTAACTTGAGCTTCAGCCTCTAGCTGGGTATCCATATCCAGCTGAGCCGCCCACAAAGAGGCCAGCCCACTGCAGCACCATTACCTCCTTCTCTGCTTTAGCGCACTGTGCACAATTCATCAAATAAATTCATTAGACCAGCCAGCAGTATCAGGGCATCTCTGTACTCACACAGGGGTCCACAAGAACCTAACAGGGCTACCTCTCCCAATAGAAAGGTCAGTGGCCAACATGGGGCTCCCCCCAGGATGCCTCTTTCCTAAAACCCGTTTCTTAGGTATCCCGGCTGGCTAACCAATTATTGGTTCTCAAACTAGCCCCACAGACAAAGCACAAGAGAGACTAAAGAAAGAGGTACCTCTCTCCAGGTTGGTAGGTGGCAGTTTTAATAAGCAAGGGAACTTACATCTGAGGCTTGTCTTGAGCAGCTGGAAGTATATCTCATCATCTGCCCACCAAAATCTCAAAGTTCATATAGAGGCCTTCACTGAGTTCAATCATGTATTCAGTCCAGATTATCTCAGCAACACCTACTCTTAAGTCTATGTCTTTGAATTGGTTCCAGCTATGGAACAGTGGGCAGACATACATCCTAAGGACAAGAGAGGCTCTGAAGACCCTCTGATTGCCTGGGTCCAACTCAGGTCAACCAGTGATCATGTCTTCTCAATGACCTATTCATCATTAACTATATTTGACTAATCTTTATTTATATATTTAGTTGTTTGTTCTGTTTTCCTTCTTTCTTTTTTGCCTTCTTTAAACATAAAATCAACTCCCTTTTGTACATTTTTTAAAGATGAACCATTTTCTTATTATATAAGGTTCTTAATTACCTCTCTCTGACCACCCATTTTTTCAGAATCTGAAGAGTTCAAAAATAATATAATTGATGACCCCATATATTGCAGTTCTGAATTAGGTGGTCTAGTACGTCATTCATTAGCTGTATGATGTGAAATTCCTTAACTTCTCAGAGTCTCATCTTCTTCAATATACAGCGAAAAAGTAGATCCTCCTCAAGGAGTCAGCGTGAACAGATGAAATGAAATTCCACACGTTAAATAGCACCAGGCCTAGCACAAAGCACACTCAATACATTTTAGCCATTGTCATTATTTTTTCAAGTATTAATTATTCTAAAGAATTTTTATTGGAGTGGACATTGAGAGTTTAGTACAACTCAACAATAGAGAAAACACATTTTAAAATAAAATTGTGCGAAAGATCATAGTTAAGCACATTAATTTGAATAATCATTTGTTGGTATGTTAATAGGAACCCAATAAATTTTAACATTATTGTTGTCATTATTTTAAAAGATTTTCTAAGCCACAACCCCTTTTTAGTCAAAATAGATAGTTGAGAGCTGAGTACAAGAAATTACATTAGAGAAAACAAATGGTCTATTACAATTGTGGTAGATTAACATGAACATGTGCATATACACAGACACGTTTCTGATTCTTGGCATATTGCCAGATTAACAGGTGGGAAACACCATGATTTGTCTTTCAGATAATGTAATAGGATTTATCAATATCCAACTGTATTTATCCAGTAAACTGTGAATTCTATCTCTGTATTCTACTGTTCCAGTATATCTAATCAAAAACAAAAACAAAAGCAAAAACTTTTGATAAACATTTTCTTCTTCTCTTTATACTAAGCCTGATTCTGATGATTATTTCAGATCCCCAGCGTAGCAGTGATCACTCAGAGCAATCGTACTCACTACTCTGGGGGTATGGGCATCATTTAAGAAGGCTAGAAGATAGTTTAGCCAATATATTTCCAAGAATTTGAAAGTAAAGTGATTTTGCAACAAACTAGAAAATCAGTATGTAAGAACAGTGATTATATGCTAAGTCACCTGAAAGAGACCCAAGAAACTTAGTAAAACATAGTGTCTTATCTATATATTTATTTATGTCTATGGCATTTAGGATATATCCAAAGTATACTATATATATCTATAGTATCTTTATACATTCATAGTATATATAAATATATGTATAATATATAGTACACTCTATATATGCTAAATGTAAACATACATATATATACCTTTCTATATACGATATATACCATACTTACCTTAAGACATATATGTATATATACTATATAGAGAGAAAAATATATATTTATATTTATATATATCTGTAGTATATATACATATACACATCTCTATATACTATACATATACCTATAGAGAGATACAGAGAAATGTATATACAAATGTATATATATGTATACCTATAGTTTGTTCAGTCATGTATATACAGTCATGTGTGTTTATATATAGATAGATAGATATAGATATACTATACATAGTATAGTATCTGCCTGCCAACAACAAGCAACAACTTGCTACCCATGTGAGTGAGTCATCTTGGAAGGGGGATCCTTCAGGCTCGGTCAAGCCTTCACATGACTGTAACCATAGCCAACATTTTCACTTAGCCTCATGGGAGACTAAGAATTGCTAAACCAAGCAACTCTCAAATTACTGATCTACAAAAAGACAGAGATAACAAGTATTAACTCTTACTAAGCAATAGCGTAAGTATGTGTTATGCCACAGGAAATAACTAGTACCTCACTGGTTGGTTTTTACAAGTAATGAAACCATGATCAACTCTGAAACACTAAATTTGTATTTTCAAAGAGAGCAATGAAATTATAGAATATTTCATAGTACTTCTATATGCTACTGTGTTGAGAACCACATTACTGTCTAGGTTCTATCACTTTGTAACAGACTCCCTACCCGCAGGCCTACTCTAGTGGTTTCAAATGGACTTTGACATCTTCATCCCATTGTTTCACCCCATAGCTTTTAAAGTGGCTCTGTTTTTCAGTTGAGAAAGCTTTTGACAACGGAGCTCAGAAACTTCCTAAGTACCATCTACCATGCAGTTTTCTCAAGTTAGAAATTAAGCTGGGGAGGGTCAGGGAACTTGATTGCTCCGAACTCCACTCTCCGCTACCACAGGGTCTGCAGCCAAAAGTTCCCAAATTCTAACTTACGAAAGTACTTAAGGCACATTGTTTCTATGCCTACATAGTTCTCTACTCACTAATAATAGTTGATTGAACACCTTTATGTGCCAGGCACTGAGTTAAGTACTGGAGACCTGGCAATCTTAATGTTCTTTGGTTCTATTTTCCATTGCTTTTTCTTGTTTCTCTTTCCTGTAAAATGCAAGGGAAAGAAAAAGGAAAGCAGAATTATTTTCAAATGTATGTAAAGAAACATATTTTTAAAAATTATAAAAATTTTTTATAACATGTTTTCTTTATAACATTTAAACACAGTGCTCACTTCATAATACAGAATCTTTGCGGTTAGTGTAGACAAGCTGCTACTCCAGCCTCAGAGTGGGGTCATATGCTGTCAATCAATGCCAAATGAAACCCTAATAGAAAATTGCCAGTAAGGTGGGGCTATTTATGACAAAAATGAAACAATCACCATTCTGTGACCAATAAAAATATCAATGAGATGAGTACAATGGGGAACAACTGAAAATTGTGAAAGAAAGTAAACAGACCATAAATATTTAAATGGCTTTTCCAAGATTTTTTTCCTGTTATGTCTCCAGATTTTATTGATCTATACTATCTGCCATATAAGAATCTAGGAATTTATTTTGCTTATTTTTTTTTTATCATACAGAGGAATCCCATAGAGTTATCGTTGGCTGAATTAATTATGTCTTAACATCTTTAAGGATGTTGGAATTCACTCTAGAAATATTTAGGATTCTTTCCTATCTGTCCTGCAAACAGCAAGAAAGCATTTATTTGCTGATGGTAGGCATCTCTCAAGCTTTAATCTAATGCTTGTAGCACCTTATTAAGGAATGAATTTTGAAAGTGATCAGTCATTCCAAAGAAGAACTACTCATTTTCTGTTCTAGCCTCCTCAGAAAGATGTTGTTGTTGATGTTATACAAACTACCCAAGCTTAACATCCAAATGAACACTGCCAGAACCGTGAAATTGCTGGTCAGACAGTATGACAGACAGTGGTAACATTCAAAGCCGCTAGCAAAGTGAATGGCATTGGCATCAACCCATCAAGACTGACACTGGCTCGAGTGCTAACGTGGGGCTTGAGACCCCTTGCTATTCCATGACTTAACCCAGTGTAGGAAGGAGGCAGCTGAGGGTGGGGAAAATGGATTCAGTGGAGTTAGGTCAGAAGCTATTAGTAACAGGTATAGAGTTGTTTTAACATTTTAATAACTGATATGGCTATACCACCTATGGGTAGAGTCAACATGGCTTAATGAAAGGCAAAAAGGAGTCTTTAAAATTATTCCAAAGATATTGTCACTGGCCAAACCATGTGTGGAACTCCTTTTTGCAACGGCCCTCAGAGCCAGTGTACAAGCTTGTACAAGTAAATGTCTCATTAATTTCATCACAACCCAGTTTTGACCAAAAATGGTATTACACAACTTGTTCATTTATATTATTCACTACACTTGGCGCTGAGTGGCTTTTAGCTATTTCCAAAAATCTGACTCAAATTCCAAAGACAAAGATATGTTAAGGATTTATTTTACAGTGTTTTATATAGCATCTAAAGCAAATACAAGTGAGGAAAAGAAAAATCAAGTTTACTAAGTTCCTGTTACTACCATTATGGTAATAGAAGCTTATGTATCGTTATTTCATTTAATTTTACATTATTTTATTTTATACTCTTGGTCCCTTGGGATTCTGACCTCCAGACATAAACAAAAATTTTGGAACAAAATACACAACTCTCTAGAGAGTATGACTTTCTCTTGTAGGATACTCTACCTCCTAATTATAACTTGTGATTCCAATTAGTAGATTCATGGATAATAACATTGGAAGAAAAAGGATAAAGCTTCCAAATATCTTAAAATAAAAGGAAGCTAAGATTTATTGAGTTCCCACTACGTGCCAGGGCTATCACGTGTTAGAACTAGTTATTGTACATATGTAACAAATTTTAGAAGACTCTATATTTGGCCTGGCAGTGTGTTACATTTCTACATCTCTTGGTGTTAACCAATAATTAACTGAAAGAAAGTTTCTATCGTTGTATTTTTTAACTTAACATTTTGAAGCACCTATTATATAATAGACATGTGTGAAATTATTATACATTATATTATTTAACCTCCACAATAACTGCTATAAAGTGATATTAAACTATTAAAGTCCCCATTTTATAGATGAAGAAAGGGAGACCTAGTGATGTTGGGAAAATTGTCTATGGTTACAGGGCCAAACAAAGATTTTAACCCAGATTACTTGATTCTAGAACGTTGTTCTCATCACTATGCTGCATCAAAGGAATCGATGAGACCATTGACATAAGTTTGCTACTTGTTAAAATCAGAATTGTTGGTTATATGCTTAGTACAGAGTTTGTGGTCTCTTGTATGACTTGCATACAGATGGGCACAGATGAGCTGACCTACCTGGAGGACAGAAGAGAGAAAGATGGAGCTTGCATTATGTGATAAAAAGAGTACTGAGGTGCCTGGATTGCTCAGTCAGGTAAGCATCTGACTCTTGTTTTCAGCTCAGGTTATGATTTCAGGGTCCTGAGATTGAGCCCCAAGTCAGACCCCCCACTCAGCAGGGAACTCTGCTTGGGGTTCTCTCCTTTCCCCTCTCCCTCTACCCCTCCCCCTTCTCACACACTCTCTCTCTAAAATAAATAAATAAATATAGAAATAAATAAGTGAATAAAGGAATAAAGGAAAGAAATGAAGGAAGGAAGGAAGCAGGGAGAGAGGGAAGGAGGGAGGAAGGAAAGAAGAAAGAAAGGAAGAAAAGAAGAAAGAAAGAAAAGAACTAATTCCCCAACATCCAAAGTATCTTCTCTGACATCTGGTCCCAGAATGGCTGATATTCTATGAATCCATCTTCTACGTAAAATGATGATTATGCTGTCTTGACACATGTATGGTGAACTACGTGTCACAAATAATTAGTTACTTATGTACTTCAAATACAGAGTTTTAACTTGCTTTTTCCAATTTTTTTCAGAAAAGGTTTTGTTATTCAATATACACACACAGAAAAGAAGAAACTTATGTAATCACCACCCAGTAAATAAGTACATCAATGCTAGTAATATTGAGTGCTTTTTCCCAATCTTTTCTACTCCCTTCTGCACAAAGACAGCTTCTCATTGTCCTGGCTTTTGAGATTTCACCTTATTTTTCTTCAGTCTACCACTCATGTAGTTATCCCTACACATTATTATTTTTTAGTTTTGCCCCCTTTTAAAACCTTACACAAATGGAATCATCCAGTGTATATTCTATGACTTTATTTTTTAGCATCTCTGTGACACTCATCTATGTTGATGTGTAACTTTGTTTATTTCTGTGCCTATGTAGTATTTTGTTGTACATCTCCATTCACTTTTTCTATTGTTGATGGATAATTTAATTATTTCCAGATTTTTTTTTGTTACTAAAACAATGCTGTTATGAATATTGTTGCACAAAGTCTTCAAGTGCACATTTAGAAACAAGTCTTTTGAGTAGATACCTACAAATAAAATTGGTGTGTCATGAGGCGTGGTGGAGATTGCTCAGTACTATCCACTCTCTTCCTACCCCATAAAAACAGAACACTTGGGGAGACATTTCCCAGCCTTCTTACAGCCATTTGCAGTCATGTGACTAAATTCTTGTCAATGGAGTCTAAGTGAAATGGAAGTAAGTCTAAACCTTAACAAACTGATGTGTACTTCCTTATACACTCATTCACCTTCCCACACTCTGGGACATTGCTATGCCTGCCATCCAGGTTATAGACCATACCAACATGGACAGTAGCCTAAGAAAGGGTCAACTAATGAGATAGATGAATTCTCAAATGACTGTGGAAGAGGCCACCCCCAAAACTGGACGATTGACTTGGAACTATTATATGAAAGGTGAACACCACTGGAATTTTATTTTAAAGCCTCGTGGCCACTTTACTATGTAATATATAGTATATGCTCATGTTTAATTTGACTAGGTCATGCCCAAATACTTTCCAAACTGGTTTTGTCGGTTGGCACACCCATCCCTAGATTATGAGAGCTTCCATTACTGTAACTCTTCCCTTATATTTGTACTGTCATTCATTTTAACTTTTACAGCTCCAGTGGGCATCAAACACTAGCCAGCTCATTGAGTTTTAAGTTACATTTCCCTGATGACTATTGCTAACTTTTTTCAAGTGATTTTCTTCCAAACACATTCCTTCTTCTGTGAAGTACATGTTTAAGTCTTTTTGCCCATTTTTTCTATGGATCAACTTTCTCTTAGTAACTTGTAAAAATTCTTCACAATTTGGGGGCATATACTAGTCTTTTGTCAAATATATGTATTGCAAATATCTCTCATTCTGTTTATGTGGGTTGGTAATGTCTTTTGTTTTAATGAAACCAAATGTCTCAGCTTCTTTCTTCATTATCTGTGCTTTCTTTTCTTTCTTTTTGACACTGTGGAAGGAATTCTTCTCTTCCCTAACACCATGAAGATATTAATCGATGTAATCTTCTAAAAGCTTTGGGCTATTGCTTTTCACATTTAGTTCTTTGGTTTACTCATTCAAGTTCTGATGTGCTTTTTTGCACGTAATAGTAAAGCGTGTAGTTAAACTGGCAGATAGAAATTTCAAATAATCATGGGTGAACCCATGGGCATCTGTGTTTTACGTAAACTGTCATTAACGTGTATTGAGAGGGGAAAAGAAAAAGATTGGGAACAATAGGTTGAAGGCATCGTCTCCAGAACTTTCTTTAATGTGAATGAATAAAAATAAATATTAAGGGGCACCTGGGTGGCTCAGTGGGTTAAAGCCTCTGCCTTCGACTCAGGTCATGATCCTGGGATCGTGAGTTCTGGGATCGAGCCCCGCATCGGGCTCTCTGCTCAGTGGGGAGCCTGCTTCCCCCTCTCTTTCTGCCTGCCTCTCTGCCTGCTTGTGATCTCTGTCAAATAAATAAATAAAATCTTTTAAAAATAAATAAATAAATATTAAACAGTGCTGCTGGTTTACTCATGTACATAGCAAGCTGGACCTGGCTTATCAGTGCCTCATGTGAGAAAGATGTGGGGTTCTTACTCCACTTCTAAAGTGTTGACAATCTAGACATACCCCCAACTGTGTGACGCGATTACCAAGAAATCTAATAAGATCTCAGCCTCCATTAAGAATAGAATGCCCGGGCGCCTGGGTGGCTCAGTTGGTTGAGTGACTGCCTTCGGCTCAGGTCATGATCCCGGAGTTCTGGGATCGAGTCCCACATCAGGCTCCCAGCTCCATGGGGAGTCTGCTTCTCCCTCTGACCTCCCCTCTCATGCTCTCTTACTCTGTCAATCTCTCTCTCAAATAAATAAATAAAACCTTAAAAAAAAAAAAAAGAATAGAATGCCCAAATCTTACCGGTAATCTGTTAACAACAACAATCTGTTGTTAAGACAATAGTTGGGGGGAGGGCGCCTGGGTGGCTCAGTGGGTGAAGCCTTTGCCTTCGACTCATGTCTTAATCTCAGGATCCTGAGATGGAGCCCTGCATCGGGCTATCTGCTCAGTAGGGAACCTGTTTCCCCCTCTTTCTGCCTGCCTCTCTGCCTACTTGTGATCTCTCTCTCTCTGTCAAATAAATAAATAAAATCTTAAAAAAAAAAAAAAAGACAACAATTAGGCTATTGCATCTTTTTCTGGTTGAGCTCTTGAAGAGGTACAGAGGTAAACTAGGTATCATCATGAGGAGAGCAGTCAGTTACTGACAGGGTGAGAAACCGCTACAGGTAAAGGGCAGTGGAAGGAACTGGAAAATCATAGCTTGAAATGGAGAAGATAGGGATGGGCTATAATCATTGTATTTAGAAATTTCAAAGATGTCCCTGTGAAAAAGAAGGCACATGTCTTAGCCAGCTCAGGCTATTATAACAAAATACCATAGACTGGGTGGCTTTAAAAAAGGATGTTTATTTCTCACAATTTTAGAAGCTGGGCAGTCTAAGCCAAAGTGCCGGCAGATCTGGTTCTTTGTGAGGGCTCCCTCCCTGGTTTGCAATGGCCCCCATTTTGCTGTGTGTTCAGATGTCCTTTCCTCCATGTGTATTTATGAAGAGAGAACTCTCTTATCACTTCCTCTTTCTTTAAGGCACTAATCCCATCAGGAGAGCACCATTCTCATGACTTCATCTAAATTTAATGAGCTGCCCAAACCCCATCTCTAGATAAGATCACATTGAGGGTTAGGGCTTCAACACATGAATCTTGGGAGACACAAATATTCAGTCCATAGCAACACACACATATATATACTGTGTAAACACCAGGGACCAATGGATGGAAGCTATAAGGAAGCAGCTTTAGGCTAACTATAAAGGATCTCTATAGCAGGGGGACAATGTATCTTCAAATAGAACTAACTGACTCAAGAAAGTGGTGATCTCCTTCCCCAACATCGACAGCATTGAAATTGAGTCTGAAAGACCATTTGTCAAAGATGTTATTAGTCATAGATAATATTTATCAGTGGTTGCTACTGGCAAGGAATTAGTCCGTGCACTCTCCCTGAATTTTCCTATTTAATATTCACAGTGGCCCTAGGAGATAAGACCAATTTTGACATCATTCTTAAATGAAGGGCTTAAAGCTTGGAGAGGTTAAGTAATTTGCCCAAAGTCACATAATTTGTAAAAGGCAGAAAGCACATCTGTCTTATGTCCAGAGATTCAATTCTTACCCACATTGCTTTTCACTAGCCAGTCTTGTAGAAAGATTTGCTTCACTAGGAGAGAAGCCATAATATGTGGCCTTCCAATTCTGAGACTACTTGATTCTAACAAAATAAAAATTTATTACCTAGGAAGTATAAAACAGTGTGGAAAACAGACACCAGAGAGAATGGGAAAAGGGACAGGTAAAATTTAATGAGGGAGGAAAAAGTCTGGAAAGATCACAAGTTAAAGGCACTGGTCCGGGAAAAATACATTCCTGGCTGGGTGTAGGCAGGGGGCATTTCCTGAGGGTTGTTCACATATGAGAGCAAAATGAAGGGGAAATAGGAGGCAGCAAAGACATAAGACATACAGAAATACAACCTGCCCATAGCAGAGGCATCATTTGGAGATCTGGAGTTAGATTCCAAACACCGCCGTTTATTGATACTCAGAAAGAACTAAGGGAAACAAGATTCCAAACATTACCTTTTATTGATACTTAGAACTAAGGGAAACATCTCCATATCAAGAGTCCAGGTTACTTCAGTGAGCTTGTTTTTATTATTTTTTTTTCTTGTAAGTAATTAATTAGAAACCCTCAGTTACAAAAAGAAGCAGCAGAAAGATACTAATCAGGTTCAAATGGACCATTTTCAAGCATTCATTCATTTATGCACGTGTGTATTCATTTAACAAATGTTTACTGAGTGCCTACTATTTTCTAAGTACCTTTTTTGGGCACTGAGGTACAGCAGGAAAAAACAGTAGTTCCCCCCCGCATCTCCCCTCCTAAAATAATTCCTTGTGTTCACTGAGTGTATTCTCTGGAGCAGGAAAGCACATGTGAAAAATGAGGATGAATATGTAAAATGTAAAGTGCCTTAAATAAAAGTGTTAAGGAGAAAAACAAAAATAAGAAAAAGAACAGGAAGTGAGCGTGTATGGAGAATTGTTGAAAATTCTGATAGAATTTCAGTTAAATATTCAAACTAAAAAGGAGAAAGGGAAATGGTTTAGAAAAGGGATATATTACACCGGGGTGGATCAGGCGACCTCTTTATCTCAGCTCCGTTCTTGATCTCAGGGTTGGGAGTTCAAGCCCTACATTGGGCTCCATAATGGGCATGGAACCCACTTAAAAAAAAAGGAGGGGGGATGTGTTGAAGTCCATGTGGCTTTAAGGTTCACGCTTATGAATCACAAATACTATGAAAGATTTTGTGGCAAAGTGAAAAGTACAGTAAGAAAATCACTTCCCTTATTTTTTTAAAACATTTTATTTCTTTATTTGAGAAAGGGGGGGTGCGGTGGTGGTGGGATGAGGGGCTGAGGGAGGGAGGAGCAGACTCCCTGCTCAGGGCAGAGCCCAACTCAATGGTGGGGCTCCATTCTAGGACCCTGTGATCATGACCTGAGCGGAGGCAGACGCTTAACCAACTGAGCCACGTAGATGCCCCTCACTTCCCTTTTTTTAATCCACATTTCCTCATCTTTAAAATGAGAATGTTAGGGGAAACTGGGTGGCTCAGTCATTAAGCGTCTGCCTTTGGCTCAAGTCATGATCCCAACGTCCTGGGATGGAACCCCACATCGGGCTCCCTGCTCCACGGGGAGCCTGCTTCTCCCTCTCCCACTCCCTATGCTGTGTTCCCTCTCTCGCTGTGTCTCTCTATGTCAAATAAATAAATAAAATCTTAAAAATAAAATAAAATAAAATGGGATGCTAACATTAGCCCTCAAGGCGACACAGGTTTGTATATATCTCAAATGGGCATGGCCTTCAAAATACAAAACAATGTACACATGTTACTTCACTTACCTAGAAAAAGTAATTTATATTTTTTAAAATGTCCTCTGAATCTCCAAATACATACACACATACGTATATTCAACTATATATATATATTTACTCTGAATTTCTGAGTATATAGAGATATATATACACTTACACACACACACACACACACACACACACACACACACACACACGCACACACACACACATGGCATCCCTCCATCTCATAGCTCACATAATCCACCTAGCACAAATATTCTGACAAGGAACAGGCACATCTGTGGTGGAACAGGGTCCTTTGAGGCTTCCAGGAACCTCTCAGCAGAACAAGAGCAACACATTCCTTCCCCATTCAGGTCTTCTTGGATTACTGAACACTTTGCAGAGCATTTTTAGTCACCTCCTGAAATGCTGGTTTCCTTCCTCCATCCAAGATACTCAACAAAATGGAACTTGTCAACTGTGCTTATGGTAATAAATCTCCTTTCCAGCATTTCTCCTGACATTCTAATGCCTTCCTGAATGTAATAAAAAGGTCATTTTCCACCTGAATTCATCTTTTCCGAGCTACTTTATATTTCTGCAAATCCAAGTTTCAACAAGTTTGATTTCATTTCTTCTACAGTATTTTATTTGCTTTAACCAAACTAAAAATCCCAACTGTAACTGCAACCCTGCGCTCTCCTCTGATTGCTTGAGTGGGGATTATATTTTATTGGCTGACTGTATAATGTAGATACATTGTGAAAGCTGAACTGTTCTTTCTCTTGAGTGGCAGAGAATTAAATGCTCCCTATGAGATACTGTCCAAGGATTTCTTGTGGTTTTGTTTCCCACATCGGTTCAATAACTTTCTATGTATCAATTATGCCCTGATCAGTATTCTCACCTAAATATAAAACAGTCTCCCCGAACCTCTCGCACAGGAGCAGGCTTTTCACTTGGTGCAACCTACTGGACTGTACGGTCAGGCATTTCGCAAGTCTGTCTTCAGTTTTGGTCTGGAGAGGAGCAGTTCAAGGAGCAGACTTCCAGAAGTTAAATATTCTTGGCTCCCAAGGAATTCCTTCCAATAAAAGCGGGTGCATGTATCCTTGGTAGGTCCAGGGGTCTATTTAAGTGCGGTCATCATTTGTAGACATTATTATATGGAAAATAACTCTATTTGTAATGGACGTTTAGGTGAGTGGGGCTCCTAGGAGCGCTCCCAGGCAAAAATTTGGGAAAACCTTGGACTTCTTGCCAGTGATAATGACAGGAAACACAATACCTCTTTATTCTGTTTAACGCGTTGGTAACATTCCTTTCGGTAGGTCAGTCCGTCCACTCCTGGGACCTGATGAATCAATGACTGCTGACCCAGAAAGCAGGCGCGGCGGCCCTTTCCCTGCAAGAATAGGATCCCAGGACAATTTGCCCACGACCTCTGCCGCGCGAAGCACGAGACACGCGATCCCAGGGGCAGGCGGTGCCCTAGGCGGCCCGCCCAGCTCGTCCTCCGCTAGGGCGCCCCCAGCAGTCCCGAGCCCCTGACTCCGCCGTCCCGAGCCAGCAGCCAAGGACAGCGCTGGGTGTCCGTACCCTGGGATGTAGAGGACCGTCCTCGGCCATGCAAATCACTTCTCCTGAAGTCGAAGGTGGGAGTAGCCTGCCAACTCTCCAGTGGCACCGGCGGGCTCTTCCGGCCGCCTGGTCTGCGACGCCGATAGGCAGAGGATCCAAGGGACCCGCGGGGAGCGGAGGAAGGACAGAAAACCGGAGGGAGAGAGACCTAGGTTAGTTTCCTGGCCTGTGCGGTTGCCGCACCGCACCCAACT
The DNA here is from genome assembly GCF_002288905.1 of Enhydra lutris kenyoni. Taxonomy (NCBI): domain Eukaryota; kingdom Metazoa; phylum Chordata; class Mammalia; order Carnivora; family Mustelidae; genus Enhydra; species Enhydra lutris. The sequence continues at coordinate 61,844,447 of NW_019154086.1, read as the reverse complement.
CCGGTGGGTGAGAGAGGATACAGTGGCAAGCTGCTGGGGGCCCGGAAAGACGCAAGCCTTGGACAGCAAAGGAGAAGAAAACCTGAAGACCCGTTGCAAGAAAGGAGGAGGAAGAAAGGACGAAAGCATCCCTCTTTTTCTTACTTTGTTTTGTTTTGTTTTCCTCCCCACCGCCCCCCCCCCCTTTTTTTTACTACCAAATGCAAGAGGGAATTCAGCCGCCACTCTTGACCTGGGGAACATCCATTATTTAATGAAAACAGAAGAGCGTTTTTTGTTCTTCGTTTTTGAAATAAATTCAGTAGCACTGCTTCTCTGCCCACCGCGTTCTTCTGCACCAATTTATTTTCTTACATACCACCCTCACCGCACCCCTAGTCTAATTCCCTGGTCTTTTAGACTAATTGAAAGAATTTGTCTCAGTTTTTAAATCCTGTGTATCACGTTTTTTATCTGCTTAAATGGGTTCAGAGTAAGCTATCCCACAAATTTGGACTTCCAACGTTCCAGCCCTTTCTACTCTAAGGGTTTTTTTATTAAGCGAACTCTGTCCCTCCCTCCACCCCTCCTTCCCTGCAGGAACACACATTTGCATTCCAAGCCCCTTGCATTCCAACCCCTTGCTGGGTTGCTTGCTGTTTTGCCCTCAGGCTCTGCAAGCTCATCAAAGAGGTTTGCTTTGACTGTCCTTAGACCCAGGTGGTTCCTAGTGGTGGGGCTGCTCTCCAGACCGGGAATCTGCACCTCTTCACTCTTTTTTATTTTTTCCCCCCCCCGCTGAAGCCTGTTTCAGTTCCTGATAACACAAACAATCAAAATACTTAGAGCTGTGAAGTAGGGTGATTTGATTTATAATCTGCGCTCCCAGTATAATTTCTGTCTGTCCTCCCCTCCTTTTCCTCCTCTACCTCCCCTCTCCATCAGCACCTCAGTTTCTGGCATCCCAAAGGTTAATTCGAAATTGTGGACTCACATGTGAGAAAGAGCTGGTAACTATCTCTCTAGTTGTACTGTCAAGAAGCACAACATTCAATCAAGGAACACGCATTGAACACTTCCTAGGTGCCAGACACTGGGAAGTGGTCCAGGGACTGATAAGTGTCTCTCTTTTTTCTTCATCACTCTTTCTCTCCTCCTGCCACTCGGCTAGCTCTCCTACCTCCCCTGTTGTTATCATCATCTTTTATAACATTCATTCAGGCCTTAATGTATGCCAGGCACACAGGTAGGAGCTGTACATGCATTTTCTTTTTTAATTATTATGCAGACTTTTATAATGGAGGATTCCACTTTATAGATGAGAAAACTCAAGATTAAAGAAGTTGAGTAGCTTCCTCAAGCTCATATATATAGTGTGTGCTGGTGCAGGAGTTTGTAAACCAGACAGTCTGACTCCAGACTTGTGATACGTCGCTTCCCAAGAGTCAGTGGAGGAGCCAGACTTGTAAACAGATAAATATAATTCAAAGAGGTAAGTGCTAGCATTGTAGAAATACAGAAGCTGCATGACTAACACTGCCTGGGGGGATCAGGAAAGGCTTAAAAGCTAACTGTGACTTGAGAAGTGGGTCTTGAAATAGGAGTAGGAGTATCTCAGGAAAACAAAGGGATGGGGGCGGTTAGTGCATTTCAGGCTGAGGAACTATACATGCAATGCCTCCAGTTGAGAAAGGCTGCCACGGTGTGTTTAGGGAACAGTTCAATCTGATTACAACATAGCGTTCATGAGACAGTGTTGTGATATGAAACTAAGATTGTCAAGTAGGAAACCAGGGGCAAGAATGTCAAGTACTAGAGATTTTGCTGGGAAATTAGCTTTCATCTTATAGGTAGAATGACTCCAACGGAGATTTTAAAGAGAGGGAGTGACATAATCAAATTTGTCTTTCTGTCGGACTGTCTGTCTTAAGATGACCAGGGGAAGTCTGGAACAGGGAAAGTAGAGCCAGATGGCAGAGATACTGGTTGGAAACTTGCTGTACAGATGATGGGGGCTTGAGTTGGGAGTTATGAGACTGGAAAGGAGGGATTTTGTTCACCAAAGAATATTGGCATTAAGTATGCTACCTGTTTCTCGAACAAAGGACTTTAGGCACTGAGAATTCTGTTCAAAATGAAAAAGACCTCTTAAGAGAGCACCAAACCAACCCTTTTATTTTTATAGGCATAGTTAAAGTCTGTGAAGCTTAGGAAGATTAAACCATCCAACCATCTAGTGGAAGAATGATCATAGGCACCTTTTATTTCGAGACTACTGTCCACATACTTAGCATCTTTTAAAACATTTGACCCTCCTAACCTTTGAAAGTAAGTACAAAGCTACTCTTAAGTCCATTTAACAGATGAAGAAGCTGAGGTCAGTAACTTGGTAAAAGCCACACAAGCAATTAGACAGAATGGGGATTCAAACTAGAGTTATCTGATTCCAGAGTTCCCACAGTTTTTGTATGTTATGTACTGAGATTGAAATTTAGACATCCTTACTCCTAAGCTGACGCTCTCTTTACCAGTTGTTGCTACCTTTCTCTTCTGCAATGTGCCGTTTAGGTATCACTGGGCACGCATGCCTGATATCTGAATGCCTATCCTGTAAATATGCCCTAAAGTAGCACTTACTGGGGATTCACTGTCTATCACATACACTAAGCAAGGTACTATAATGATCCATCTTTAAACTGTAGCTTTTACAGGGAAAGAAAGAGCAAATTACAAGTGACATCAACACGCAACCAGAAACACAGCTGATCGACGCTTGGATTGGTACAGACCTGAAGGATCAAGGGCTCTTGGAATAATGGCTGATGTTAGTCAGCACTCTCCTGTGTGCCAGAGGCTTGATGTGTACTATTTTATTTAAGAACTCTGACTTAGGTGAAATAAAATTGCTCAGTGCCACATAAGTACCAAATGGATAAACCAGAACTGGAACTCTGGTTTATCCGACAGCCAGCTCGGGCCCTTCAGCTCCGTTGGAGAGGGTGGTGAAGACTGAAGTTGGTTTCACAGATGTAGTAACCCAGTAAGCGTTTCGCAACCAGCTCTCAAATATGAAAACCAAAACACCTCTGATTTGTAGTGCTGCTCATTCCAGTTTCCAGAGGATATAAGTAACCCACAAGAGTAGATTTAAGCTGCCAGTGTGACATACTGAAGTCAACATTGGGAAGTGATGCTCACGAGGGGCTCTGGAGAGCCTCCCGCGTGCACCTGCACCGTGGAGGAGGAGACACGTGGGCAGTGAGGTAGAAGAGAAGTAGAAGAGGTTTGGTGTAATTCTTGGGAGAAAGCAGGGGTAGTGAAGGCTGGAATGAAGACTGGGTCAGTTATATTCTAAGAAAGTGGACAGACGGAGCTGATTTGTGGTTAGATCAAGTAGAAAGCGTGGTTTTAAAATTGGCTGCTGGCAGCTACTTGCTTCAACTTGACTATTCCTGAGGGGTGGAGATTTGTTTGAAAAAAGAGACCTAAATGTTGACTTATCTGAAACTTTCAGCAGACGCTTGTCTAAAAGACCAATACAACCGAAAACAGACTCGAAAGACTGAAATCAGAGCTAGATAAATCAAAAAGATTGTCCAATATGGATTTCTGGCTAGTTATCTTCTTTTCTCTGTCTTTGTGGCAAGGGCAATAGACTGATGAAGGTGATAAGTTGATGGAAAATGAGCCTTAACAAATATATAGACAATAAAGTTGAATAAAGTTACTAGTGTCACTTTCGAAAGAGGTCCTGAGGGGCACCTGGCAGGCTCAATTGGTAGGGTGTGTGACTCTTGGTCTTGGCGTTGTATGAGTTTGAGCCCCACACAGGGTGTAGAGATTACTTAAAAATAGAAAATCTTTGAAAAAGAAAGAAAGAAGGTAAGAAAGAAAGAAAAACACAAGACAAAAGAGGTCCTGAAGAAATACGTTTGCTCTGTGAGACTATCTCAATGTACCTTATCGTGACCTTGTATCCATGGAAAATCAATATATTTGCAAATACTTCATATATTTATCTTGTTACTTTAATTCACATCTTATGAGTATAAAGCAACATCAATGCTTCTCTTATTCCTACATAATCAGATAGTGCATAGGATAGTAAGGAGAAAAAAATGTTAGCAAGTACCTGCAAATGATGCCTGTTTTCCCTCTGTAGCAATAATCTAGCCCTTTGAAAGGAGAAAGGATGAAAATAAAATTAGTTTCCTCATGACGCAGAAGATTTCTATCCTCTCCCCCATCCCCCAATAACCAAAAGCTCTTGTACGCAATCTCAGCAGAAAACATAATGATCCTAAGAACCAATAAAAAATGATACAGGGGCGCCTGGGTGGCTCAGTGGGTTAACCCTCTGCCTTCGGCTCAGGTCATGATCTCAGGGTCCTGGGATCGAGCCCCACATCCGGCTCTCTGCTCAGCGGGGGAGCCTGCTTCCTCCTCTCTCTCTGCCTGCCTCTCTGCCTACTTGTGATCTCTCTCTGTCAAATAAATAAATAAAAATTAAAAAAAAAATGATACAAAGGAGATGAAGTGGAGGTCTACTGTTTTTATCTGCCCTTTGGAGAATGGCTCCCATTCCTATGATTCTGAAATATTGTCAAGTGTGATGCCCACCTGCTCTGGCTTCAAGGGTGGGCATTTGCCTCAGGCCTGGTCAGTCATGGTTCTGGATCTTCTAATTCACAGTAAATTACTTACATGAGCAAAACCAGTCACAATTTTTCTTGAGCGAGAGGATATCTCTTCCTTTAGGATTTCAGTCTCTGTGGATATAGGCTTCGGTTTGAAAATAATCATCTTTCTAGGATGTGGGCTGCAAAAGAGGAAATTGAGAAAACAGTTGAAGACGAGCAAAGACATGTCAAGCTAAGATATAAAAAAAGGACAAAGAGCTTTGACAACTTTACTCAAATGCCTTGATCTTGCTGTGCCTAAACATATGCATACTTTTGGAGTTCCCAGTCATTTAAACCAATAGGTTACCTCCTGGTCACTTTCTTTCTCTCTCTCTCTCTCTCTCTCTCTCTCTCTTTTTTTTTTTTTTTTGGTTAAACTCTTTGGACTAGAGGTTTTGTCACTTTCAGTTGAGCATAACCTATTACAAAAGCCTTAGTAAAAAAAGTCTGATGATAAACTCCCGCTGGCTGACTGGGATTATGAAAATAATGTCTCCCTAACTTAAAAAAAAGGCAGAGGAGAGGGAAGGGGAAATACCAAGACATATATTTCTTTCTTGGCCTGTATTCTAAGATACGTTAATTTATTTTATTTAGTTTCTCTGATCTGTGACTCATCTCTCTCTGGAAATCTCTTTCTTTCATTGGCACACAGACCACAATATAGTCCAATATAGTCATTTCTTTATTCATAAATTATCATGGCTTTATTATCTACCTCAAAATGCTGAGCCTTCACAGAACAGGCAAAAGACAAGGTATTAAGTTGGGAGGGAAAGAAAGGAGAAAGAGATGCTGATCCTTTTAGAAATGGAAGAACAACTCAGCACCCGCTCTTCTCTTTTTAAATTTCAGGGCAGATATTTGAGCAGATGGTGAAGAATCACCTCAGGATAGAGTCATTTGGGATTTTTCTTAGTTTTTCTGAGACGATCTCAAAAGTTGAAGACTGTAGGAGGTACAAAGTGAGAATAGAAGATGATTCAGTTGCTGGTCTGGGGAAAAGACCTGAGTAACTAAGGGATACTTTCTCAGGCCCTGTGAGTATAATTCCCCCTCTCCTCAAGGTTCTCAAGCTGCCCTTTGATGTCTCTTTGCCTTTAAACGTTGAATTTAGCGACTAGTCCTGAAGTCAAAATTTGTCTGAGCTCTGAAAAAATCCGAGGAATAACTCGGGACCTCGCAGTCTTTTGAAATGTCCTTGAGCCTAGGAAAAATAATTGAGAGTTATCCTCTTTGGGGATTCTCTTGTAACTTGATATGTTAACCACCTCTGAACAAAATACTTCACTCTGTAACTTGGATGTCATTCTCTATAAAAAAGCAAATCACTTTCCTTAGGAGATGTATCAATTAATCAGTTTTAACAGAATTTCAAAACTAGAAGCAATAAAAAAAATTATTTAATTTACCAGCTAGAATATGTCACAGAATTCTGCCACCTAGAATATGTCACAGATTCTCGTGATTTTAGTGAAAGCATGTACATGTTTATAAATCTTTTCTCGTGTTGGCTTATATAGCTTTTTAAATATGCATCGCCTTTTCTCACAAGATTTTCACCTTGAGTCACAATTATTAAGTGAATTTCTTGCCCTTCCAAAGAAAAGTAAACACATTAAACAACTCCATGCAAAGTTAAAATGCTGGACATTAAATTAAATATTTGTCCTATAGCACTGTTAACTTAATAGGTTATGAATCATCTGTGTTTGTGGAATACATTGCTTTATATTATAATTTTGCCAAATCCACCCTGTAAAGAACAAAGTGTAAAGAACATTGAGGCTTGAGATCTTGAATACTGAACCTCCTCTGTAGACTTTGCAATATTGATACTGCATCCATAATCATGCCTTAGCGAAATGTTATACGGAACATTATTCAGAATATTTGTTCTGAAAAGAGTTTGGATAAATGCACCGTATTTGAAATTGATGAATTCTGTCTGATATGCATCCAAATTTTTTATTATCCTGAGAATTTGACTTAAAAGTTATAGAGTATCTTGTGTATTTACTGTAACTGAAAGTGGCTCATTTGCATTTGAGCAAAAATGGTAGCCAAAGCTGTGTTAATTTTGGTTCAGTCTTTTGACTTCTGGGACCTGTGTTACCTCATCTGTCATATGATGTAGGTGGATTGGCCCAGTGTTCTTTTTTTGTTTGTTTGTTTTAAATGTCTTTCTCTTTAAAATATATTTATTATTGAATTGTAGTTGACATACAATGTTACATTAGTTTCAGGTAACAATATAGTAGTTTGATAATTCTATGTATTACTCAATACTCAGCACAAGTATAGTCACCATTTGTCATCATACAACATTGTTACGATATTATTGACCATATTCCTATGCTGTGCTTTTAATCTCCATAATTTATTTATTTTATAACAGAAAGTATGTACCTCTCAATCCCCTTCACCTCTTTTTTCCATCCTCCTACTCCCCTCCCCTCTGGCAACCACCAGTTTATTCTCTCTCTATATAAGTCTGTTTCTATTTGTTTGTTTATTTGCTCATTTGTTTTGTTTTTAGATTCCACATATAAGTGAAATTATATGGTATTTATCTTTCTCTGTCTGATTTCCATCACTAAGTATAACACCCTATGGATCCGTCTATACTATCACAAAAGGAAAGATTTCATTCTTTTTCATGACTGAGTAATATCCTATTGTGTGTATATGCCACATCTTCTATCTCCATTCATCTACAGATGAACATTGGGTTGTTTCCATATCTTAATTGTAAATAATGCTGCAATAAACATAAGGGTGCATATATCTTTTCAAATTAATGTTTTTGTTTTCTTCGGGTAAATATCTAAAAGTGAAATTACTGGATCATATGGTATTTCTATTTTAATTTTATGAGACACCTTCATACCATTTTCCACAGTGACTGTACCAATTTACCTTCCCACCAACAACAGTGCACAGCGGTTCCTTTATCTCCACGTCCTTGCCAATACTTATTATTTCTTGTCTTTTTTTTTTTAAGATTCTGTCTACTTATTTTTTTTTGAGAGAGAGAGAGAAAGAGAGAGAGAGAGAGCCTTAGTGGGTGGAGTGGCAGAGGAAGAGAGATCTCAGGCAGACTCCATACTGAGTATAGAGCCTGACACAGGGCTCAATCTCAGGCCCCTGAAATCATGACCTGAGCAGAAATCAAGAGTCAGGCGCCCGCACTGACTGAACCACGCAGGCACCCTTCTTGTCTTTTTGATTCTAGCTATTCTGACAGGTGTGAAGTAATATGTGGTTTTGATTTCTATTTCCCTGATGATTAGTGATGTTGAGCATTTTTTCATGTGTCTGTTGGCCATCTGAATGGATAGTTGGAAAAAAGTCTCTTCAGGTCTACTGCCCAGTTTTTTAATCAGCTAGTTTTTTGGTGTTGGGCTGCATAAGTTCTTTATATGTTTTGTTTATTAACCCTTTATCAGATGTATCATTTACAAATACCTTCTCCCTTTCAACAAGGTGCCTTTTTGTTTGGGTTTTCTAACTATTCTGAAAAGCCTTAAGATCTAAAGAAGGCAGTAAAATTTCAGGTTGCTTGTCAAACTTTAGCTAAAGAAGACCCACCTGTATCAGTTTATTGATTACCTTGCATAATTATTTATTATTCATTCATGTATTCATGGATTGCTTAAGTAATTAATCAAATAGTATTGCATGCCTCCTATGTATCTGCCTATTCTATGCATATAACAGAGAATAAAACAGACATACATTTCTGTTCTTCTTGAACTCTCAGTCTGGCACAGAGAGGCAGATATTCAATATTCAGTGTTCAAAATATCTAAGTTAAATATATATTATGTTATATGGAGATAGAGTCTGTGGAGTAAAAATGAAGCAGAAAAGGGAGATAGAGTTTTGGGGCTGGGGATTGAAATTTTATTTTAATTATTTATTTTTTAACTTTTTACAATTATTATTATTTTTTTTTTTTTTTAAAGAGAGAGAGCGGTGGAGGGTAGGAGAGGGAGAGATGGAATCTTAAGCAGGCTCCACTCCCAGCATGGAACCCCACATGGGTCTAGATTTCACAACCCTGAGTTCATGACCTGAGCCAAAATCAAAAGACAGATGCCTAGCCTACTTGGCTGACTGAGCCACCCAGGCGTCTCTGGGGTTTAAATTTTATAGTTGCTCATGGAAGTCAATAAGAAGATTACATTTGAAGAAATACCTTGAAAGAAATGATGGAGTAAGTCTCACTAATAACTGTGGGAAAAAATTTCCAAGGATTCGAAACAGAAAGTGCAACGTCTCTGACATGGGAATGTGGCAGTTATATTTAGGAACACTGAGGAGACCACCATGGTCTGAATGATTAAACAAGGGAGAAATAGGAATTTGGACTTCAGAATAAGCCTACATTGAAAGAAAATGTTTATATTTAAATAAAGATTGAAAACTCTTCAACTAAATTACTTGTGAGGCTCTGAAAAGCATTAAAATTTTAAGACTCTTTCTTATATTGCATAATCAATAAACCTTTATTCAATGTTATTAAGCCTTTTTTCTCCCCTAATTATTATCACTCCTTCAGGATTGTATGTTTATCTAAGCATTTCTTCTTGATACTTCCCTTAAAGTCAGCCATCTTACTTATTTTAAAGGGAAACTATATGGATAAACTGAAACTTTAATTAATTTAAATTAAATAAATTTAATTAATTTGGCTTTCCAGAAATCCATTAAATCCATGGTGATTTGTTTGTTTTAAAAAATCAAATATACATTGTTTTCATATTTTTATAGTTATTATATGTCCACCTCAAATTCCTGAATGAAATTTTAATAGTTTGCAATGCTAGTAGGTACATGATAAAACAAGTTGAGGTAACTCTGAAAAATTTCATGAGAATCATTCAAGTTAAAATTTCCTTTAACATATCAAGCATCTGAATAACCACACTCTGAGTCACATTTTACTTACTCAAAACTGAAAGAGCTGTTTATCTCAGTTGAAAGTTGAAAATATGCAGAGAACTCTGAAGAGAAACTCTCAAGTTATAAGGTGAAAATAAACCAGTATACTTTTTGAGTAAATTTTATGCACCTACTGAAATCACTAATGAGTTATGAGAGTTTGATATACTAAGAATTTTTGGCATTCATTTTATAGTTATAGCTGTTTCACAGTTAAATAGCTTAGCCAGACTCTTTTCTCCATTCCTCATATCTAAGACAAGAAGGCAAATGACCAAGTGCATTTCTACTTTGCAATAACTATGCATTTCTTTTTGTACCTACAAGCTGAGCGATCTACAGTCTGAAATAAGAACATAGTGTTTACCATAGGCTTTGGAAGTTTTTGCCCTCCTGAGCTCCAGGGATAAGTCTTTATTAGCTAGCATTACTGAGGATATGAGTTGCAAAATTTATTAATACAGTGACTGCTATTACTATTAACAACTGAGATTAATAAAATTCAAGGGAATATTTCTTAGTAGGATGAATACCCATCTGTCCTCCAAACCATATCTAGAGTGATTTTAGGAACTACTGACTTTAAAAAAACTTGGGGTCCAGAAGTAAAACAGAGTTTTATTTTACACCTGCAATATCTCTATGACTCTTTAAAATAGTCATATCTTCCTAGACTTAATATAAATTCAATTTAACCCTCTGTTTCAATCTTTGTCATCAGAGCATTAACTGATGGCAGGTCCTTGCCCATCTTCTGCCTGGTCACTTAGAAATTTTACTAGTCAGACTTCTATTCTCAGCATGCTGCCCTCCTCTCCCCTCTGTCCTTTTTGTAAATAAAAAGGCAGGGCCTTTAATGCTCTATTCTCCATTAATGTCAAATAGTTTTTATCACTTCCTTCCTCCCATAGATTAAGTTTCTTCTCTGTATATTTCAAAGTTTTCACTAGGGTGACTAAGACTTGACTCATTTCCCTTGCCTTTCCTAAACTTTAGTCTGCCTAGTTGTGATACTGCGATTTATAATAAGAAATATGTATTTGGTCTTGGATCCATTCCAGTCACAATGCTCATAAAACCGTTGGAATTTTTTAAAGCGATAAGAGTGGTAAAGGTACCTTTTGTTATGTTAATGAGAGAGTCCAGGGGTAATCTAAGGATGGAGGCTGGTTGCTAGGAGACTCAACCTCGTGATTAGAGGGTTGGAACTTTTAGTCCTACCCTTCCTGGAAGGGGTAAAGGGTGTAGAGACTGAGTCGAATAACCTGTAGGCAATAATTTAATCAGTCATACCTACATAATAAGGCCTCCACAAAAACTGAAAGGATAGTGTTCAGAGAGGTTCTAGGCTGTTGACTATGTGGAGATTTGGGGAGAGTTGTGTGCTCAGAGAGCATGAAAGTACTGCTCTCCTTCTCACACACCTTGCCATACGTATCTCTTATATCTGGCTGATGCTATCTCCAGGTAGATACTGTCAGAATTGAGTGGAATTGTAGAACATCCAACTAGTGTCTGAGAATTGATTGGTGGTATGGGGAAAAAACTATACATTGGAATTGATACCAGAATCATACTAGTCTAATCATTTAAGATCCAGTTGAAACCCTTTTCATCTCCTTATATCATTCTCCTTTACAAGTGTGTTTTAAGGTTTATGTTCTACGGAAAAACAAAAACAACAACAACAACAACAACAACAAAATACCCAAACCCAACTCTCTGTCATCACTTACCATTCAAACATAAATATTTATAGAGTGCTTCATGTATTTGCAAAGTATTAGCTAGAAATTTTATATCCAATGGGGAGGTGGAGGGTGAGAAAGTGAATTAGATTTGTTGTATACCCTTGAACTGCATACATGTTTTGTTCAAAAACTAGGAAGGCACACAGAGCACTGTGAAATGAGGTGGTAGGAACAAACGTCACCAGTCTCCAATACCATCTTTGGTGAAATTTCATTTCCAGTGGGAAATCGTTTACACTCGAACAACAACAAAAAAATCATCTCAACTTTTCAAATGTTCACATGCCTGATCTGACTATGTTGTCACATACTGTTGGTTAATGTTTTAATACAGGGCAAAGGATCCTGGACTGAGACTTAGAAGTCCTGAGTTCTAAGTTCTCATCTCAACGCATTCTAAGAAGGAAATTAGAGATTAGAATGTTCACTGCTTTGAACACTGTCCTGACTGATGATTTTTTTAAAAAAAATTTTAAAAATTTATTTATTTGACAGAGAGAGATCACAAGTAGGCAGAGAGAGGCAGAGAGAGGAAGGGAAGCAGGCTCCCTGCCTAGCAGAGAGCCCGATGTGGGGCTCGATCCCAGGACTCTGGGATCATGACCTGAGCTGAAGGCAGAGGCTTTAACCCACTGAGCCACCCAGGCGCCCCCTGACTGATGATTTTTTTATAATGAAGATGCAAAACTCTTCTCATGTTCTAGGTAACATGCAATATGTTTTTCTCTGGCTGAATATTGTTCATTTTATCTTCTTGTAGTAAGAACTACCCAGCATGATGCTCTGATGCATGACTAAACTGGTAAATATCGTTGGAATTCTATGTATTCTCAGTTGTAACAAAAGCAATTGTGATCCAGATGCAGCTGGAAAAGTTCTTCCTGTTAAGAACAAGATAATGTGGATCCAATCCTCCATTCCCTGGATTTTGAAGGATAATACTCTCTTCACTACATTATTTTGTGAGGCTTATATTCTTAAGTTTCTTAATTCTGAGTTTTTGCTTATGGTAAATTATTTCAGTCTAGAAGTGACCTTGACATCTCATATGAACAGTACCTGACTCATACAGATAGGATGCACTGCCTGATTAGTTAATTTCCCCAAGGAAAACGTGTTTGAGTGTAGGAGACTTCATTAAAGTTTTCGGAAAATGAAGAAATTTATATCCAAATCAAGCCTCCCCCCCCAAATAAAGTCATAAATTTATTGTTAACATCTCTGATAAGCAAAGTGGATAATGATCAGCAAAGTGGAGAGGAATGAAGCTCTAAAATCAAGTATGTTTTCCTCTGGCTGAACGTTATTTATCTGACCTCTTGTAGTAAGAAGTAGCCATTATGATGCTCTGATGCATGACTGAACTGGCCGGTAAATATCATAGGAATCATCTAGAATCAAAGTTCCTGGGGTAGGAAAGAGGCTTTACCATTACTCTGAATCATTATGTGACCTTCATGTCTCTAGGTTTCAGTTTCTTTATGAGCAAAATGAAGAAGCCAACAGCACCAGTTTTTGAGGGGGGGATTATTTCATTAGTTCATGTAAGTTGCTTAGAATAACCTAATAATACAGTAAGTGATCAGTAACTGTCAGTATTTAATTAAAGTATATTTAGAGGACTTCAACTATTTCCAAACTCATATGATTTGGCCCATGCCCCTACCTCTCTCTTAGCATCTTTCCCTTCATTCCCCTGCTAAACTCCTATTTATTTTTATTATTTTGTAATTCCTATTTTAATTTTTATTCTGTTGTTTAATATAGAGTAGCACAACCATCACTTTTGTGGTCTCAGCTATATATAACTAATAGCCTTTGGAGTTACTGTTACAAGAGGCTTATCAAGGCACTTTCCTAAACTAGGATATTTTCTTCTGTAAAAAGCACCCTACAAACAAATATGTATCATACATACACATATGTGTGTGTATATATGTTGCTTTCAGAATTCCATACATGTGCATGGGTGTGCAAAATATCCTTAATTTATAAAATATATTTTGATCCAATTTCACTGTATACTTTTGAAGTTAATATTCTACTATGTCATCAAACTTTAATTATCAAAGACTGACTTTTGTTCAAAGTCAGTCACTGAGTTAAGTGCAGAGCAGAGATTTTAACTAGACTCTACTCTCCAAAGCCAGAGTTCCTTCTATTATACCTAGCCAGTTATTTTAAGAGGGGGGCACTATTGTTACCACTTTTTACAAGTAAAGACACTAAGGCTTTGAGAGGTTAAATGAGTTGACCATCCAAGATCGTGCAGCTAGTGAATGTCAGAGCCCAAGTCAGTCTGTCTTTATCTACTTTTTTTTTTTTTTTTTTTAGTGATGAAGATGTTTAAACGCTCACCCCAAAACAAAGAGGGTCAGGTAGACAGAGTGGGGGATCTAGGTTGACTATATAGTTAGGAATGATTTGTTGCAGTAGAAGCTACTTAAAAATTTCTGTTAAGAGAAAAACAATTTCCTAAAGGAATTCTATGAGATCCCTTCGGAATGCCAGCAATTCAAACTAAGCTTATGAAACACTGAATTAAAAGGCATTTGTCTCCTAGCATTAGCCTTCCTATTGGCTCACAAGATGCAAATAAAATGTTGATATTAAATAGAAGCAGGAAAAACTACTTATTTTGAAAGGAAAAATGTTAAGAGCTCTACTTTAGAATATTGTTGCTATAAAGAGAACTGGGAAGACAAGACAGGCAGGCTTTTGACAAAAAAAATCACAACTGAGGATGGAGCGTAATAGTTTCCAGCATAAAAAGATAAAAGAATTCAGAGATCACTGTGTGTGTGTGTGTGTGTGTGTGTGTGTGTGTGTGTGTGTGTGAGCTCGCATGTGTATGCTTGTCTTAATAAGCTTCTCTGGCCTCCAGCTCCCCTCACCCTCATTAGCTGGTGACTTGAAGCCTCTGATGAAAGCGCGTATGTGACGATTACTAGTTGGCATTCTCTGGGGGAGACTAGCCTCACGCAGGGGTGACCCTGTAATGCACGAAGGGCTGTTTAATGCCCTGGCGACGTGGTTCAGGGACCACGATTTTATTATGCTTCCTGGAATAGAGTTGTGATTCCGCATCCCTGATTTAGAGCCACTTAGGGCTCCGGCAACTCCACCCCGGAGTTCCAGAGGAAAATATTCCTTCATGGTCTCTGATCTGAAAAAGACACAGCTTCCCGATGTTCCGCCTGGGAGACGGTTCAATCTTTAGAGACTGCCAGAGAAGCCTGTCCATCTGCTGGGATGCCCGGCTTTCTGGAACGGACGAGGAGCTTGGCTTTTAATCTGAGTAACTTGAGAGGATTTTGTTTGTAACTTAAAAATCGCCGCTTAATTAAAAAAAAAAAAAAAAAAGACACACGCTCTGGCAAGTAGACACACTGGGAAAATCCGTGTGACGAAGTAGTCTAGAAATTTCTCAATTATTTCCCCCGGGAAAGAGTAAATGTTTTCTGTTTGGTACTGGGCAGTCGACTCAAGGGATCTGCCTTCAAAAGAAGGTATGCTGGAGAGGTGGGTTTGGGGGAGGAATTAGCCCAATACTTGGATTGCCCCCGGCCGACCAGAAGCTGTTCCAGTTAACTCTCCGGAGGCGAGTGACCACCTCTGCCACCCCCTCTAGACTTTTCTTCCTCCCCCGTCCCCCTCCCCCGCCCCGGGAATTCTCCACTCCCACCGTCCTGCCCACCACTCTTCATTGAAGATGGAGCTGCAACATCACCGCCGAAAAATCCCTGAGGAGCGAGCCACTGAACAGGAGTCTGGGACAAGCGTTTTTTGAAACCTGTCGAGGCTGGTTGGGCACCAAGAAATGAGCGTCCGCACACAGAGGGCGAAAGCAACGCTACTGGAAGGAGGCTGTCCCGCGGGCCCACTGGGGCGCGCGCGGCTCCTGCGTCTGCTCTCTATTGGCGAGCGTGGCCCCGGGGGCGGAGCTACGGGAAAGCCCCTCCTACTCGGGGGGGCCCAGGGATCCGGCGAGCGCCTCCCCCGCGGAGTGCCAGAGCTGGACTCGGTCTGCGACTCGGTCCTGCAGCGCCTCTAGGCTGCAGGTCGGTGCTCCAACCACCTGCTCCGCGCCGCGTCCTGGGAAGAGGGGAGGAGAGAGGAGGGAGGAGGGACGCGGGGGGGAGGAGAGAGGAGGAGAAAGGCAGCTTACACACGCCTTCCAGTCCCTCCACTCAGAGCAGCCCGAAGACCGCTGCCGCCGCCGCCGCGTTCGCTGCTACCGCTCTGCCACCTGAGGAGACCGCCTGGACTCGCCTCCCCTGTTGCCCTCGGCGATTCCTTCCTAGCACCGGGCTTTTTACGCACACTGCCACGACCATTATTACTATTATCCCAAGAGAAGGAGAGTAACAGACCAGCCTAAAAGAACCACGTACACCTTTCCGAAATACTCAAGTGTCTCCGGGGAAGAGAGGGTCGTCGGTGCCGGGAGGAGCAGCCCAGGGGCTAAGGACAGGTGCTGAAGGGGAGGGAGGAAGAGTTGGGGTACTGCGTGGTGGAAAGTTGCTCGCGGCGGAGATCCGAAGGTCCGGCGCTCCACAGCCCAGGGGGGGCGGTGTGTCTGGGAGAAGCCGCTGCCCCTGCGTTCGGACCTGCGAGCTCGCGGGCAGCGCGGGGCCGAGGACGACGCCCCCTCCTGCGGCGCGGACTCTGTCGGTGGCCCCCGAGGAGGAGGAGGAGGAGGAATATGGAATCGAAGGCGGGCCCCTCCTGCCGTCTAGTCTTCTGCCTCTTGATCGCCGCCGCGGTTCTCAGGCCAGGTGAGCAGGGGCCTCAGGGCAGCCCCAGGCCGACGTGGGCCGGGGGTAATTTCCTACGTTCCGGACCAGGGCCTCGCACCTCGGGGGCAGTGTGCGCGGGCGTGTGGGGGGAGGTAAGGGGACGGCGGTGTAGGCACAGGGCTGGCCCTGGGTTCAGTCACCTGTGCCGCACGTTTGGGCCCGGCCGGTTGGCTCAAGTTTGGGCAGGGACTGGGGGCATTGGGTAAATCTCCAGGAACTTTGGGTGCTGCCGGGATTAGGGCTTCAGGGCCCCGCGGGCAGGATTCGTCTGGATCTCACTCCTTCCCCTGCGGCTCCCGCCTAGGCGGCGAGCCCTCGCCCTCTGACAATTCCTTCAGTCTCCGAATATCAAAGTCCACGTCACTGCGCTCGGGGCAGTTTTCCTTTCGCTTAGCTCGGTGGCAGTAACTGCCCGCACTTTTTCGTATTAAATCCCCTGGTAACTTCCCCTCCGTAGGAGGTGAAGGAGGGAGGGGTGGAAGAGAAAGGGAGGACTTTGATCACTCCCTTAAAAACCTCCTTTGGCTCAAATCCTGGTTTGAACGCCCCCACCCCCATTGTCTGGGTGGGTAGTGAGTGTAGGGGTGGGTGGTGGTAGGCAGAGAACACAGCCTGAACTGGAATTAGCGTCCAAGGTTCTGAGACCTTAGTGAGCGATTTGTGGATTTCTTAGGACCTGTGATTCAGCCTCAGTTTTCAGTTATGTACTGAGCCTCAGAAGAAAAATAGGCAAAATCCCCAATAACTAAAATATATAGCCGGGAATCCCTTTCCTACCCTAGGGACGGCCCCTGGGGCTGTCACCCTGAGACCTACCGGTCGGCTGAAGCGAGTTGGTCCTTACGGGGCATCTTGTACGTTCGCCTTCGGTTGGTGGAGCGTCAGGTTCATTTTGTCTCTAGACTTGAGGATTTTTTGGAATTTTTTTCTCCTTTTGAAGTTTTATCTCCAGCCCTTCGTAGATAGACATTTGCAAGTAAAATTCCTACTTCCTGGTTTGTGTGTGTGTGTGTGTGTTTCAGCTTCTGTTTGTTCTGGTGCCCTTTTCTTTAGTTGTTATTAAAGAAGGACTCACTTCTCTTTCGCATCTTTAATTTCTGCACATCCTTTCAGTTGTTGGCAAACTGAGGCCAAAAACACAGGTTTGAAAGCCTCTGATCTCTCCCAGGAAGAGGGGGAAAGTGAGGCTGGGGGCTAGAATCCGAGGATCACAAGTGTTTGTGAACTGCTGCTACTGTGTTTGCTAGTGGTGGTGGTGCGGGGGAGGGGGGCCCCCTCTCCGGATCTCTTTATGATAAAGTTACATTTCTGGGTGAGGTAATGAGCTCACCTGCAGTTCTGAGGCTAGAGAAAGAGGCATCTGTGACAGCCTCTGGCTCTGGGGCGGAGCCTGTGAAACGCGAGTAGAAGCGGATTTCAAGCAGGTGGGGTGGGGGTAAGAACACCCTATGGTGGGAAGGGGAGACCCCCCTGACTTTGGCACATTGTGTATTTCACTCTTTCAAGGTCCCATTGTCCGATGTGGGAGGAGAGGGTACTCACTCTGGAGCCCCGGGGAGACGAGGGTTGAAGGGGTGAGATCGTTAGCAAAATGCAAAGATCCACCCTCCCACAGCTGGTTTTCAGTTTAACCCTCTCGTCACTTTGAGAGTGCTGTCTCACCTACACCCACACCCGGGGACCACTCGCACACGCCCAGTTCCCCTTTCCGTGCGGTCGCTCAGGTATTTGTTTTCCGTTGAGCCACCTCGGGGGACAGATTTTTCCTCACACTGAACTGCTAAAAAGGGAAAGGTTCCCCGTTCAGAATTCCTTCTACGTGATTCGTTTGGAGCCACAAGCTCGCGTCTCCAGCCAGTACCCAGTGAGCGCTTTGGGTGAGCTGGAAGTGTTCTCGCCGCTGGGAGGTTCTCTATCGACCTCGGCCGATCCGAGGGTCAGAAACCTCAGCCCCTCAGATCAGTGCTTTCCTTGAATTTATCGGGCTGGCCTGTGTGCGTGTCACTGTGTTTTAAAAGAAAGGGTTGTGGCACTTAAAAGCGCCTTTTCCAGACTCAAGTCCTGCAAGGGAAGTGCGCCTCCTTCGGAGCCCTCTGCATAGCTGAGCCCGGTGGGGCTGCAGAGCCCGTGGCTGGCGTAATCAAAGCGACTAACTGACTTACCCGCCTGCTGCCCTTCATTTCCGGAGCACTTTTAGTAGTGTGTGTCGAGACCTAGAGATCAAAAATTCGAGTTTGTGAAACTGCCCCTTCAGGTCTTTCGGTCTGTAGTGGCTACACAGTCATTGAATGATGTAGGCCTGACATGTTACCTGTTTTGAAGGGAGGGGAGAAGATGCAGTAGCCACAGAAACTGAATTCGGAGATAAAGGCAATGAAGTTAAGTGCTCAGCATCCGAGGAAACAAGAATCTCATTATCCTTGTAGAAAGAGCGTCAGCCTGTGGTGACATTTTGTATTGCTTTAAAAAATGCTTTCCTTGATTATTTACAACAAGGAGGTGGGACCCCTGCAGTTAACTGTTTCTTCTCTTGGGTAATTTGTGTTCAGGCCCTCAGGAATTTTTCTTAATTTCTCATTGATACAAGGTTAATTCTAAGACATAAGCACACTTAAAGCTGCCCCCCCCCCCCCCCGCCCCTGTTGGATATTGTGTTCTCAACACATTCAGTTTTACCTCAGTAGGCCTTGGGGAAAGCATCAACTCAAATGATGTCCTTGCAGACTGCCTGATGTGGGATTACTAAAATGTATTAATTTAAAAACTGCAACTGCTTAGTTGCCAGTAAATATTGCTTTTTCCTTGATGATTTATTTAATCCAATAGCAGTTTACAACTTAATGGGGTACTCTTTTCAGTAAACTGCTTTTCTAGGATTGGCTCAGCATCATTCACCTTTGGGCACTTGAGCAAGTTATTTCACATTTTCAGGCTTCTGCTGTCTCATGTGTAAGTAAAACAGTGGACTAAAGATCTATTCTCTGAGATCTCTTTAGCTCAAAACTGTTTTTGATGACCTAAGGTAAAAAGCTGATTTGGGCAAGGCAGAGTCATTATCCAATTGTATTTTTCTAATGCTTTCAGACAGACTGAATGGATACAGTTCATATAAATTGTGTTGCTAGAAAATTGCTAGGGAACCCAACTGCAAATTTTTCATCTTTTTTCCTACTTGTATAAATCCATTATAATATCTTGTGCTTAGTCCTTCAGGCCTGAACAGGGCTATTAAAAAAAAAAAAAGTGTGATAGGAATTTGTCTCTCACTGTCCTGGGAAAAGAGACCCTAACAGTGGGAAAGATTTTTAGATCTCAGAAAACTCCATTAGGGTAACCCATCCCTCCTGGAAGATTGCCTCTATTTAAACTACATATGCAGTTCCTAGAATGAAATGTAAGCGATGATTGGTGATTGTATGTTCATGCGACAAAGCCTGTGTGTATTCCTAAAGATGTCCCTAAACAGAACAGTTGACTTGCAAGGTGGTTTTAAGTGCAGTATAGAAGGAAATAGAAAATAAAAGTTTTCCTGTGGTTTTAATATCTATACAATTCCAAAATATTTTTGTGACATAATTCCAAACTTTTTAGGAGTTTTTAGAAAATTCAGTCTAGCTTATCTTTTTAAATAGAATTTTGGAAGAGAATGCTTGTTTCCTGTTAACTTATTAAAAAGAGGAAAATCAATAAAAACCTACTTTCATAGTCTTAAGTGTTACCAGAAATTATTATTTTTTTTTTTTATTGGCGTCAGCACTCATGTGTTCGGTTTTCAGTTATGCCATATAAGAATGTTCTGATTTTGGGAAAGCTGTTTTTCTGTTCCTTCTTATTTCCCATTTGTAAATTTTCTCCCTTTGTAATGTATGGTTCTGATTTTGATGAAATTAGTAATTCCCTTGCTCAGCATTTTGAATTTTTCAACGAAAACCTGCTATATTAAGACTTCTATTTTATTTTTAGTGGAAAAACACTGTTACATTTAATTATCACCTTGACCAATTTTTAAAGTCAGGTAAAATGTCTGTTTTCTTTTCCTTTTTTCTCCTTTTTCTTTTATTCCCCCTTATGTTTTCATGTCACTAAACATAGGCCTTTGTAAAATTGAGCATTAAGTTGTCAGCAGTACTTGGTGTTAGATGGCAGTATTTTGTCATACAGTATCTTAAATGTTTTATAATCACCTTGTCTCATAGTCTTAAACACATTTCTTTCCGTTCTGGCCATTTATTTAGCATAAAATATCACCAAAGAGAACCAGCTTTCAGCAGCTGTTAACTCAAGCAGACACATGCATATATATCCCAAATATGCAGGAAAGCAACACAGGTGCAGCTATGATAAAATAATATGTATAGGGCATATGGGTGGCTCAGTAGGTTAAGCATCTGCCTTTGGCTCAGGTCATGATCTCAGTTTCCTGGGATCTAGCCCCACATTGGGCTCTCTCTCCCTCTGTGATCTCTCTCACTCTTGCTTGAATTTAACTTTTCCCAAAGTCAATTTTATTCTTCATTGTTAGATTTTCACAAAGTCCCGTTTCATTTCTTATACTTGAATGTGTGTGGCATATTAGGAAATGAGCTAATTCAGTGAAATATTGAAGAAAATTTCTTTAAGAGTGGTGGGTGATGACTTTATTTACTCTTGGATATCAGCTCCTTTTTATTTTCGATAAGAAATGAAAAAGGACTGGAAAAATATTCATTTATATTTCTCTTTTTTTTTTTAAAAATTGGGGCAGAATTTTTCCTACGAAGAATAAAGTCAAGACTAACATATATCTTCTATATTTAAGAAGAGGATATTATTGTCTGTTGGATAAGGTTAAATCCTACAGTTATTGCAAGTATCCTTATAGTGTACAAAGTATTATACATTTGGAGTTACTGATATTTTCATCCAGTTGATTTCTCTGTTTAAATAACAAAATTTATATGCTTCTCTCCCCACCTTATTACTAGATGTAATATCTTATATATTTCAGCCTGGACTAGTTCCAAATGTGCTGTGATATTCAGTAATTGTTTTATGATAACCTATTATCATAGTCCATTATTGTAGTGTATGTTCCAAGAATGAAATTAGCTTTTAGTGCTTACTCTCTTATTTATCCAGTCAGTTCTCAGTTATCCATAACTTTGAAGGATATGATCAAATCATCCAATCCAAAACAGTTCTAATCAAAGGATTACTTAATTTGTCTTTGAGTTTAAGTATTTTAATAAACATGTCTGTGCCTAAGAATTTATAGTATTGCAACGTTATGAAACTAAACTCAGGAGAATAGATTAATCAGAAATTAGACCCCTGTCCACCTTCTCTGGCTTGTTAGCCAGCCCCTCCCCACCACCTTTTTCCCCTAAAATTTCCTCCTCTATTACTCCATGAGCCATACATCCCAGTATACACACGACAGTCCTGTTTATCCTGATGTCCTGATTCAGTTTTTTAATGGTACCTTTTTTCACCCTCAAAAGTGCAATTTGGAGGACAAATTATATAGCCACCATGATTATTAATGGCATGCTTGTTGATATGTCTGTCTTAGACTACTTAACTGTAAGTACTCTCATCCTGACAAACTGCATATTTCTAACTTTTTAAAATTTATCAGGTACAATGAAATATCAACAAGAGGTCACAAAACCCGTTTAATATCAAGTATAGGAGAGATGTGAGGTTATTGCAGTGGATGTAAAACATTAAGGATCCCATGGTTTGGTGTGGAAACCAAATTGACCTGATAGACCAAGAGAATAATGGTGTTTGCAATTCACCTGGGAGCGATACTTCTTACCAGGGAAGGCTGGTTTCAGTCTGATCCGGAAAGCCCTTCTCAGCCATTTGCACAATTCCAGTTCTGTTCTTCTTTGAAGTTTCTCGGTAGCTCCACTGTTAATTTGGATTTAAAAATACTTATCAGGGATAGCTGTACAATTGAAGGAAGCACTTAAGTCTTTTTGGACATGTCAACTACAGTTGTATCAGTTACAACTGGCGAACTGGCTTGAGGCAACCAACAACATGCCTATGGCAATTCATGCCAAGGCTTTTTATTCCTAATCAGGCACCCAGGTGTTATTTGGTTCATCTATATAAGTGTTTCAGATACTCAGAAAACCCCCAAAGGCAGTGGTGGTAGGAAAGGTCGAGAGAATATTATCTAAGCACACAAAGTAAGGGATGCTGTGGTTTTGTCCTCATTAATAAGGCAGAACGAAGGGAGAGGACATTGGTCACGGTGGCTAAAACTCTTGTCAGCACATTCCCAAGCATTTTCCCTAATGGTGGGGGATTTATGGGTATGGAATTTACTTAGTTCCAACTCAAGAAGAAAACATAAAAGCATGTGTAGCTAGTCTTATTGAATTTTTGAACCATAGTACATCAAACAACTAGGTTGTGTAATAGAGCACTCCAAAACGTAGTGGTTTAAACAGCAACCATTTTATGTATTTCATTATTTTGCATTCTGGCAATTTAGTCTGGAGAGTTGGGTTTTTTTATTTTTTTATTTTTTTATTTTAGTTAGACATCTTCATTTTACTATCATCTGCTCCATGTCAGGCTAGGCAGCTTTGCTTCTGGGAGTTGGCTGATTGTAGTTCAGGGAAAATCGACTCTTCTCTAATAGGCTTCCCTAGGCTTGTTCTCTTGGTGGAAGCAGGGTTCTAAGAAAAAGCAGAAATATGGAAAGCTTCTTCTGGCAAACCATCATTTCTGCCACAGTCAGTTGGTGAAAACAAGTCCCAAGTCCAGCTCATATTCAAGGGTGGGGAAGTCATCTCCTCCTATTGACTGGAAGGAGCTAAAAAAACACTTGGCAAATAGTGTGGATAAAGACCAGGAGAGAGAATTAGTACCATTTTTGCAATCAATCAACCAGTGAGTGATGTGATAGCAGCAAGTATCCTTACTTAGCCCCATATTCATTGTTTATATCTTCCTCTTTTATCTCCTTCGGCAAGAAATATGAGAGATTATAGAGGCTCAAGCACTGTCAATAAAAGCACGTTACTATGGCTGAACCCTTATCTTCTCCTGAAATAAAATTATGGAAAGTTAAGTGTGTGTGTGTGTGTGTGTGTGTGTGTGTGTGTGTGTGTGTGTGAGAGAGAGAGAAAGAGAGAGAGAAAGAGGAGAGAGAGGGAGGGACAGAGTGGGAGAGAGTGCACACAGTGTTGAAGGGTTAAAGGCATGCAAATCATGGTTAGAACTAAAATGTGATGGAAGAGGTATTGTTGGAAAAAATGAGAAATTGCGGGGTGCCTGGGAGGCTCAGTGGGTTAAAGCGTCTGCCTTCAGTTCAGGTCATGATCTCAGGGTCCTGGGATCGAGCCCCACATCGGGCTCTCTGCTCAGCAGGGAGCTTGCTTCCTCCTCTCTCTCTGCCTGCCTCTCTGCCTGCTTGTGATCTCTGTCTGTCAAATAAATAAATAAAATCTTAAAAAAAAAAATAAAAAAAAATGAGAAATTGCCCTAGATATTCATCTGGTTCAGTTTTCTTATTTGGCAGCTGAAATAGATGAAGCCACAGGTTAAAAGATAACCTAAAATTCCATAGCAAATTAGCTAGTTTTTTGAGACAACAATGTTCTTAGTTTCATTTATGTCTAAACTCATAGATTCAAGGTTTGGAGCTATAGGACCTTAAAATTATTTAAGTACTTGCCTGCGTGTCACATTGTTATCCAGTCCAAGATTAAAACTCATGTAAATTAACTTGAAACGAATACATCACTGTATGTTAACTAAATGGGATTAAAATAAAAACTTTAAAAAACTCATGGAAATTAACCATGTGTAACACCATTCTATAAATGTTTATTGAGTGCTCAGTATGTACAAAGCATTGTGCTTGGTGTTTCGGATACTGCAATAAACCTAGTGACTAGGTTAGACAGTCTAAGTTAGACTGTCTAGGTTAGACAGACACCTAGTGACTTAACTAGACAGTTAAGGTCTTGTCACGCCAAGAAATTATGTTCTCTTTGGGAAATAGACATCAGTCGACTAATTATATAATTTGCTAGAAGTTTTGCTAGGTACTACAAGAACAACTAAAGAACATTTTACATCAGAATGTGCAGATTTGGCCTGGACTTCAGGAAAAATTTGGAAAGGTTCTTTCGGGAAGTAACATCTGAAGTATGTGTTGAGGAATAATCAAGCAAAAGGTATGGGCTGAGAGAATAGCACGAGTTATGATGTCAACATGGGAAGGAACATGGCTTCTAAGTCCTGGAGGTCACCAGGAATTCTTTGAAGTCCTTTCAATACTTTTCCTATGATTTCCCTAATTTACTCACCAGTTGAAGGGTTCAGAGAGGATCTGTTTGATCTTATTCAAATACTTATATACAAGCAAATATTTGCATAGATACTATCACCTTTAAAAGAATCAAGTGGGAACATATTATACATGCCATTTTGTACCTTTCCTTTTTTACTTAACAGCACGTTTTGAAGAATAAGAGATTATGCCATATCAGCACATATAGCTCTACTTCATTTTAGAAGGTATATTGGATTTTATTTTACATACCATAATTAATATAACCATTTCCCCAGTTCTTGGAAATGTATAATATTTCCAGCCTTTTTTGTTACGGACATGACTGTAGTGAACATCCTAATGTGTGTTCTTGTGCATATGTGCTGTTACATTGGTAGGAAATGTCCTGAATGTGAAATTGCTTAGTCAAAGAATATATGCATTTTTCATTTAGAAAAAATTCTAAAATTACAGTTCAAAGAGTATATACTCTATTATATATTTGGAAGCTGCTAAGAGAGAAGATCTTAAAAGTTCTTATAAGAAGAAAAACATTGTAACTGTGTGGTAATGAGGTGTTAACTAAACTTGTGATAATCATTTTGCAATATATACATATATCACTGTATTATACACCTAAAACTAATACAATGGCATATATTAATTATTTCTCAATTAAAAAAGAGTGTATGTATTTAAAATCCCAACAAGAGCACATGGGGATGCCCCTTCTGCATATTAATAGTACAGACTTACGGAGAAAGTATAACTTAAAAAAAAACCAACAGGATAATAAGTTGATTCTTATTTATTTAAAACTATGGGGAAAATGAGAATTATAGGAGTAATAGGCACACACATGCTCACATATTAGGCAAAAGCTTTAGATAGTTCGGTGCTTAACTTTATGACACATGTAATGTATCAGGGCTGAAAATGGGTGAAAGAAGTACATTTATTATGAATTATTATCATTGCTCTTTCCACGTAAGATGGCTAACTTTTAGAACATAAACTATGTAAATGTAAGTTCATATTTCCTTTCATTTTGGAAGATTCATACGCTATGGGATCAGATTAACTAAAGCAGTGTATTAAGAGACAATAGCATGTGAGCCTTAAGAATAGTTGATATTGTTTTATATCACACAGATGGTTCCCAAATATTTGTGTTAGTTCATTGTATGTATGATATACATTGTGTAGGTGAATTAACTAATGCCGTTTTGTAAACCCTTCATAACGGGTCTTACTAAACAGATTTCAGTTATTTTTGAGTAAGTCATAATTTAAACAATCTTCAACAAGTTTAACAGGCTCATCGGAATTGCTTACTAGTGGATAAAAAGTATCATCTGAAAATTTAGTGTCATTAAATATGTTTTACCCTGTAATTTTTAGAGCTATTATGGAAAAGGGTAAGACACATTTTTATTGCCATGTCTATATAAAAAATACAACAGTGTGTCTATGCAGAGTTTTTAATGAGCATGTGCTGAGAATATGTTTTTTAAACAAAGTAACAAGTATTCATAATGGAATTAATATTAGTATGCACAACTGTAATTTCAAAAATAAAGCAGTTTCTGCCTAGCATTTAGTTTATTTTCAACTTGTGGCATTTATACCTTATTCTGCAAGCATTTTCTCTACCCGGTGGTAGGTATGACACTTTCCAAGAAAAATGCTTATGTTGGTTATAAGACATAGGTTTTATATTTTTTGCAGAGATGGGCGTGGCTCTAAATATGAATAATGCTTTTGCTATCAGATCTAAGAGTAAAACGAAATACATATTTGCATTTATCCTGTTGGATTAATCCTTTACTCAACCCAACTGCAGTGGATGGTAATCTAGTTCTCAAATAGAAATTTTCTTTTGGAAATGACTATTTAGTATGAGATAAAATGGCTTTTCTTATCACAGTAGAATGACAAATAAGTATCTGTTTATTAAAACAAAACCTGCATCTGCTCAGCTGTTTTTCTCTTTGCTGATAAGAAATATGTCTCCTTCCTAAAATAAATGATAAAACAATAAAAAAAAGTAGAATTTCAGGTTATGGTTTAGAGGTTATTATTTTTTAGAATTGATCCAAAATGTTTGGTTAGAAAGGATTTGAACTGCTTGAATAGTGATTTTATTGTAGATAGTATGGTTATGCCTCTATGATTTTTTTTTAAAGATTTTATTTATTTATTTGACAGGCAGAGATCATCAGTAGGCAGAGAAGCAGGCAGAGAGAGAGGGGGAAGCAGGCTCCCCGCTGAGCAGAGAGTCCAATGCAGGGCTTGATCCTAGGACCCTGGGATCATGACCTGAGACGAAGGCAGAGGCTTAACCAACTGAGCCACCCAGGCGCCCCACCTCTATGATATTTAAAAAAATAATTCTTTGCTTAATTTTTATGGAATGTCAGTGCTCACAGATTTCACAGATTATCAATACATAGCCTAGGTCCTATTGCACCAGAGTCCAAGGGCTTGGGTGGTGGAACCGAGTATTAATTTATTTTCTAGCTCTTGTCTCTGTTTTCTGATTTGTAATATGAGGATAACAATATTACCAAGTTCATTTGATACAGATATTCCAATAAGGTGAGTATATAGCATTTCTCACTGCCTGACACAGTGGACTCTCAGCGATAATTGTTATGAATCACAGTTTTTAGTAATCATATAATTATGTCAGTTTATTCATACCAAAAAATATGTGAAAATACCTCATTTCCTGATTGGAAGATATATTTCAGTTCCATCTATGTGCATTTTGGGGGACTTCCATAACAAAGTTGGACTTCATATTCTTATTAGAATGTTTTGTAGTCCCAATATCTGTCAAACAATTTCAGTTTTATCAACTCAAGGAAAACGAAACAAAAAAAACCCCACAAATTGAAAATTATGATCTTAAATGTGATATCTGCAAGCCAAAACTATTAAGAAAGAATATATGCTCTAAAATTACAAGGACATCTGTAGTTTATAAAATTATCCTTAGAAATTGGTATTGTATATGTGTTTCTATAATTTAAAAGCTATCAGACCTTAGAAAGAAAAAATTTTACTATTGTAATCTACTATTATAATTTTATGATTACTATATTATAATAATTTTGATGATAAAATTAAGATTTTTATATACAAGGCACATTTACTCAACTATAAATCAATAGAGGGAGCTCCACTACTTTCCTTTTATGAACACTGTAGGGTGCTTCTATTTATTATGATTATCTGGTGGTGTCTAATTTAATAGTGAAATTATTAAGAATCTATAATTTGAATGTTAATGATATTTTAGAAATTGAGTAATCTCCTTATTAATGGGATTCAAAAGTGCTTCTACAAATAATATATGCTTTAAAATCCTAGTTTTTAGCACTCTGTATCCTTTGGATAATAAATCACTAGAGGAAATTAAAGTAGTTATACTCCTGTAAAGCATACCTCTAATATATAGCAAGGCATCAAAGGAGAACAAAGTTTATTTCCAATGAAAAAATACTGAATTTTTTGATAACTACTTTTGTGTTCTCTATTAAGTGGAAATGTCTATATATTTGAATAGGAGAGGAGAAATAGCTGGTTTTTTTTCTCACTCTGCCTAGATTTTTAAAAAATATACATTCAGTTAGCCAACATATAGTACATCATTAGTTTCAGATATAGTGTTCAATGATTCATCAGTTGCATATAACACCCAGTGCTCATCACATCATGTGCCCTCCTTAATACCCATCACCCAGTTACCCCTGTCCCCCCAACCACCTCCCTTTCCGCAACTGTCAGTTTGTTTCCCAGGGTAGAGTCTCTGATGGTTTGTCTCCCTCTCTGATTTCTTCCTAGTCAGTCTTCCTTTCCTTCCCCTATGATCCTCTGCACTATTCCTTATATTCCACATATGGGTAAAACCATGTGATAATTGCCTTTGTCTGACTGACTGATTTCATGTAGTATAAAATCCTCCAGTTCCATATGTATCGATGTAAATGGTAGGTATTCATCCTTTCTGATGGCTCTGCCTAGATTTTTAACCAAATGATTATAGATTTCTACATGGAACCTGTCTATACTCACATCTTTCTCCCTTTTTTATTTTCCCAGTTATCCCCTTGATTTAGAGTACTCCAACTATATTTTTAATCTAAGTTGATCCATTACCTCTCTGTGACTCTTGACAATTAATTTACCTTTTATGAGATTCCCTTTTGTCGTGGAAGTATTGTATCATATGATTTCTAAGATCTTTGAAGCTTAAAAATGCTAAGATCCAAAATTATGCATTGATTTAGAGAAATTTGTATAAGTTTGAATTGATGATAAGGAGTAACTCTTATTGGAGTTCCAATTAAGGGAAAAAAAACATTTAAAATGATGATCCCTATTTATTTTTTTATTCAAAATGGGAATTATTTTTTTGTTCTACAGAAAATTGTGTAATCCCACACATTAGATCTCCTAACTTATTACTAAAATGCTGTAAGTTAAAGAAAGAGCCCAGCTCTTTGGCATTTTTAAGAATTGCCAGCAGAGAGACAGCTTTTAAACATTTCGTCTTGAAATAAGATATGCTATTAAGAGAGCAGCCTGGGGATTGAGGCGTGTAGCTTATTCATAGTTTCAAGGATTCTTTCAAGTAAGTAATTGTCTTATTGTGCTTACTTTCCATTATAGATTAGAGTTATAATATGGCTCTGGAGCCAAACTGTGTGGTTTTGAAACCCATGTTTCTCTTCTCCACCTAAGAATCAGGTGACATTGGGCAAATGGCTTAACCCTTCTGTCCTAACCTGTGGGGTAGGGATAAGCTCCTTCAACAGTGTGATTGTCAGATAATAAACTCTTTATAAGTTGTTAGTATTATTCAATTATTTAATCTCAGTTAATCTTTCCACCTTACCCAAAATATGATTATAAATCCAATTTACTCCCATGAGGACATAAAAAAGAGAGACCTTAGGTTGTTCAAAATTATAAAATTGCCAGCTGTAGCTCTTCTTCGCTACACCTTTTTTTCTCCCATTCAAGAAATGGCACATGAATGATAGTGACATCATATTATTTTTTGGGTATAACCTTGAATCTACTCACTTTATAACACAAATAAGACATCCACAAATTCCCAAACTTTATCCACTAATTGGAAGTATCATATTCCTTATGACATAATTCTCTTCTGATAATGAAACATCATTGCATTGAAATTCTGAGGTTGAAACCTAAATTTAAAGGTAAATTTAAAGGTGAAAATGAGACACCTTACAGGCTGTTGTTCACAGCATCTGAGAACATATTGTTGTTTAGGTCATTAGTGGAAGTAGGCGAGAAGTAATTTAGGATTATGAAAGCATGTGTGTTTAAAAGACAGGTATATGTAGACTCTGTGGATTCAGAGTAAAATAAAAGCATGGTGATTTAATATTTTAAGGAAGTATAAAAATAAGCATAGTCTAATGGATTTCTCAAACTTCAGTCTAGCCCTTCTCTAATCTCTTCTCCTCTCTGCTACCAAAATGATGTAAGATGAATAGATTCTTCTCTGCTTAAGCTAAGTCTGTGGCTCCCCATTAGAATAAGTATAAAATACAAAATACTTAGCATAGCATTAACGGTTCTAGTTACATTTTCAACACAATCTTTCTTGGAATTTCATGCCCCAGCCATACTTCTAAATGTGCTATGGGTATATTGTTCCCTGTCACTGTCTTATTCTAGAACACTCTCTCTCTGTCACACCCTCTCCCATAGCCCTTTCTTTGTCTGAGTAACTAGTATCCCTGTCCTTCAGAACAGAGCTTAGATTCCATCTCCTCCAAAAATTTCTTCCCTGATCTTTTTTTGCAAAGTGACCATCCTCTG
This sequence comes from Enhydra lutris kenyoni, assembly GCF_002288905.1. Taxonomy (NCBI): domain Eukaryota; kingdom Metazoa; phylum Chordata; class Mammalia; order Carnivora; family Mustelidae; genus Enhydra; species Enhydra lutris. The sequence continues at coordinate 61,814,149 of NW_019154086.1, read as the reverse complement.
TAGTTTCAGAGTTCACTTCACTTATTGCCCATATATATTCTTGCCCTTCTTCCCTTAGAGAATTTTGAGATCTGGTAGGCAGGATCTATGTCTTTTTAATCTTTTTTTTAACTCCATGTCTGCTGATACATAACATACCCCCAGAACATATATGTTGATTGAATAAATGGATTAATAAAAATAAGAAATCTTGATTAATGGAAGTTCTTTCTGTCTTGATTTTTTAAAGATTTTTAAAAATATTTATTTATTCATGAGAGACAGAGAGAGAAAGGCAGAGATAGGAGGAGAAGCAGGCTCCCCAAGGAACAAGGAGCCCAATGTGGAACTTGATCCCAGGACCATGGGATCATGACCTGAGCTGAAGGCAGATGCTTAACCATCTGAGCCACTTAAGGATGCTAATGAAACTTATCTAAAATTGGAAAATACAGTATTATATGAATAGGAAATACTTATAGTGAGATAAATTTTCAGTTGCTTTTAGAAATTTAAGAATGATAAGTCTCCTGAATTATGGTTTTTAACAAAACCCACAAAAACAATATTTGCCATAGTCTACTCAAGCTATGCAAATGAAGTATAAAGAGAAATGGAATTGAGTTAGTATCTATCCAAAGATATTCCATACTTACGGTTTGGAAGAACCAATATTAAAATGTCCATACCACCCAAAGCAATCTACAGATATAATGCAATTTCTGTCAAAATATCAACAAAATTTTTCACACGACTAGAACAAGTATACTAAAATGTGTGTGGAACCACAAAAGCTGCTGAATAGACAAAGCAGTCTTGACAAAGAGGTATCATAATCCCAGATTTCAAGATCACTACAGAGCTGTAGTAATCAAAGCGTTATGGTATTGGCACAAAAGTAGATATATAGATCAATGGAGCAGAATACAGACCCCAGAAATAAACCCATGCATAAATGGTCAATTAATCTACAGCAAAGGAGGTGAGAATATACAATAGTGAAAAGACAGTCTCGTCAACAAATGTTGCTGTAAACCTGGATAACAGTATGGAAAAGAATAAAACTGGACCACTTTCTTGAACTATGCCCAAGAATTAACTAAAAATTGATTAGACCTAAATGAGACATAAACACAAAACATAAAATTTCTAGAAGAAAACATAGGCAATAATTCCTTTGACATCAGCCATAGAAACATTTTTCTAGATATGCCTCCTCAGGCAAGGGGAACAAAAGCGAAGTCAACCTATGTAAATAAAGAGCTTTTTATTATAAAAAGCACAGCAAAATAAATCATTAACAAAATGACAAGGCAGCCTACTGATTGGGAGAAGATATTTGCAGATGATATATCTCATAGAGTTAATATCCAAAACATATAAAGAACTTATAAACCGAACACCAAACAAGACAAAACAAATTATCCAATTAAAAAAAAATGGGCAGAGGACCTGAACAGACATTTTCCCAAGACACACAAATGGCCAACAGACACATGAAAAGATGCTCAACGTCACTAGTCATGGAATCACAAAATGCAAACCACAGTGAGATATCACCTCATGAAGTCAGAACATCTAGCTTAAAAAGGACAAGACATAGCAAGTGTTGGCAAGGATGTGATGAAAAGGAAACCACGCAGTTGGTGGAAGTGTAAATTGATGAAGCCACTGTGGAAAACAGTGTGGAGGTTCTTCAAAAAATTAAAAATAGAATTACTATATGGTTCAGCAATTCCTCTCCTGGGTATTTACCCAAAGAAAGCAAAAGCACTAACTGAAAAAGATACATGCACCCCTATGTCTATTATAACGTTATTTATGACAGCAAAAATATGGAAGCAACCCAGATGTCCCTCCACAGATGAATGGGTGAAGATGTGGGGTGTATATATCTATGTCTATATCTATATGGAAATTACTCAGACATAGAAAGAATGAACTCTTGCCATTTGCAGCAACATGGATGAACCTAGAGGGTATAATGCTGGGTGAAATAAGTCAGACAGAGAAAGACAAATACCATGGTATTTCAACTCATATGTGGACTTCAAGAAATAAAACAAATGAACAAAGGGAAAAAAGAGACAAACCAAAAATCAGGTTCTTAAAATACAGAGAACAAAGTGGTGGTTGCCAGAGGGGAGGTGGAGGGAAGGAATGGGTAAAATAGATAAAGGGACTGAAGAATACACTTACGTGGTGAGCTCTGAGTAATGTATAGAATATAAGAAGGAGGAAGAGAAAGAGAAAGAGGGAGGGAGGCAGTGAGAGCAGAAAGGTGGGAGGAAGGAAGGAAGAAAAAAAAGAAAAGAAAAAAAGAGATGGAAAAATAGAAGTGAGTTTGCCTAGTTTCTCTTCCAGGTGCCAATCCAGGCTAACATAAAATAAAAACTTTAATAACTGTGTTCTTCTAGAGCTTATAAACAGTTAACATTAAATGTAAGATCATCCAGGGAAGTATAGAAATTAATTTAAACTGACTTATTTTTAAAACTAGGTTTTTCTAGGATAATTCTAAGGATATCTTCACTCAATAGGCAGTACATGATAGGTAATATTTTTATTTCTCTTATTTCTTTTATTTATTTATTTATTTATTTATTTATTTTAGATTTTATTTGACAGACAGAGATCACAAGTAGGCCGAGAGGCAGGCAGAGAGAGAGAGGGGGAAGCAGGTTCCCCGCTGAGCAGAGAGTCCGATGTGGGGCTCGATCCCAGGACACTGGGATCATGACCTGAGCTGAAGGCAGAGGCTTTAACCCACTGAGCCACCCAGGCACCCCTATTTCTCTTATTTTTAATTCTTAGATTAAACCTGTGGATCAGGACATTTTCCAGAATATGGCGAAAAAGAGTATAGAAAAGATCTCATGAGAAGGTTAACTAGTCATGCAGGCAATTATTTCTGTACCGCAGAAAATACATGTGTATTGTGAATTATCCCTTGAATGCTGTTAACAGTAAAATATTAGAGATAATTTGGAGAAAGTGATATTACTTTTGCAAAAACACTTTCTATTGAATTTTTAAAATTCAGACACAAACTCAAGACATATTCATGAAAAAAAGGAGAAATCTTTTATTTTTACTGCAAAACAAAACTTGTGCTCTTGCAACTAATATATCATTTTAAGAACTAGGCTATTGTTGATTTTAGTCTAAAAAGTTCAGAATTGGAGTTATCTCTGTATCTCATTATTTGATGATATTTGATAGCTGAAAATCTAATAATTTTAAGCTGATGCTGCTTCACTGGGCAAAATAATTTTAATTTTTATAATCTTTTTCCTTAAAACTTTGTTCAGAGTTCTTGATTTATTTCTTTTCCTTACTTTGTATCCCTCCCAGTTACTCTGAATTTTAGCATCTTTATCTTGGTTTTATTCTTTTGTTCCTCATAAAAAATCCTTTTAGGAATTTTTTACTTCTTAAGTCTTATAGTCAAGTTGACTCCTGAGTTCCCACCCAGGAATTTTTATTTTTCTAATATGTTTAAAATATGTATAACATATTTTTCTAATATGTTATAAGAGTACTTATCCAGATAAACCAATATAAATCCAGCAGAATGTCAATGGCAGATCTCATTTATTGAAAACCTTCTATACTACATGTATAATAGTACTTCACAAAAGAATTATCAATATATTTGTATTGCCAGTTTTACGTTTGACAACTGTACTTTTTTAGTTTTTGAATTATAAAATAAAATCTCACGTTTAGCCTTTTCAGTATAGGACTTTGAATGCAATATGGCATATGCATCAAAAAGTAGTTAGAGTAAAGGTATTGTCAAAATGGTACTTTCCCTTTCTTCAAATATACAAAACTGGTTGGACCATATCAGTGATCTGTAAAGGGTCTGCATTAATCACATAGTCGACATGACAATTAGAAAACAGGTTTTTGGTTTTTTTTTTTGTTTTGTTTTGTTTTACCACTAGAAAAAATGTTATCCATTCCTATGACAAATATTGCCTGGATTTTTGGAATCTTTCTTTCTTTCCTTTTTTTTTAAAAGATTTTATTTATTTATTTGAGAGAGAATGAGAGAGAGGGAGAGAGAGAGCGAGCACTGGAGATGGGAGGATCAGAGGGAGAAGCAGACTTCTTGATGAGCAGCGAGCCTGATGTGGGACTCTATCCCGGGATCGAGACAGTCGCTTAACCCACTGAGCCACCCAAGTACCCCTGGATTCTTGGCATCTAGTATAGATTTAACATTAACAGTATATGACCCAACAAAATAATCTTCCCACAAACATATAAGACAGTATATAAATAATTGAGAGGAAACAGGGTCCAGGAGAAATGTGGTGAAATAATTTTCATCATCAACAAGCCTTATTTTATTCTATGTAAATAGGTTTAACAAGTTAAGTTTTATGGTAAAGGATGTGATCACAGGACAAATAAGTATTCTGTAACTGGAGAGGACAAATGATGTTTAAGAGGACAGGTTGATCTGCTGAGGAAGGTACAACAGGAAATGAGAGGGCCTCTCTACAGAAAGAAGAGAAAGATGAGACCTGGAAACTAGCATGAAAGGGAAATTGCTATTTAAAAAAAAAAAGTTACTGCCACAGATTATTTATATGGATCAGTAGCATTATGCTGGAAAACAGTTCTTCTTTTTCTGCTTTGTTGAGACACCTAGATGATAATACATTCTAGTAATTCCAAGTTTGGGTCTCCTGCTAGTAACAATCACTAAATTTCTTATCTTGAAGGCGGAAGAGCAATGGCTGTGTAGCAACTTTTTACAGATAAATTTTGATGCAAAGCTCTCTTGAAGTCCTGGGAGGTATTGACCAAATTTAGCAGTGCTTGTCAAAGTCTACAGTATGAATACATGGTTCTTAATCAAAGTTTAGGAATCTGAGTGGCATTAGTTTGCTGAATTCTAGAGATAAACGGAAGTTGAGTTAAGTAATGATAGGGAATATCATTTAATAATAAAATTAAGTATATATACAATGTGCCTGTTAGTTTCCAACTGAGCATATGTGTGTATACTCAGATCTGTGGGGAGTGCAGAAGTCTTATCTATACAGGTTCATGCCCGAGCCAGTGAGAATGCAGGAAGACAGTGTTCTTGAAATTCCTCTCCCATGGAGGGATGAAGCGTATATTATTAATATACTATTGAGTGATCTGCTCTAAATCCAGGGGTCAGTGTGCCTGAGGTAAATTTGTGGGGTTAGGGCTGAAATAGAGTTTACTTCCCAAGTTTGTAGAGGAAGTGAAAATTAGAGAAATTAGTGTAAGAGAGAGATATGTGGGTGGTTACTCAAGTTCTAGGGAGGGAAGTCTGTTGACTGAACAAATTTGAAGGAACAAGAAATGGATATTGGAAAAGCAGAGTTAGGAAGACAAGGATGAACCAGTAAAATGCCTGGTTAGAACAGGTGCTCGTGCATCTTTTTGGAATCAACTGCTCAATGGCTCATGCATGGGCCAATGAAATAGAAATATTCAAGGCCAGCCATAAACTAGAAATTTGGTCCTAGTTACCAGTTCTTTTCCTTGGTTTATTCACAAATAGAGCCCAATGAAATCCCTTTTCACTGGCTAGGGACATTATTTCCCATTTTGCAAGACCTCACACCCTCCACCCTCCACCCTCACACCCTCCCTTTTCTACCCCTTTCCTCATATTCCCTACCCCTAGATATCGACTCTGTTTCCTGACAGCCTACACCTGACCTGTCATCACATTAAAGTAAATGTACATATTTATACTTACTTGCTTTGTCAGTGGCTTTTGAAAGGTATGTTGTATTTTTTCCTATCAAGTTAGGCACATTTATGAAAAGTTTGCTCGCTTCTCATAAAGATCTAACTCAGGAACTATGAAATGATTAGTATCTTTCCTTCTTCCAGCATAGTCTCAAATGTTTAGAATGCTATCCTTCTGAACTTAATCCTTGAATTTGAAAAGCAAACATCAAAGGTACTGTGAGCAAGTCATGCAGTAAACATGGATTTTCCCAATAGTTTGAATCTCACTGTGGTTAATATTATATTAAGTGTTAATGATATTTCATACTGATGAATTTTGAGTTTTGACTCCTCTTTTACACCAGGTCATTTTAAAAATAGAAATTTAGAGATTTCTCCATAAGAGAAATGGAGTAACAGAGAAGTAATTACATTTTCCACAGCAATATTTAGTAGTCAAACAGGCTGAGCTTCCAAATGAGTTTGCTATAGGAACGGCAGGCGGAAATAAAAATAAAATAGGCTTCTCCACCCACAGAAAGAAAAAAAACAAAACAGAACCCAAGAAACCATCAAACAAAACCCAGAAACAATTTCAAGCATAAGATTATCTTTTACTTTATTTTTTGTTAGTTATTTACTTTACCTTCCGGAAATATTGCACAATCTATTAGCTTTTTCTCTTTGGATGTTGCAGGATACAAAATGTACTACTAACTTTTAAAAAGTAAACATTAATTCTCACAACAGAATCAGTGAGGACTTTTTAACCACATAACTACATTGTTCAGTATAGTTGCTTCACAAATAATAAAATAAAATGAAAAAAAAGTTACAGAAAACAGGCCCTATTCAAACAGTCCACACACTCTACTAACTTATTATGTTGTGGTTAAACTAGAAAACATTTAATAGTGAGTGTTGGTTTATCACTGTTGAATCAATAGCAGTATCCAGGACCAGGAGCTTTCCTTCTCAGTGAGGTCTGACCTCCAGTGAGCTTTGGCTCAATGAAGCAGATGATCAGAGAGGGAATATGACCCCCAGGTTTCAGTTCTGCCTTTGTCAGCAGCCCTGAAATTTTGGTTAGTCACTTCTTATTCCTGTTTTCTGTTTCTTTGCTTATTCAGTGATGTTATTAGGTTAGAACTGAGTGGGCGTCCTTCCATGTAATTATGAGTATTGTGTGATTTTATTCCACTGCCAAATAAAAGTTGTCTTTGTAGTGTCTCTTTTTGTGTACTTTGTACTTCTTTTGTTCTCGTCAGTATGCTCAATTAAGAGCTAGCCATATAACATTTTCCAGATTGAGATTCCCAGTCACAGTAGACCATAAATAAAGTAATTGAGCCATAGAAATAAAAAATACAATATAGGCAAGTGTTAACAGAGTGTGAAATTATGATAGACAAAGAGACATACAACTTTACTCAACACTGAACAAACTTTATAAGAGTACAGTATTGTATTTCATTTCAGTCTCCCTGTTTTAAATAAAGATACAGAGAAGCTGAATTTGGTTTAAGAGAAAAACAGTAAAATTGATTAAACCTTGTAGAATGCTATGAAGAAAGGTCTGAAGAAGGAAGGGGAGAAGTGAATTAATAGCTGTGATGAGGGTACTGATCCTTGAGTTCCTATCTCCATAGATAGCTGTCCTATAACTGTAAAAGCAAAACAGGATTCAACTACCGAAGGAAAAAGCTGGTTCCTTGACTTTGAATTTGCTACTTTTGGACAAGACTCAGAAACTGCTCTCTCTGATAGTGTTATAAAATGTTACAGCTGCTTGTCTGTCTGAGATTTTTATGTGTATTCCATACTCTAGTCAGAGACTTTCTGATGTCTCTTTCAACTTAGAGATGAGTATGAAAGGATAATAAATGTGTTGATAAATGCTTTTTTTTTTTTTTTTGCTTTTTCTTATTTGTAAAGTGATAGGAAGAAGCTAACTTATTTGGTTCACATGTTCTATGATCTTTGAGTGTTGGGACGTTGAAGGTAAATCTTAACTTAATATTGGATTATAGAAATAATTCTAGGAAATTCTATTTTAGTTTAGGAAAATCTATTCTAGTTTAAGAAATCAGGTTTTTCTTCCTTTCTCTTTTAAAATATAAAATGGGTATATTTTGAATTTAGTCATTGGATTCCAGATGGTTCTAACCACACTGTGGGTCTTTGTTCTTGAGGGCTCAAAGTCCTGAAACTTTACAGTCAAGATTTACAGACTATAAATTAAATGATTGTATTAAGGATTTTGTGAAAGAAAGAGGAAGAATGAATAACTGAAATAAATTACTTAAGTGCACAGTTTCTTTATCTGTCAATTTCCTTATCTTCATCTTATCTGTAAAATGGAAAGAGTAATAGTAATTATAGCAGAGATTTGTTGAAAGAACTAAGTGAGGTAATCTTTGTAGAGTGATTAACAAAATGAATGTCAAGTAGTACAGGCTTTGAAAATGTTAACTGTTATTATTATTGCCATTATTGTCAACATCTTATACTGAATTTTTTTTAAAAGATTTTATTTATTTACCTGAGAGAGAGAGAGAGAGAGAGAGCTCACAAGCAGAGGGGAGAGGCAGAGGCAGAGGGAGATGCAGACTCCCAGCCAAGCAGGGATCCCAGTGTGGAGCTCACTCCCAGGATCCCAGAAACATGATTCCAGCCAAAGGCAGATGCGTAACAGGCTGAGACTGTTAGGTGCCCCTAAACCGAACATTTTAATATACTATATCTTCCAAGAGAAAGCTCAAATATGACACGTATTTAAGTATAATAGAAAAGAGGAAAAAAATTACGATGTAAAGTGGAAAATTATCCCACTCCAGTTTTCTCTGTTCTTCTTTATTAAAAATATAAGGTGGATGGGGCATCTGGGTAGCTCTGTCAATCGAGCTTCCATTTTTTATTTTGGCTCAGGTCGTGGGGTGGAGCCCTGTGTTGGGCTCCACGCTCAGTACACAATCTGCTTGAGATTCTCTCTCTCTCCTTCTCTCTCTCTCACACTCAAATAAACGTGTACTTAAAGATTTTATTTATTTATAAGGTTGAATAGCAAGAAGAAAGGGGTCGCAAGACAATATATATGGTGTGCTCATTTGCATGAAAATGTATTTAAACAGACATAATCATTTAACATGCTTAATTATGCACTGATACTTTCTCCTGAAAAATATACAAGAAGCTTTAAATGGCTGTGAAAGGAGAGAGTGGGGATAGGAAATAGAAGGGAAACCTTTTTTTAAAAACTACATACTCTTTTTTAACTAGATCATTCTTCCTGTGATGTGACTATTTATAATGTGCAGATTATTTTTAAATGAACTACTAGGGGGAAGCTAATTGTAACAATGATACTATTGCCAGAACTGTTGAAGAGATACACTTCCCGAGTAGTGACTTACTTATTTGAATCAAGAAATAAGGACATTTAATTACACATAGTGCTATCCATGATTATGAAATTTTAGAATACCAATTATACTCATTTTTATATGTTTCTTGCTTCTCTTTCCCTTCCTTTGGCACATGAAAGTTTTCTGATTTATTCTAGTAAGCCCACGAGCATACTGGAATTAAAATAATCCTTCATGTTTATTAGCATTTAAAGAAATATCAGTCCACATTTAAGTTTAAATCACATTTAAGATGAGATTGCAGAGTTTGCTTAATGATTGGTGTTTTGAAGTGATTTGCAAATGTAAAATTGTAAGCCTATTTGATGACTTGCGAAAGATAGCTCAAACATACCGTTAACAGATTTACACCTGTGATGACAAGCAAGTAAGTATGGAAAGAAAACTTACACAATGAAAGGAATTTAAATTTTGTATCAGTAATAATTTTTTAATATAAAGGTTATTGAACTATGTTTAATGGAGTGGATTATTTTAGCAGCCGGTGGCATAGTAGTCCCAGAGAAATGTTTCTCAGATTCTTGGGATCCCAATAATGAAGCCATGATCAAATTCATTTGTGAAATGGTGTATACTTACACGTACTCTTGGAATTCACAATACAAATAAGCTTTGCTTATTCCTGATGTAAAGAAATTTGTTTAAGATTATTTAATCTGAGGTCTAATTAGAGACACTTTGGGAACCAGTGTGTAGGAAACATTACTGTAGTCATGTCTACAAATAAAATACGTTATATTAATATATTACATAAATGAAACATGTTATCTAGATTTAGGATTATTTAAATTCTGGAATCTTCTAGAACTGTATTTCTGCATTATAAATAAAAATACAATAGAGAGGAACAAAACAAAAGAAACCTACTGTTCATTTCTATGAAAATGCATGTAAGATTTCTTCATGATTTGGAATTTATTCATCCAAATTTTTAATTTTATGCTTACCTAAATATGGGTAATTTTAAATTTGAGGACGTAGCCAATAATAATTGTATTATTAAAAGACAATAATTATATTATTATTTTTTGCCTGGTGAATTGAATACTTCACACTGCATAAGTGGATGCTAGAGGCCTGAAGAGATTTTCAAGGATATAACCTAACTACACAGAATATAGAAAACTTGCTCGCCAAACTATTTTTTCAATCATAGAATGTTTCAAAGCACAGGTATCTATAAGTAAAATATTTTTGTTATTCTAATTTAAGGATTGCTCAGAGAAATAGAATAATATTAGACCTTATCTTTTCATTAGAGTTGCCGTGGAGGAATTTGTCAGGGTTAAGTTCTGTGAGATAGACTTAACTCTAGAAATCTTTGCAACATCAAGGCTGATTCTTTTAAATTATTGATTGATAAAAAAACATGTTAAAAAGACACCCCTTGGCCACAGTCTACCTGTAACTGTTACCTCTGGCATTTTTCAGATCACTCATAAAATGGTTCTTTTAGATTCTGACAGTCCAAGTGATGGTGTCTTACTTTTAGATTGTATTCTGGCAATAGGAGTCTAAATTGTTCTGATTTCTAGGTCCTCCTTTCTATCTGAGATTTAGTTTACAGCTAGTAGAGGGCTAATTTAAAGGAGATTAGACTTTGAAAAATATGTAAACATGTTTTAAAAGAAATGACTGAAAGAATAAAATACTATAATTAATACAAGGAGCGAAAGTTTTGTTGTTTTGTTGTTTGTTTTAAATTTAAAAAATATACGGAACACTTGCTTGTAAGTAATCAACAATTCCAGAGTATTTAAATTGACCTCACTGTCAAGCTTTGAAGCCAGGCCTATTTAAGTTAAAGTACTTTAAATTTATGAGCTGGGATGAATAGTTTATGAAGGGCACTATGAATCCCCTCCGATTGCAGTAGTAATCCTGCAGCTCGAGGAGCAAACAAAACGGCTTTGTGTGTTTTCACAGTATAGTTCCAGTCCATTTCCCCAGGAATGCCCCATCAGTATCTAGGGTATCATGACATTTCACTAAGTGTGGTAAGAGCATGTAAGACACTTTAAACTGAAAAGAATCCTTAGATAATTGAACCCACTAAGACGTACAGAATAGTTTGGGACTGTAGGTTGATTGGATTTAGTTCTTTTACTTCTCACATGTGTGCCCGCCCGTAGCACTTGACTCATTACCTATGTCTGTGTGTATGGGAGAAGTCAGTACCTAACTGGATGTGTGAGAAAGGGGAAACACTGACACTTTGAAACATTTTTGGTTTGTTGTTGCAGACACACACAGTCAGGGTCAGAAAGCCACTGCTCTCCCTCACAGATGGCTTAGGCTTTTCTAAGTCCCTGATTCCATCTTCAAGAACAGTTTCTGCTTCTTTGCTGCCATTTGCATTTACTAAGGCCTCAGATTTTCTTTGACTCCTTCAACCTAGGCAGACGTCGGAAAACCGACTTTTGTCCCAGAGGATTTTTAGAAAATTATCAGTTTTTTTTCCCCTTTGTTCTTAACTCTAGAGAGCAAACAGATGGTTACCAGAAGGGAGGTGGGTGGGGGGATGGGTTAGAGAGGGGATGGGGATGAAGGAGTGTACTTGTGATGATGAGCACTGGGTGAGGTATGGAAAGGCTGAATCACTATTTTGTACTCCTGAAACTAATGTTACACTGTATGTTAACTAATTGGAATTTAAATAAAAACTTGAAGAAAAAAAAGTTGTCACTGTTTTTAAGAAAATGCAAGACATTAAAAAATGTATTCCACAAAGTACTCCTGAAAATTATTTTTCTTATTTCGTATTTACATTGAGTATATGTAAAACTATGCAGCTCTGTGGCCTCCTGGAACTCATGCATTTATTGCCGTGAGCGTTTATTTAGTCTGGGAAATGATTTATTTTTTTCATTTTAAGATTAACTGCAGCCATATATAAAGTGTGGCAAGCCAATGACTACAGTTTGGAAAATAATTTAATAATTCAGCTTGCAGAGATTGCCTTTGCTTTTTTTGAATTCATCATAGTGGGCTGGTCAAGTTTTGGCCTGTGTAGTTATCCTTTCCATTAATGTGGAAAGTACATTTTATAATTGGTGAAACAAATGCAGAGTAGGTAATAATGATCATGGTTTATATAGAGTTTTTCATAATATTATAATTGGAAGCATATTAAATAAAGTATGTATCACATGCCACAAATATTAAACCCAAAGCTTATGCTTTTATCAAATGACCTTCCTGCCAGCTTGTTGACAAAGGATTTGTGCTCTTAAAAATTGTAATGATTACTCTCGCCCCTTTATATTTTTCATTAAAAAATATGGTTGGTATTCACAAGGAAGTACGATTTTACGTTTTAGATGGAACAGTATTCAATGGACCTTTCTTAGAATGATGTTCCATACATTGTCCATACATTGTCATCCTAATCCTATATAGTATAATAAACACCTAGAAATTTTTGTCCTTGGAGAATATACAGAAATAGAGAAATCCAAAGCAACAGTTAGGCTCCCAAAGCAACAGGCTCCCACTTCTCACATGTAGATATACTTTCTTACTGAATTGTTCTTTGTGTATGCTAATACATTTTTTTTTAATATGATTTCAAGTGACTTTTCCCTGTTAGCTTTCTGTTTAGATTATTTCCCCTGGAAATATGCTTTTCTCTTACTAAGTTAAAAGCAAAAACTAGATATGACCCATGATTTTGGTACCTGTATTATTTAGGATATTTTATTCCAGTGACATTCAGGATCTAGTCTACAGGATCTAGCCTAAGCAAAAGGGAGGAATTTATAATATATATTTTATATAATATATCTTATTTAATAATATATTTATATAGTGATATATTTTATATAGTAATATATTTTTATAATGTATTTTATAATAATATAGTCGCTATAACCTTGTGAGGTGATATAGCTAGAATTCAGGATTTGGGAACTAATTAGAATCAAAGGCATGAATGCTGCAGTTCTCTCTATCTCTTATTTCTCAGTTCTTTCTTTTTACATGCCTTCTTTCTGTAGACTGTTGTATTTTGATTATAATGTCATATGGTGGTCTATAGCTTTTGAATTTAGTTTTCTTCCACTAATAAACCATCATGGTTTGCCTAGTTTTGATTTCAAATTTGCATAGAAAAAATTCTGATTGGCTCAGTTTGGGTCAGGGACTGACTTAGGACCAATCAGCTATAATTATAGAAGGGGAATTTGGCAGATTTTTGTGCAGTTTCCAGAAAACTGAGGTTGTGGTAACAGAAGGGACTAGGCAGGCAAGATAACATGTGCTTACTATAGCACTTTTTAGTTTAACTCAGTTAACTTAGGATTTATTGGATGTCTACTATAAGCAAGCCATTGCATATAGCTATTATGCTGGATAAAGATGAGTAGGATATAGTATTTGTATTCAGAAAGTGTAGGAGGACTTAGCTGCTGCACAGATCATTGAAGTATGGTGCAGACAGAGAATGGGAGTAGGTGATGATCATAGGGAGAGAAATAGGAGGTTAAGAAGATAAGAGGTTTGATCCTCTTGAGGATTTTTGGAAGAAGAGATCTAAATATGCGTGGGGCCCAACAGAAAAAAGGAGCAAGCCAAAGGGGCAGAACTAAACTTGAAAACAAATGGGGATTGATTGAGCAAAGTGTTAAAGTTGGAGGAAATGGAGGAACCAAGAAATGGAAGACTGCTTAGGAATTTGTTGGGCTGCTTCTTCAAAGATGAAATCAAACAATGGATAAAGGCATTAGTAACAGTTGAGTCATTAAGTAGAGTTGTTGTGGACTTAATAAAGTTTTAGACATTGGTCACCAATATCTATTACCTAGAACATGAAATATCATGGAATCATATTTTCCCACTGCCTGGTCCTCTCTTTCTTTGGTTCTTTTCCCCTGTTCTTGATGCTCATGGTGTCAGCGATTGTTGGCATGGTTAACCCAATACATGACATCCAGGAAAATAGATGGTCTCCTTATTGGTTACCATTTCTTTCCAAAGATCAGGGCTTCTGGATTCCTTTCTTAGCAATTCTCTTGTTACATGTTAGCATATGAAATAAGTATAAAAAGGATATGCATATCATTGGGTGCATTAAAGTGTTTGTTAACTTTCTATTTGTTGGCCTTCAGACAATTTTTAGCTCATGGTAACAGGTTTCCTATTGCAGATGAATTAAATTAATTTTTTAAAGTAACATTTTCTGGTGAGGCTTTATCAAACGGTACGTTTGAGTTCAAATGTATTACTTTGCTTAATTTCTCATTTTTCTACTAATGTTTATAATTCAAACAAAAAGTATAATAAAAACATGTCTTTGAAAATTGTACTTTGGGGAATGATGATGGCCATTACTCTCCCCTTGAGATTCATAAATTTTCCTTTTGGCATCGTTCCCTTAGTTAACTGGCAATGTAAGTTTACAGTTTACAGATACAAATCCTATTATTTTTTCAAGTTTTTATTTTTCATTTTCTATAAACAATGATTTTGAAAAATAAAGCATATCTTTTATACATGTATATATGAATTTACCCATACATAAATTTAAAACTACTACATAATGATTTTCACAATACCTTTTTTTTTAAATTTAAATTTTATTATTTTTTTTAAACATATATTTTTATCCCTAGGGGTACAGGTCTGTGAATCGCCAGGTTTACACATTTCACAGCACTCACCATAGCACATACCCTCCCCAATGTCCATAATCCCCCCCCCCCCACCGCCCCCCCCCCCTCAACCCTCAGTTTGTTTTGTGAGATTAAGAGTCACTTATGGTTTGTCTCCCTCCCAATCCCATCTTGTTTCATTTACTCTTCTCCTACCCCCTTAACCCCCCATGTTGCATCTTCTCTCCCTCATATCAGGGAGATCATATGATAGTTGTCTTCTATAAATAAAATTATTTGCCAGCACTAAAAATACCAGCATTTTTTTAAGATTTTCTTTTGGGGCTCCTGGGTGGCTCAGTGGGTTAAGCCTCTGCCTTTGGCTCAGGTCATGGTCCCAGGGTCCTGGGATCAAGCCCCGCATCAGCCTCTCTGCTCTGCAGGGAGCCTGCTTTCTCCTCCCTCTCTGCCTGCCTCTTTGCCTACTTGTGATCTCTGTCTGTCAAATAAATAAATAAAATCTTTAAAAAAAGAAAAGAGGGTGCCTGGGTGGCTCAGTGGGTTAAGCCGCTGCCTTCGGCTCAGGTCATGATCTCAGGGTCCTGGGATCGAGTCCCGCATCGGGCTCTTTGCTCAGCAGGGAGCCTGCTTCCCTCTCTCCCTCTCCACCTGCCTCCTTGTCTACTTGTGATCTCTCTCTGTCCAATAAATAAATAAAATCTTTAAAAAAAAAAAAAAAAGAAAAAAGAAAAATTTTTCTTTTTAATTAATTCATTCAACAAGTATTTATTGTTTTGGGTTAGCTGTTGGACTAGGCTGGGTGCTGGGGTTACAGCAGTGAACACAGTATGGTCCCATGAACATTCATGTCAATGGAATGGTGGTTCTGGAACTTGGACACACATTAGAATCACCTGGAGAGCTTGCTAAAATGTAGATTGTTGGGCCCAACCCTTAGAGTTTCCAATTCAGTATTTTTGGCTCCCAAATTTGCATTTCTAACAAGTTCCCATATGTTTCTGATGCTCCTGGTATTGGAACCACACTTTGAGAACAGCTGTGCTAGAGCAAGGCAATGCTGTTTGTCCACCAGCCTACCCTCTGCCCACCCATGCCCACTGCAGGCCACCCTCTGCCCACCCATGCCCACCGCAGGACCCCCTTTGTACTTACTTCCAGCAACAAAAATGTTTTCTATAAATACAATTTGGTGTGGGGATAGTGCACAAATTATGTAGGTGCTTATCAGATTATCAAGAAATTTACAAGGTCAGATAGATGTAACTTTCAAAGACAAAGCTACCTTGTTTATCCCAATGT
Organism: Enhydra lutris kenyoni; assembly: GCF_002288905.1. NCBI lineage: Eukaryota > Metazoa > Chordata > Mammalia > Carnivora > Mustelidae > Enhydra > Enhydra lutris. The sequence goes on along the minus strand of NW_019154086.1, from coordinate 61,798,110 downwards.
ATAAAAATGTATAATCAGTATATGGCCTGATTTCTAATTTAATCATCACTTTATTTCAACATAAAGCTTTTCTTTCTGATCTTTTGGTAACTGTCCAGTTTTCCATAGTCTTTTAAAAGTGATGGCCAGCGGTTCATTTATTGCAATAATTAAGATGGATAGCAGCATGCCAGCTGGAATGACTACACTTGTGTTTGTTGTATAAATTATTTTCCTAGCATGAAAGCCTCTTTTATGGTTCTTTATTTGGTCATATCTTTTGTACCCTAAACCATTAAACATAGCATGTTTTGAAGAGGTATTTATTAAGAAGCTGGTAATATTTACCAATTTTTAATCACTGTTAATTCATGTCTGCATTTTTCTTAATACTGGAGATTGCCTTTCACTTTGTTTCTCCTGCCAAGAGCAGTGGAAAGGCCTTCTAGCCTTCATACCACCCCCCCCTTTTTTTTTTACTACCTTTACACTCCTTTTATTTTGTTTTGATTCTCAACCCTTTCCCTTGTGAATTTTAAGTAACTTTGGCAGCTCACCCAAAGTACATAGAAACACAGCTTCCAATGTGAATTTCTTACAAGGCATATTGAAATGCCTTTAAAACACAGATAGCAGTAGACTTTTATCATTTAAAAAAATGCTACTTGAGTTTGATGGTCTTTTCCATTACAAAAATAAATGTATCTTAGATTCAACAGAAATTGTTCAGATAAAGTTTGGACACTGGTCGCCTTATTTCTGTATCTGTCATAGTACCTAATACATTTCAGTATGTATTTGATGACCTGACTATTTTCGTTCTGTGCATTTTAACTTCAAAGGAAATTGGATGTCTGTTATCATTCTGAGACTTAGGATATTCATTGTTACTATATTTACAATATTCATCTTCACTTTTAAACTATGAATCTGAAAAGATAAATAAAAATAATGCTATGTCTGAAAGTTATTATCCATATACCAAATAACTAGTTAAAATAATTTAGAGTAGCTAACAAGAAATACTTAGTTGTAGTAAGTATATATTATTGTGTATATATACACATATTAGACCTAAGTAGATTTATGTCTGCAACTCTTTAAATGTCCCTATCAGATTTCAGTATAAAGAAAGACAGTGGAATGAAATAAACAAAAGACTGTACTTGGTAATTGTCATTAATATTAATTTCTTTATCTTATAATTATCTCTGTATTATGATAATTCTGTGCTTTTGGTCCAGTCTTGCAGGTTAGATTTTTGTGACCACCCAAACCATGAAAATTTGCCTTCCTTAGAAAATCTGAAAGAACTGGTCAGTTCACACAAAGACAACAAGGGTCAGTCTGTTTGGAAAACTTTGGCTTTCTTTCAGCAGAGTTGCCATTGGCCTAAGAATACAGAGTATTCTGTTGAAAATTAACTTGTTTAGCAGACAGGCTGTATCCCTTTGTGTAAACACTGTTTTTTAAAGGTAGCAAACATTGTCCTAAATCCCTTTACCTCATCTCCTACTACCTTCACCTGCTTTTCTTACTGACTTATCAGTGTCTTTATTCTTATTCTTATATCAAATCTGTCATGTTGTCTTTACTCCTGTTTTCAGTTAATTCAACTTAAAAGCATGATAGCTAAAAGGAGTAACTGCATTGTTTTGTGAAGGCTGATAAAGTTAACTTAGGTGTATATAAAAGTATAAAGGAAGAATGAAAAAGTAAGTATCTCTCTTTTGGATCATTAGTGAGAAGATGAAGTGTTTTCCTTACAGAATGTCTATAGATACCTGAAATCTTCTAATTTGCTGTTGGTAAAATAGGTATTTTATTATTAGGTTTTGGAAACTTATTTTTGACGTCTGCTCTAAATGTTGTTTAATTTGTAAATAATAAACAGAAACAAAGGATAGTCATTGTGGCACTACAATTTTTAAAAAATTTAAGATAAAAAAATTTAATGTTACTCGTTAAATAGTGGTGAAGGAGAACATTTTGGTAATAGACTATTCAATCATCTCTTTTTTTTCTTAGCTTGATTTAGATATAACTGATAATGTAACTTTATAAATTGCAAAATGATTACTACCGTAACATTAGCTATACCATCTCTATCCTGTCACATAGTTACCATTTCTTTTTTATTATGACAATATTTGAAGTCTACTCTTGACAATATTCAAGTATGTAATGCAGTATTATTAGCTAGAATCACTGTGCTGTACATTAGATCCCAGACTCGTTCATTTTAAAACTGCAAGTTTGGGGGTGCCTGGATGGCTCAGTCTTTAAGCCTCTGCCTTTGGCTCAGGTCCTGATCCCAGGATCCTGGGATCCAGCCCCACCTCAAGCTCCCTGCTGGGTGGGAGGCCTGCTTTCTCCCTGTCCTACTCCCCCTGCTTGTGTTCCCTCTCTCGCTATATCTCTCTCTGTCAAATAAATAAATAACATTTTTAAAAAAATAAATAAAACTGGAAGTTTATACCCTTTGACCAACATCTCCCCTTTTCCTCTACCCTCAGCTTTGGGCAACTACCACTCTACTCCCTGTTCCTGTGAGTTTGTCTTTTTAAAATTCCACATATAAGTGATACTATTCAGTATTTGTCTTTCTCAGTCTAACTTATTTGAGTTAGCATAATACCCTCCAGGCCCATCCATGTTGTCACAGATGGCAGGATTTCGTTGGTCGGGTAATATTCCATTGTGTATATATACACACACATTACATCTTCTTTATCTATTCATTCATTGACAGACACTTATATGACAAAATGTCTATCTAGAATTGGCATATTTTAAGACAGAATTTTCCACTGAGTATAAATGAAATCACTAGATTATCTAAGAGAAGTTGTTTTACTTACTTTAAATATCTTGGCTATTGTGAATAATGCTACAGTAAAGAGAGGAGTGCCAATATCTTTTTGAAATCCTGTTTTCATTTTCTTGGATATATACCCAGAAGTGAGATTACTGGATCATATAGTGGTTCTATTTTTAATTTTTTGAGGATTGTCCATACTGTTTTTCATAGTGGCTATACCCAGCATGGTGTATCCCTTGCATTTATATTTTCTGTAATTTGATAGATTCAGAAGAGTAATACAATGGTAATAAGAATGTTTAATGTTTTCAGTCACAGCTTCAGAGATGAATAGTAAAATGCCCTCAGACATTTGATATAGAGGAAGAAGTCTTCCTAGACAGAGTTGAAGAAATACTCAAATGAAAGATTTTCTGAAGACAGGATGGTGGTAGGTAGTGGAGGTAGTGGTGGGATTTGTTGGGTGAGCAAGAAGAGAACAGAAACTTGCTAAGAGACTGAGCTCTGGGATTAAATTCCTGCCCATTCATCGGCTAGCCATGTGCTTTTGAGAAAGTTACTTCAGCCTTAGATCCCTTTATTCCCATCTCTAAAATGAGGAAGGTAATACCTTTTTATGATGTTATTTGGATCATTAATTTTTTTAAAATATGTGTTAAAGCATTTTATACATGCATTGGGCACTCATTAATGAAAGCTCTTATTAAAGGCTCTTATTATTAAAGAAAAGAGAGCAAACTACCATGAAGGAAAAAGGAGCAATCTCTGAACTGTCAGAATTTTACAGCCCATGTAAGATGTTTCCCGTGGAAGTAGAACCTTAATCAGAGTGTAATGAAGAATTGCTGTAAGCATGGATGTTTGCTGGCTTCACAAGGAAGTCCCACATCCTACTCCGTGGTGATTCCCTTTTGTGTTGAATCGAGATGACTGGAAATAGACATTAAATGGCAAATTGAGATATGAGTCATCTCTCTGTAATTTGTATCTAGTATTTGATGGAGTGCCACTGAGACTTATCAACCTTGCTGACTTCTGCATACCGCCACCTGGGAAGCTCCTTCAGGGACGACAGGAGCAGCAAAGCAGAGGAACAGGACAGAATTTTCAGGGGAAGATAATATTCAAATACCTTTGTCATTAGAAATATGCTTCACTTCCAGTACATTCATGGTGGCTACCAATATGTTTTTGTTTTTTTTTTTTTTTAAAGATTTTATTTATTTATTTGTCAG